>NC_090250.1:33454014-33799014 GCF_037325665.1 Littorina saxatilis | reverse complement strand
CCGCTACCGCGCTTTTCTGGATTGTTAATTTCACTGCCTTTGCCACGAGCGGTGGACAGACGATGCTACGAATGTACGGTCTTGCGGACAAAATACAATGCGTTCAGTTTCATTCTGTGAGTTCGACTGAGCTTGACTAAATGTTGTATTTTCGCCTTACGCGACTTGTTTTAGTATTCTTCTACCTCTTTACCTTCTAACTAATCTATCTCTTTCGCCCCCCCCCCCCCCACCTCACTCAACCCCTTCCCCCACCATCCTTTCCTCTCTCTCCAACTCCTGAACTCCCGTTCGTGCGATATCTCTAACGCCGGTAGCCGGTAGTAACGGCGGCGACCTGCGACAAGTGCATTGATTAATTTTCTCCCCGCAATTCTGCTTGCTCCCAGATAGCCGCAACAATTGCCAGTAAGGTCCTGCTCTGTTCCTTTTTCGTCTTTCTACCTCCTCTCTCTCGGCGGGCGGTCCCTTTCCGCCCTTCTTGCTATTACTGGCTGGAGCTTGGGCTGACACCCCCCTGGTTGGTTCGTCTGAAGCTTTAGTTTCCAATCACTCATTTCTGTTGGTAAGTTGTATGTGGAAGGGTTTCAAGTGTGCTATTTCTGGCGGAGTTTGGACTGGTTCGTCTCAAGTTTTAGTTTCCAATCACTCATTTTTGTTGGTAGGTTGTATGTGGAAGGGACTTAAAGTGTGTGAGTTTCAATTTCTAATTAGTTATTCGTCCGGTCAGATCGGGCCAGTACTAATAGTCATTTTTGTGAGGTAAGTTTACATGGATCATTGAAAAAAAATGTGCTGGTGTGTCTTTTAATTTCAAATTAATTGTTCGCTTTGGTAGGTTCGGCTTGATCAGGCGGGAGGCGCCATAGTAGTAATTTTTGTCAGGTAAGTTTACGTGAATGGAAGTGACAATTATGCTGTGTGCTTTTAATGTCTAATTAGATATTCGGGTTGATTTGGTCACTAAGATCGGGCAAGTACCAGATAAGTCAGTTTTGCAAGGTAATTTGTTTATTTGGATGAAAAAGTGTGCTGCGTGTATTTCAATTTATAATTAGTTATTCGGTTTAGTAGGTTCGGGACGGTGCCTTATTTGTCGCTTTGATTGAGGAACTTGACTTGAGTGAACGGAAGAGTAGGTTACGTGTTATTAGTATCTAATTAGTTATTCGATTTGCTTTGTTTCTTGAG
The DNA here is from genome assembly GCF_037325665.1 of Littorina saxatilis. Lineage (NCBI taxonomy): Eukaryota > Metazoa > Mollusca > Gastropoda > Littorinimorpha > Littorinidae > Littorina > Littorina saxatilis. Next base: position 33,797,823 of record NC_090250.1, on the reverse strand, counting down.
ATCGGAAAAGTATCTTTTGTTATTTCTGTAGGTAAGTTTAACGCGATGGACAAATATGCAGTGTGTCATTTATTCGATTTGGTTTATTCACTGATATTAGAAAAGAATGATTGGTTATTTCTTTTGGTTACATGGATGAGTGTGTTGTGTGTCCTTAACTTAAATTAAAATGAACTATCGATTCTGTAGGTTTCTTTAGGTGCCTTATTAAAGTAGTTCATGTTAGGTAAGTTTACTGTATGACTTGTGCACTTTTGTTTGTTTGTTTGTTTGTTTTCGTTTTTGTTTTTGTGCTATCATAGCTTTTTTTGTGGTGCTGTTATTATTTTTTCATTTTTTCTTTCATAGGTATTTGCTGATTTTGGTTGTTGTTGTTGTTGTTGTTGTTGTTGTTGTTGTTGTTGTTGTTGTTGTTGTTGTTGTTGTTGTTGTTACTGCTTTTTTTATTTAGGGGGAGGGGGGAAAGAGATTGGTGGTAGATGAATAAGTGTGCTGAGTGTTTTTAATTTCCAAATATATTTCGGTTAGATCAGCTTACTTTCTTTACTGTCAAGGCATATTTTTTGTAAGTTTACCTACAAGTCTAGGGCATAAAAGGTATTTTCCAGTTTCTTATTAATTTTATTCGTTTACCGAGTTCTTGATCGTTCTGTGTTATTGGCGTTTTGTAGGTTAATTACTTATAGATAAATAAGCGACGTGTCTGTCTTTTAATTTTTTAATACTTATTAGGTTTGGCGGTATTTTATGAAAATGAGCTGCCGTATTCTTCCTCTTCTTGGGTAACTTTGCCTCCAGGGATAGTGTGCCTTGTATTTTATATTGTAATTATTTATTTAACTTGGTAAATTCACCAAAATCAAGACAGCCGTTTTTTGTGAGAGGAATCTTAATACAGTGGAAACTGTTTTATTGCCTTATAAAATCTGAGAAATATAGGTCTTGAATAGAGGGAGTCTTATGAAGGAGGTAAATTCACTATCAAAAAGAAACTTCTGAGAAAATAAGGTCTTAATGCTGCGGATGGAGTCTGAGAGTAGAGAGTTATAAAACACAGGTTTCACTTTACTAACGTATGGGGAGAGGCTAAAGTAGATTATTGTCTATTTTGTGTGTTTTCATGTATTTTTTTATTATTCTTCCATTTACTACGATTACTCGCATGTTGACTCTCTTATCGGCAATTAGTTTTTTTCCCGATAGTTTACGAAAACGATTTTTTTTTAATGTCATCGTATTCTATCATATCACATTTAAATTTTCATCTTCATAGGAATCCTTGCTCCTTAAAGTTTTTTGTGAGTGGTAAAATAAAAATGTTCGTAAGTAGACATTTTGCAGAAGTTTCGTGTACGCTTCACGACATAAACTTTTAATATGCAACGTTTATGTCAAAGATAAAGTCATTCCGTGTGTCATACTCAAAGCGTTTATTTAGAGAGACAAGACTCATAATTTAACATTCGACTATTGCTTATCATTTTCTGATTCCAGAAATGTATTATTTTATTGCGTTTGATGTTAAAAATGTGCTCAAAATGAAGAAACTCGGAAAAGTAAAACCGGTGTTAATCTGCGAATTAAAATTAAAAAAATGGTTACGCTGCCCAGAAAGCTGTATGTGTCCAAACGGTATGTGTCCAAATGGGAGGTTGTTCTTATTCCGTGTAATAGCCTGTTGATCTGTTGTGGTTTACATATCATTAACATGGAAAAGAAGATATTATTTACAGCATATTTTCAATATTTTACTCTCCTTATTATTCAAAATGGTTTTTTTCTTATTTTTATTATCTTTATGATTTTAACAAATCCATCCGATTCTTGTTGCTACGGTCGATGTAAAAAAAAGTAATACTGAAGCTTCTTTCTATACCTTATAATTCATGAGAAAAAAAATTAATTATTAACGATTTCCTACTTTTGCGTGAATTTTACGGTAGTAGTAAGGAAGAGGTATGCCTCACCCCTCGGCGCAATGCGCAATGCGCAAGGGTAGGGTCCATCATAAAGTGATAGGTTAAGGTGCCTGTGTTTAAGTAGTGATAAAGAGGGATTGCGTTTAAACGGTTTATTGAGTTTTATATTTTGTCATGTGATTTCATGTGCCTGTACCTGTTGCTCGGTACTAATGACCACTCCAGCTGGGGTAATGACAGGATTACTGCCCCCCCGGCCTTTTTTTATTGGTGCTTAACGCGGCTGGGTTACTGAGCCGCCTCCTTTCTATTGACAGTAATTGACCCTCCCTCTGTGTTTGATTGCCGGCAGTGGGGTTCACGCACAAGGTTTTGATAGGGTATGTCATAGCCACATAGGTGTTATTTTGTTTTTGTTATTTTGTTGTTGATAGACTATGTAAGAGGTAGGGTTATATGTGTGGTGGGAATAAAATGTAAGTGCAAACACACACACACACACACACACACACACACACACACACACACCTCCGATCACACACACACACACACACACACACACACACACACACACCCACACACACACACACACACACACATATGCGCACGTTTACACAAGTACTTCCAAACAAGAAGGTACTAAAAAGTCAGACGTAAAGAGTAGCAAAACACATAAAACTGCTCACGGTAGCCTTCAAGAATTATACAGACACATAGTTATTAACTTTTCAATATGATCATTTTATTATAAAAAGTGACAACAGTCTTTTGAGTATTAAAAACCAAAAAAATTAACATTTTGCATACACATACATTAAAACAAAAAGCCAAAACATGATTGTCAATGATAATTTTTTTGGTATTCAACACCGTCTTGTTGTTTTACACTTGTCTACTTTAGATGTTTTTTTTAAAAAGCCAGGTCCTAGTTTGGTTGTTTGTCTTAAGGACTCCCATAACTTGATGTGGGGTGACTTTTGTATTTTACAATGTTGGGTTATAGTTACCGAGGTCGTTGAAGGTAGACATACCAACCGGTTCCTGGTAGCAGTTTTCAAACAGATGGCTGCTCTCCGAGTGTTTGACAGGTGTGTGAGGTAGTTCGTCTGTTGGTGTTTCTTCTTTTTGTTCTGGACTCTTCTGACACGTCTGGTGTTTTTTAACTTCTCTAGCTACAACTTCTGTTTGTGTTTTAAGTCGCTTCAACAGCCTTTCTCGGACTTTGCTCAGGTGAGTAAATTCTTCACTGTTCAAGGCCACCCCTCTTTGACTTGGTCGCACGCGTCTGTTTTTTTCTGTTTCCTTGGGTGATGTAGTGTCTGATGTGAATTTTCACAAGTTTTCGCTAAGTTCTGCCACTCGCAAAAATGTTTCGACCCAAAGGAAACATATCAGGTTCGGGTAGCGGTGAGCTAAACAGATACTCTTCCTCGTCAACCATCTCTTTTGTCGTTCTCAGCAACAACAACAACAACAACAAAAGTGTTAAACAACTTTTACTTCCAGGAGACTGTCTTTGTAGACTATAGTGTAGAGTAGGCGGTGTTGTCTTGTGGCTCGATCAGGGGATTTAGAAAAAAATTAGACAACACCATCTTTATACATAACCTCCTTACACTATGACATCAGTTACTATTTTTACAACAACAGGTTTAGACTTGTTGCGTTAACACATCTCTGAAAAAGTGCTATGAGCTTATGGTCAGGGTTTTGGGGGTTAAAAATAGAAATGATGTCACGGAGCCTTGTACCCTGACTCTTTTTGATGATGAAATACATTGCAAGCAAAACACAAGTAGAACTTAACATCTCCTGTAATACCTGTTCGTTGGTTTTTATAACACAATCCAATAACGCAACAACAACTAAAAAAAAAACTTCAATGTCTTTGTGATTCGGTTTTAAAACAAAACTATCAAAATATTCAATATTCCCCTGACCAGCATAATACACACCAACCCAATGAGACCCAACCTTATGTGCTGGGTCTGTGTTTATGACGTAAGACGAGGGGTGAAGTAAATTTATCTCAGAAGGAAGTTGGTCTCTTGTGTAAACACCCATAAACGGCCGTCTTGCCACGGGGTGTCTTAACAGTAGGCGAGAGATCTCTAGGCCATTCATGATGTAAAATCAGTGATAACCTGCCTACTCCGATCATTTTCTAGCAACGAGGCCATTTCTGCATACACAATAACGTGAACAGGCTCTACCAGGGGTGCACTAAACTTTTAGTTCCAGACGCAAACTCCCACAGTAGTATTCATAGACAATTCTGTTACCGGCGTCACCAACACCCACTCCTGTTCCTGCGGTCAAACTAAAGAAACTTCCCACATACTGTCTGTTTTCAAAAGTCTGGTGTTAGTGGTTTTGCAGGGGCTTGTTTTCCATCAACATAGAGGCAGAGAAAATTCAAGTTGTGGGTTTTAAAAGTTGAATGTTTTTTTTGTGTAGCTACCGTTAAACGCAGCGCTCTCTACTAGTCCTACTACAACGCGTGTTGGTGGCTGCCTGAGAAACAAATTGTCTAAAACAGCACTATGGTTTCCACGCGGGATCCCGTAAGATTTCATAACTACTCTTTTTAGAGGGTATTTGGCTGTGGACCTCTCCAGGGCTTTTGCGTGAACAAGACTTACAGCTGGATTTAGTTTTGCTTTTCTGACAAACAAAGAGGCGTGTGTAACCACCGTTAGGTAAGCAGGGTTAATCCGTTGCTCATCACATTAAAACTTTGTCAATACGATACATTTCTTTCTCTCCTACGTTTTGTAGTTCTTCTTTGTAAAAAAAACTACCTTGTAGTTATTCTGCGTTAGCGTCTTTCAGCTTATCGGTCACTGGAGTTGTTTTCAACACACTGCTAACTGTAAATAATTCTTCTGTTCACGCAGGTAAATAACCTTTTTTAAAGAGTCGCCGTGTTTTACTTAGTCTCACACGATCATCAACCTGTAGCCTACCTTTGGGTGTTTTTCTTTGGGGGTTGTCCGTACAAAACTTACCAAACTGTTTCTTTGTTAGCGAGGCAAACTTTAACAGGTGTTGGTTTTATACTTCTGTGAAACGAATGGTTATACGCGTGTACCAGGTGTTGTAATTCTTCTACAAATCTTACACGATTAGTGTGTGTAAAAAAGCGCCACATTTTCTCTTTTAAGAGGAACCCTTGTTCTGATTTCCCCCTGATCTGTTCCATGAGTGACTTGTCTTTCTTTCATGCATCAGTCAATAACCACTCTGTTTTTCAACGACCACGCCTGATCAACTCAAACCAGGACTTTCTTTCTTTTCTCGGTGAAATCAGTGACCATGACATTCTAGAAGGCGTGAGCAGCCTCTAACCTAACATTCTGTATGACTGCCTGTGGTACAATTTGTGTTCGGTGTAAATGTACCTTCGTCGCGATATAACCTTCGTGGTTGAAAACGACGTTAAACACCATTTGTTGTTGTAAATGTACCTGCGGTGTTTATAACACCTACATAAAACCAACAGGTAGCTATCTGAGTCTAGTTGTTAAAGCTTTTTTATATTTTTGTACAGCAGCTCTCATCTCTCCCGCCTCACCAGTCGAGCTAACTCCTCCACCCACCCCACATCATTTGTCTAGCACTAATCTAAGCATTAAACCCTAATCAACCCTCGGGGTAGGCAAACCACCTCCTATTAAACTTCTCTAACTGCTGGCCACCTCTGGTGGTTTTATCGGCGAGGGGGCTCCGCAAAGAGTAGGGGTACCATTTTTATCGCCTTATCCTGACACCTCTGATAGTTATTAGCGCCATAAAAGAGAGAGGGCTCCACCAACCCCAGAGAAACCCATTTAATTGCACTAGACAGCAGTGTACGGCATCTAGATAAAACAGCGAACCTTCGTAACTAACCCACTGACTAGTGTTGGTGTTGTTGTTGTTATAATGACTGTTTTATTTTTTATTTATTTTTTTTTCTTCGTTGTTGATAGGCTATGTAAGAGGTAGGGTTATATGTGTGGTGAAAAGAAAATGTAAGTGCAAACACACACACACACACACACACACACACACACACACACACACACACACACACACACACACACACACACACATACACACACACACACACACACACACACACACACACACACACACAGAAGCTCTTGGTATCAGTTGTTGGCTCTTCTAAGACGTTAGTATCAACAGTCGTAGCTTCAGCAGACAAGACAGCCTCACACATAACTACTCTGAATACTGTCTAAGGCTATCAGCTGAGAGCCATGTGTCAAATGACGTTGGATACCCAAATCAAGGCACTAAAGACTCTTTTTTTTCCTCCCTTACCAAGTCGTTCTTTTAGTACTTTGTCAATACGATACATTTCTTTTCTCTCCTACTTTTTGTAGTTCTTCTTTGTAAAAACTACCTTGTAGTTCTTCTGCGTGAGCGTCTTTCAGCTTATAGGTCACTGGAATTGTTTTCAACACACTGCTAACTGTAAATAATTCTTCTGTTCACGCAGGCAAATAACCTTTTTTAAAGAGTCACCGTGTTTTACTTAGTCTCACACGATCACCAACCTGTAGCCTACCTTTGGGTGTTTTCTTTTGGGGTTGTCCGTACAAAACTTACCAAACTGTTTCTTTGTTAGCGAGGCAAACTTTAACAGGTGCTGTTTTATACTTCTGTGAAACGAATGTGTACGCGTTATACGCGTGTACCAGGTGTTGTAATTCTTCTACATATCTTACACGATTAGTGTGTGTAAAAAAGCGCCACATTTTCTCTTTTAAGGTGCGCTCCAATAACTTGACGTGGGGCGACTTTCGTATTTTAACAATGTTGGGTTATAGTAACCGAGGTCGTTGAAGGTAGACATACCAGCCGGTTCCTGGTAGCAGTTTTCAAACAGATTGCTGCTCTCCGAGTATTTGACAGGTGTGTGAGGTAGTTCGTCTGCTGGTGTTTCTTCTTTTTGTTCTGGACTCTTCTGACACGTCTGGTGGTTTTTTTTAACTTCTCTAGCTACAACTTCTGTTTGTGTTTTAAGTCGCTTCAACAGCCTTTCTCGGACTTTTGATCAGGCGAGTAAATTCTTTACTGGCCAAGACCACCCCTCTTTGACTTGGTCGCACGCGTCTGTTTTTTCTGTTTCCTTGGGTGGTGTAATGTCTGATGTGGATTTTCACAAGTTTTCACCACGTTCTGACACTCGCGAAAATGGTTCGTCCCACAGGAAACATATCAGGTTCGGGTAGCGGTGAGCTAAACAGAGGCTCTTCCTCGTCAAACATCTCTTTTGTCGTTCTCAACAACAACAACAACAAAAGTGTTAAACAACTTTTACTTCTAGGAGACTGTCTTTGTAGACTGTAGTGTAGAGTAGGTGGTGTTGTCTTGTGGCTCGCTCAGGGGATTTAGTAAAAAAAAAATTAGACAACACCATCTTTATACATAACCTCCTTACACTATGACATCAGTTACTATTTTTTACAACAACAGCTTTAGACTTGTTGCGTTAACGCATCTTTGAAAAAAGTGCTATGAGCTTACGGTCATTTACACCAGGGTTTTGGGGGTTAAAAATAGAAATGATGTCACGGAGTCTTGTACCTTGACTCTTTTTGATGATGAAATACATTGCAAACAAACCACAAGTAGAACTTAACATCCCCTGTAATACCTGTTCGTTGGTTTTAGAACACAAACCAATGACGCATAAAAAACAAATAAAAAAAAACACCTTCAATGTCTTTGTGATTCGGTTTTAAACCAAAACTATCAAAATATTCAATATTCCCCTGACCATCATAATACACACCAACCCAATGAGACCCAACCTTATGTGCTGGGTCTGTGTTTATGACGTAAGACGAGGGGTGAAGTAAATTTATCTCAGAAGGAAGTTGGTCTCTGGTGTAAACACCCATAAACGGCCGTCTTGCCAAGGGGTGTCTTAACAGTAGGCGAGAGATCTCTAGACCATTCATGATGTAAAATCAGTGATAACCTGCCTACTCCGATCAATTTCTAGCAACGAGTCCATTTCTGCATACACAATAACGTGAACAGGCTCTGTCAGGGGTGCACTAAACTTTAGTTCCAGACGCAAACTCCCACAGCGCATCAGCTCAATCTGATCTCCACCCAACATTGACGGTGACAGGTCAAATACATACAGCGTATAGCCTCCGGGGTAGTCTTCATAGACAATTCTGTTACCGACGTCACCAACACCCACCCCTGTTCCTGTGGTCAAACTAAAGAAGCTTCCCACATACTGTCTGTTTTCAAAGTCTGGTGTTAGTGGTTTTGCAGGGACTTGTTTTCCATCAACATAGAGCCAGAGAAAATTCAAGTTGTGGGTTTTAAAAGTTGAATGGCTTTTTGGTGTAGCTACCGTTAAACGCAGCGCTTTCTCCCAGTCCTACTACAACGCGTCTTGGTAGCTACCTGAGAAACAAGTTGTCTAAAACAGCACTAAGGTTTCCACGCGGGATCCCGTAAGATTTCATAACTACTCTTTTTAGAGGGTATTTGGCTGTGGAGCTCTCTAGGGTTTTTGTGTGAGCAAGACTTACAGCTGGATTTAGTTTTGATTTTCTGACAAACAAAGAGGTGTGTGTAATCACCGTTAGGTAAGCAGGGTTTAGTCCGTGGGTCATCACATTAAAACTTTGTCAATACAATACATTTCTTTCTCTCCTACTTTTTGTAGTTCTTCTTTGTAAAAAAAAAAAACTACCTTGTAGTTCTTCTGCGTGAGCGTCTTTCAGCTTATCGGTCACTGGAGTTGTTTTCAACTCACTGCTAACTGTAAATAATTCTTCTGACCACGCAGGTAAATAACCTTTTTTAAAGAGTCACCGTGTTTTACTTAGTCTCACACGATCACCAACCTGTAGCCTACCTTTGGGTGTTTTCTTTTGGGGTTGTCCGTACAAAACTTACCAAACTGTTTCTTTATTAGCGAGGCAAACTTTAACAGGTGCTGTTTTATACTTCTGTGAAACGAATGGTTATACGCGTGTACCAGGTGTTGTAATTCTTCTACATATCTTACACGATTAGTGTGTGTAAAAAAGCGACACATTTTCTCTTTTTAAGGGGCGCTCCCATAACTTGATTGCTCTCCAGGGCTTTTGCGTGAACAAGACTTACAGCTGGATTTAGTTTTGCTTTTCTGACAAACAAAGAGGCGTGTGTAACCACCGTTAGGTAAGCAGGGTTAATCCGTGGGTCATCACATTAAAACTTTGTCAATACAATACATTTCTTTCTCTCCTACGTTTTGTAGTTCTTCTTTGTAAAAAAAACCAAAAAAACTACCTTGTAGTTCTTCTGCGTGAGCGTCTTTCAGCTTATCGGTCACTGGAGTTGTTTTCAACTCACTGCTAACTGTAAATAATTCTTCTGACCACGCAGGTAAATAACCTTTTTTAAAGAGTCACCGTGTTTTACTTAGTCTCACACGATCACCAACCTGTAGCCTACCTTTGGGTGTTTTCTTTTGGGGTTGTCCGTACAAAACTTACCAAACTGTTTCTTTATTAGCGAGGCAAACTTTAACAGGTGCTGTTTTATACTTCTGTGAAACGAATGGTTATACGCGTGTACCAGGTGTTGTAATTCTTCTACATATCTTACACGATTAGTGTGTGTAAAAAAGCGACACATTTTCTCTTTTTAAGGGGCGCTCCCATAACTTGACGTGGGGCGACTTTCGTATTTAACAATGTTGGGTTATAGTAACCGAGGTCGTTGAAGGTAGACACACCAGCCGGTTCCTGGTAGCAGTTTTCAAACAGATTGCTGCTCTCCGAGTATTTGACAGGTGTGTGAGGTAGTTCGTCTGCTGGTGTTTCTTCTTTTTGTTCTGGGTTCTTCTGACACGTCTGGTGGTTTTTTTTTAACTTCTATAGCTACAACTTCTGTTTGTGTTTTAAGTCGCTTCAACAGTCTTTCTCGGACTTTGATCAGGCGAGTAAATTCTTTACTGGCCAAGACCACCCCTCTTTGACTTGGTCGCACGCGTCTGTTCTTTCTGTTTCCTTGGTGAAAACCAAGGAAACATATCAGGTTCGGGTAGCGGTGAGCTAAACAGAGGCTCTTTCTCGTCAAACATCTCTTTTGTCGTTCTCAGCAACAACAACAACAAAAGTGTTAAACAACTTTTACCTCTAGGAGACTGTCTTTGTAGACTGTAGTGTAGAGTAGGCGGTGTTGTCTTGTGGCTCGATCAGGGAATTTAGTAAAAAAAATTAGCCAACACCATCTTTATATATAACCTCCTTACACTATGACATCAGTTACTATTTTTTACAACAACAGCTTTAGACTTGTTGCGTTAACGCATCTCTAAAAAAGTGCTATGAACTTACGGTCATTTACAACAGGGTTTTGGGGGTTAAAAAATAGAAATTATGTCACGGAGCCTTGTACCTTGACTCTTTTTGATGATGAAATACATTGCAAACAAACCACAAGTAGAACTTAACATCCCCTGTAATACCTGTTCGTTGGTTTTAGAACACAAACCAATGACGCATAAAAAACAAACACCTTCAATGTCTTTGTGATTCGGTTTAAAACCAAAACTATCAAAATATTCAATATTCCCCTGACCATCATAATACACACCAACCCAATGAGACCCAACCTTATGTGCTGGGTCTGTGTTTATGACGTAAGACGAGGGGTGAAGTAAATTTATCTCAGAAGGAAGTTGGTCTCTGGTGTAAACACCCATAAACGGCCGTCTTGCCACGGGGTGTCTTAACAGTAGGCGAGAGATCTCTAGTCCATTCATGATGTAAAATCAGTGATAACCTGCCTACTCCGATCATTTTCTAGCAACGAGGCCATTTCTGCATACACAATAACGTGAACAGGCTCTACCAGGGGTGTACTAAACTTTTAGTTCCAGACGCAAACTCCCACAGTAGTATTCATAGACAATTCTGTTACCGGCGTCACCAACACCCACTCCTGTTCCTGCGGTCAAACTAAAGAAACTTCCCACATACTGTCTGTTTTCAAAAGTCTGGTGTTAGTGGTTTTGCAGGGGCTTGTTTTCCATCAACATAGAGGCAGAGAAAATTCAAGTTGTGGGTTTTAAAAGTTGAATGTTTTTTTTTTTGTGTAGCTACCGTTAAACGCAGCGCTCTCTACTAGTCCTACTACAACGCGTGTTGGTGGCTGCCTGAGAAACAAATTGTCTAAAACAGCACTATGGTTTCCACGCGGGATCCCGTAAGATTTCATAACTACTCTTTTTAGAGGGTATTTGGCTGTGGACCTCTCCAGGGCTTTTGCGTGAACAAGACTTACAGCTGGATTTAGTTTTGCTTTTCTGACAAACAAAGAGGCGTGTGTAACCACCGTTAGGTAAGCAGGGTTAATCCGTTGCTCATCACATTAAAACTTTGTCAATACGATACATTTCTTTCTCTCCTACGTTTTGTAGTTCTTCTTTGTAAAAAAAAACTACCTTGTAGTTATTCTGCGTTAGCGTCTTTCAGCTTATCGGTCACTGGAGTTGTTTTCAACACACTGCTAACTGTAAATAATTCTTCTGTTCACGCAGGTAAATAACCTTTTTTAAAGAGTCGCCGTGTTTTACTTAGTCTCACACGATCATCAACCTGTAGCCTACCTTTGGGTGTTTTTCTTTGGGGGTTGTCCGTACAAAACTTACCAAACTGTTTCTTTGTTAGCGAGGCAAACTTTAGCAGGTGTTGGTTTTATACTTCTGTGAAACGAATGGTTATACGCGTGTACCAGGTGTTGTAATTCTTCTACAAATCTTACACGATTAGTGTGTGTAAAAAAGCGCCACATTTTCTCTTTTAAGAGGAACCCTTGTTCTGATTTCCCCCTGATCTGTTCCATGAGTGACTTGTCTTTCTTTCATGCATCAGTCAATAACCACTCTGTTTTTCAACGACCACGCCTGATCAACTCAAACCAGGACTTTCTTTCTTTTCTCGGTGAAATCAGTGACCATGACATTCTAGAACAAGTTAGACTCGAACGCCCAAACTCTCGGTATTCTGTTCACACCATCATGTCTTCCAGTTTCTATGTCACGCCTTTGTCTGACTTTCCTATCGGATGAGTCTGTGGTAGTCTACCTAACTACATCACAAACACACAGTTCTTGCACAAGTTACAAAAAGACGAGCATCATCATTTTCCTTATACTGACGGTCTGTGTCTCTTTCGCTGTCTTGCTTTGCACAAAGGACCCTTGCCTCATTCTTTGCAAAAACCCACAAAAACCTTGTTCAAACAGTGGACCGGACATTCCCACCAGTTTGTCAAATTAAACAGAGACACACCTACTACAATATAAATTAGAAAAATCTGAGCAACAAAACAAAACAAAAAAAAATAAAAAAATAAAAAAATGTTTTACAAAAATACAATCTCACTACGAGGGGCGCGATAACCAAAAACACACCACAAGCAAGAGAATCTCTTGGTATCAGTAGTTGTCTCTTCTAATACGTTAGTAGCAACAGTTGTATCTTCAGCAGACAAGGCGTCCTCAGCCATAACTACTCTGAATACTGTCTAAGACTATCAGCTGAGATCCATGTGTCAAATGACGTTGGGTTTTGTGAACAAGAAACAATTAACAATTAAGTGGCTCTATCCCATTTCCCCCCCATTCCCTGTCGCGATATAACCTTGAACGTTTGAAAACGACGTTAAACACCAAATAAAGAAAGAAAGAAAATGACGTTGGGTACCCAAACCAATGCACTAAATACTCTTTTTTTCCTCCCTTACCAAGTCGTTCTTTTAGTACTTTGTCAATACGATACATTTCTTTCTCTCCTACTTTTTGTAGTTCTTCTTTGTAAAAAAACAAACTACCTTGTAGTTCTTCTGCGTGAGCGTCTTTCAGCTTATAGGTCACTGGAGTTGTTTTCAACACATTGCTAACTGTAAATAATTTTTCTGTTCACGCAGGTAAATAATCTTTTTTAAAGAGTCGTCGTGTTTTACTTAGTCTCACACGATCACCAACCTGTAGCCTACCTTTGGGTGTTTTCATTGGGGGGTTGTTCGTACAAAACTTACGTTTGTTCTGTTTCTTTGTTAGCGAGACAAACTTTAACAGGTGCTGTTTTTATACTTCTGTGAAACGAATGGTTATACGCGTGTACCAGGTGTTGTAATTCTTCTATATATCTTACACGATTAGTGTGTGTAAAAAGCGCCACATTTTCTCTTTTAAGAGGAACCCTTGTTCTGATTTCCCTGATTGGTACGAGTCGCTTCTTGATCTGTTCCATGAGCAAAACAAACGCTTCAAAATCAATTTTTCTCACTCCTTTCTTCTCAAAAACAAAGAGTCGGGTGACTTGTCTTTCTTTCATGCCTCAGTCAATAACCACTCTGTCTTACAACGACCACGCCTGAGTTGTCAAAGCAGGACTTTCTTTCTTTTCTCGGTGAAATCAGTGATCATGACATTCTAGAACAAGTTAGACTCGAACGCTCAAACTCTCGGTATTTTGTTCACAACATCATGTCTTCCAGTTTTTATGTCACGCCTTTGTCTGACTTTCCTATCGAACAGAGGGAAAAAAGAAGACCCCTAAAAGACCTCCTTTCAAGTTTGTTGTTAAACGTAACAATCAATATATGTGTCTTTGTACAGACAAACTTCGGTTTCTCGACATCAACAATTTTCTTGCGTCAGGTTTTAGTTATTCCAAGTACCTCTAGGCGTTCGGTGTCGAAGAGGAAAAGGGTTTTTTCTGCTATGAATACGTCACTAGTCTAAGTACACTAGACGAAAGAGAACTCCCACCCCATGCAGCTTTTTTTAGTAAGCTCAAAAACTCAAATATTTTTGATACAGAGTACGCTTTTTGTCAGCGTGTGTGGACTGAAAACAAAATGACGACTTTGAAGGCTTTTTTTTGGTGTGGTACAACAACCTAGACACAGTACCGTTTCTGGTTGCTTTGCAGCATCAGATTAGTATGTACGCTAGTCTGCGAGTTGATTTGCTGAAAGACGGTATTATTTCTGTCCCCAGGTGTGACACTGAAGTGTCTGTTTGACACGTTGTCTTCAGATACCTACTTTTCACTTTTTAACGAAAAACAAAAAGACGTTCAAGCACTTTTGCGAAAGAACATTGTCGAGGGTCCGTCTATTGTCTTTCACAGATACCACGAAAAAGACAAAACACACATTCGTGGTAATCAGGACAAACCGGTACAGGCTGTTCAGGGATTTGATGCGCTGTATTTAGCTGCACTCATGCAAGACATGCCCACAGAGCACCCTGTCATTCGTAGAAAAGAAAACGCTTTTAAAGCGGAAAAAAACAGATCCCTACGGTCAGCTAGCTCGGGAATGGTTGGAGTGGGTTATGAATTCAATCGGGTTGATATAGTGTGATATTTATGTACCTGATCATCTAAAAGAACATTTCAGTGAAATGCAGCCTATTTTCAAAAATGAGTCTGTCAGCTGAGAACAGATCGGGGATTTTATGAAAGACTACGCTGAAAAAACACAAGCTTTTATCCCAACCACGCCGTACACTTGTAGGGAGTTACCACGGTGAACAAATTCTGCTAGCTACACCCCTCTTGTTTTGGTACGTGCAACACGGGTTGATTGTTAAAACATCACGCTGATCATAGAGTATCAACCCAAAACCTGTTTCCGTCAGTTTGGTGACAGCGTTTCAAACGCAAGACGAGCAGGAGACCAAGACTCATCAAAAACTATCTTAGCTGAAACTTTCAAACTGCTCGGTAACTCAGTCTACGGGAAAACCTTAACTAACGTGGCCAACCATCGTGATATTCATTACGTTTTGTCTGATAAGGCCTCAAAACTGATCAACAATGGTCGTTTTCAAAAACTAACAGAAGTAACAGATTCTGTCACTGAAGTAGAGATGGTTAAAAAAATCAACTGGTCACTCCCCTCTCAGATTGGTTACTTTGTTTACCAGTACGCTAAACTACGCATGTTGGAGTTTCATTTTGATTTTCTAGATAAGTTTGTGTCCAGAGCCGACTACCAGCTTTTGGAAATGGATACAGATTCTCTATACATGGCGCTTAGCGCTTCAACGTTAGAAGAGGTGGTTCGTCCTGAACTGCGAGAGCAGTTTTACCAAGTGTATAACCAATGGTTCCCCGCACAAGCCTGTGACCAACCAACATGTTCTAGCATGTGAGGTCTTGTGTCTCTGTGGACAACCAATACTCAGACGTGATCAGTCTCTAACCTAACATTATGTATGACTGACTGTAGAACAACTCGTGTTCGGTGTAAAATGTACTTGCGATGTTTATAACACCTACATAAAACCAACAGGTAGCTATCTGAGTCTAGTTGTTAAAGCTTTTTATATTTTTGTAAATCAGCTCTCATCTCTCCCGCCTCACCAGTCGAGCTAACTCCTCCACCCACCCCACACCATTTGTCTAGCACTAATCTAAGCATTAAACCCTAATCAACCCTCGGGGTAGGCAAACCACCTCCTATTAAACTTCTCTAACTGCTGGCCACCTCTGGTGGTTTTATCGGCGAGGGGGCTCCGCAAAGAGTAGGGGTACCATTTTTATCGCCTTATCCTGACACCTCTGATAGTTATTAGCGTCATAAAAGAGAGTGCTCCGCGAAGCGCGGATAGTAATCCTGTCATTACCCCAGCTGGAGTGGTCATTAGTACCGAGCAACAGGTACAGGCACATGAAATCACATGACAAAATATAAAACTCAATAAACCGTTTAAACGCAATCCCTCTTTATCACTACTTAAACACAGGCACCTTAACCTATCACTTTATGATGGACCCTACCCTTGCGCATTGCGCATTGCGCCGAGGGGTGAGACATACCTCTCCCTACTACTTACGGTGACATTTTATGTTGTGTATTTGGCGTTATATCGTAAAGGATCTGTTTAACCTAATTTTGCATCAGTTTAAAGTAGGACAAAATTCATCTTCACATACTTCACATTTTAATACTGTATACAAAATGTAATACATGTATTCTATTTCAATATTCGTATATCTTTAGTAAAAATACGGATAGCACTGATGGTTAACCGTACTTTTTTAGGCTTACCTCTGTATTCGTCACGAAAAACAATCTACAACTAAACACTTTGTGTGTGTGTGTGTGTGTGTGTGTGTGTGTGTGTGTGTGTGTGTGTGTGTGTGTGTGTGTGTGTGTGTGTGTGTGTGTGTGTGTGTGTGTGTGTGTGTGTGTGTGTGTGTGTGTGTGTGTGTGTGTGTGTGTGCATTCAACGTGCTTGTGAATAAATACATGTATCCGAAAAAAATAAGGACGACTGCACTAGTCACATAGAGTTATTAATCGTTTTTATAAACATTTCAATAACCTGGGTAACTATATTTATTATAGAAAATCGCATTAAACCGCCGGGGGGGGGGGTGTCTTTGAGGATTAATTAGCTAATTTATCATTGGTGTTATCATTGTTTCAACATCATCGACGGTGTTGCCATAATGTTAACATTATGCAATCATCATTGACTTTGCCATAATGTTATCATTGTGTCATCATCATCGACGTAGTATCCATTATGTTTTCATTTTGCCATCATCGTTGACGTTGTTCCAATAATATTATTATTGTGTAATCATCATCGATGTTGTTGCCATAATGTTTTTATTCTGCCATCATCATCGACGTTGTCGACATGACGTTATCATTGTGTCATCATCAACGACGTTGTTAGCATACAGTTTTCATTCTGCCATCAACGTTGTTGTCCTAATGTGTTCATTGTGTTATCATCATCGACATTGTTGCCATAACTTTATCATTGTGTCATCATCATCGACATTGTTGTCCTAATGTTTTTATTGTGTTATCATCATCGACATTGTTGCCATAACGTTTTTATTGTGTCATCATCACCGACGTCGTTGTCATTATGTTTTCATTCTGTCATCACCACCGACGTCGTTGCCATAACGCTATATTTGACTCAACACCATTAGCTTTGTCATTATGTTTTCATTCTGTCATCACCACCGACGTCGTTGCCATAACGCTATATTTGACTCAACACCATTAGCTTTGTCATTATGTTTTCATTCTGTAATCACCACCGACATCGTTGCCATAACGCTATATTTGACTCAACACCATTAGCTTTGTCGTTATGTTTTCCTTCTGTCATCACCACCGACATCGTTGCCATAACGCTATATTTGACTCAACACCATTAGCTTTGTCATTGTGTTTTCATTCTATCATCATCATTGACGTCGTTGCCATTATGTTATCACTTTTTTCATCACCATTGACGTTGTTGTCATAATGTTATCATTCTTTTATCATCATCGACGTGGGTGCCTTGACTATAGTATTGGTGTTGTCATCGTGTTTTTGTCATCGTGTCATCACTGTTGACGTTGTCTCCATAGCCAACTTAATTCCCATGACTTTGCATTATCTTCACCTGCATTTTGACTCTGACTCTTTCAAACTTTTTCTCTCAATGTATACAGGCCGTGCAGATAGACCGAGGTCCCATGGACACATCATTCTACACCCACCCCCAGGCAGCGTTGTACCCTCGGGGGGACACGGGGGGAGGGGGGTACGGATCCAGCCCGGTGGGGGTCGGGGTGGGAGCTCTTCCCGGGGGTAACTCCTCGCCCTACACCACCCAACCCCCGGCATGTTACTACGCCCGTAACACGGGTCAGATGATGTTCGGGGGACAGTCCATGTCCGTGGTGGATCAACTGGGGATGGGGGTGGACCCAGCTTTGCTGAGTGGGGTAGACGGGTCCCCCCCTGACGGGTACAGTCTGGATGTCGGGGGGCATACCTTGCCCTTGAACCACCACCACCACCACCAGCATCCACATCTGCATCAGCATCCGCTGCAACATCAACTCAACCACCACCACCACCAACACCAGCAGCAGCAGCAGCAGCAACAGTCACAGCATCTTGCCTCCCCGAACCAAAGACTACCCTCCCTTTCTTCCTCCACCTCCCCCTCGCCCTCCAGCACCTCCAACACCACAAACCACACTCACAACCACACTCACAACCACACGGGACAGATGCTGGGCAATCCAGTTCCAGCCCACATACAGAATGTCGCCATGACACAAGCCATGCTGGATTCTAGCCTCGCCCCGCCCTCCCCCTCCTCCCCCTCGTCGCCCACGGGGATGGGGGTGCAGCCCCCTCCCGCCCACTCCCAGCAGCTGGGTGGTCAGCAGCTACCCGGGATGACGTCGTTAGCTGGGTCGCACACGTCCACGACGTCGGGTACAGGCAAGGAGCTGCAGCATCCCCAGCAAGGACAGCAACAACAGCCGCTGCAGTTCCCGTGGATGAAGACCACCAAGTCCCACGCTCATCAGTGGAAAGCCCAGTGGCCAGGTAAGAACAGGGGTGGGGGTAGTTGCCGGGGATGGGGGTAGAAAGGGCTGAACAGACAAATTCCGAAAATAACTCGTGAATATCCTTGCCAAAACCTCTGACAAACATTGGGGGGCCAATCACTAGCGAGGGTTGTGTGCTCCCAAGAAAATTACGGCTTTGAGTGCCTGGGTCAGGACCAAAAGACCCAAAAAGACTTCACGGTTAAGCATAATGGGAGTGTATAATTATGTCACAGTAAAATCACACACTTTCTGTATCCAGTTCAAAGGACGTAATCTGACCGAAGTAAACAGGCATTCATTTGGATGTTTTGGTGATGACATTTGGCATAAAACGGGACATATGGCACGTGATATTTAGTTATTACTCTTTTGTCCGTAAAACTGTTTTAGCACAGAAAAAAAAGGCATCTACAGCTGTATTCTTATCCGTCAACGCCGACAAAATATCGATTTTTTTTCAATGATGTAAAGACCAGTTTTGACAGTATAGGGTGACGCAAAAGGTATACACATTAATTTTTATTTTTTTTAACATTTTGTTTTTATTACACCATGGTTTCCTTTTATCTATTCCGTTTTATGGTGCAACAGAGTGCAAACCTGAAAAAAATCGATAAAATTGTAAGTCACTTTCATCATTATAATGTGAGTAAACAGAGCAGTACTTGGTTTGAATCTTACTTTAGAACCATATCGACAACAGTATCCGCAAGGTAGGGTTTATGGTGCCCATGTGCCATATATAACAATTGCAAAAACTATGGGTCATCTTGTAGCCTGGTTATATCAGGTGTGAGGATATGAAACCAATGCAGTTGTCTTAGCGAAGTCTGCTTTTAGGTCAAACCTAAAACCGGTGTGAGAATTTGAGTGATCGCTCCGAAGACTCTTCATTATAAATCTTTCAGTTCTGGGATGGGATTTGAAAGACGTATGACGGGCGCGGTGGCGTGGTGGTAAGACGTCGGCCTCCTAATCGGGAGGTCGTGAGTTCGAATACCGGTCGCTGCCGCCTGGTGGGTTAAGAGTGGAGATTGTTCCGATCTCCCAGGTCAACTTATGCGCAGACCTGTCAGTGACTTAACCCCCTTCGTGTGTACACGCAAGCACAAGACCAAGTGCGCACGGAAAAGATCATGTAATCCATGTCAGAGTTCGGTGGGTTATAGAAACACGAAAATACCCAGCATGCCTCCCCCGAAATCGGCGTATGCTGCCTGAATGGCGGGGTAAAAACGGTCATACACGTAAAATTTCACTCGTGCTAAAAACATGAGTGAACGTGGGAGTCTAAGCCCATGAACGAAGAAGAAGAAGAAGAAGAAGTAAGACGTATGTGTTATGGATATTACACACACAAAAACAAAAACTGAACCTCATTTTTCACAGGGTTCGAATTTTTTTTAGTGAGAAAAGCATTTACAAGAAAGGAAGTGCTCGCTTTTTTTCGTTACATATCAAGCGCACTGAGGACAAGACAGACACATTGAACTGCATTGCTAACACAAAATACGTTACAGGTTCCTGCCGAAAGCTTGTTGCCGTTATGACCTTCAATCTAAAATGTAAACCGCGGGTCCTAGTGTCATTTTATTTGGCCACAAGACATGTTCAGGGTACAGACACTGTGCATGTTACAGATTTTGTCATAAAGTAGGCCTCCGCCATTCTGGTTTGTATACGGGTTATCAATTATGTGATATTCAAAATTGATATCTTTGAACATGTCCGAACTCACTTTATATTCTTTTTCCGCAAAAGTTGTGTAAATTATGGTGGAGTACATTATTTTTAAACCAAAATGAATCAGATACAACTCTCGGTCTATCCTGCATGCTGTCATCAACACTGCTAAGCTTCTTCTTCTTCTTCTTCTGCGTTTGTGGGCTGAAACTCCCACGTACACTCGTGTGTTTTTGCACGAGTGGAATTTTTACGTGTATGACCGTTTTTTACCCCGCCATTTAGGAAGCCATACGCCGTTTTCGGAGGAAGCATGCTGGGTATTTTCATGTTTCTGTAACCCACCGAACTCTGACATGGATTACAGGATCTTTTTCGTTGCGCATTTGGTCTTGTGCTTGCGTGTACACACGGGGGTGTTCGGACACCGAGGAGAGTCTGCACACAAAGTTGACTCTGAGAAATAAATCTCTCGCCGAACGTGGGGACGAACTCACGCTGACAGCGGCCAACTGGATACAAATCCAGCGCGCTACCGACTGAGCTACATCCCCGCCCCAACACTGCTAAGCAAAATCGTTGCTTATGGGAGTGCTTTGCTTGTGGTTCCTTGGTTTGCTGATTTAGAAATGTATTAAAGTAAAAAGAAAGAGAAAGACACTAAAACTTCAATTTAAAAGGTAATACGCTATAAGCAGAACAACAAACATGCAAACCAATGGGGGGAAAAAACATTACCGTGTTCAAAATCTGCCGTTCAGTTTCGTCCATAGAAACCTATCATTTTAAAAGGCATGCAGAAGAGAAAAAAAATCCCAATTTGTGTCAGTAACACGAAGAGATGAGCTGTCGTTTTTGTTTTGTTTTTTGTTGACGTGTTTGTCTTCAAGAAAGGAAAACGAAAAGATGTGTTCTGATTGAGAGGGACAATCCATAGTAAACTGCTTAACATAACTTGAATCAATTATATATATTCAGTTTGTATGGTTAACTAACTGATAGTTTTCAATATTTTAAACAAAAAAACAAGACGGCTATAATTGCTTCAAAATGAAACTTCTTAAGCAGAACATATTCACACGACAATCCCAAAAATCGATGTCTACCTTCCGGAAAACACGAACACATTCGACTAATAAGAAACCAGCACCTCAAATAAATCAAAATTTTGTTCGTGGCGCCTTCCCTTCAGTCCTCGTCATTATTTTCAAAATGTGTACCGATTGTTTGGCACAAAATGTGTTTGTTTTCTTAAAAAACAATCCTCTCTCAGAATCGTTTCACAGAACTACACAGCACCAAAACTGATAGAGAAATTGAGAATCCTGCAGTTATCACACCAACACTGACACAGAATAGGCTCTATGTGCAACAATTTATTCTGCAGCAATCCAAAGCGTTTTCCCACAACTGTTTTATTCTCAAGTCCCAAGTCTCATTATATAGGGGCACGACAACTTTTCTGCAGCAATCCAAAGCATTTTCTCCCAACTGTTTTATTCTCTAGTTCCAAGTCTCAATATATAGGGGCTCAGACAAACGCTTTTCACGGCTAAATTCCTCCAGGATCTTTCTAAAAAGGGAGTAATCGGGCGAAAGGAGAAAAACAATTTATCGCCTCGAGAGAGCAAGCCATCTTGATGATAAAATGATTAGGCACCGACCCCAGTTCATTGCTTCATGGCTGGTATCTGCG
Organism: Littorina saxatilis; assembly: GCF_037325665.1. Taxonomy (NCBI): domain Eukaryota; kingdom Metazoa; phylum Mollusca; class Gastropoda; order Littorinimorpha; family Littorinidae; genus Littorina; species Littorina saxatilis. The sequence goes on along the minus strand of NC_090250.1, from coordinate 33,776,116 downwards.
GGCGCTCCAGTCAATCGGAAATGTTCGTGCATTTCCGTCATGACAAATATGCTTCATGTTTACCCTAATCCCGCCGGTCCGAACAGCGAACAAAACTAGCCTGTCATCATCAATTCCGCTCCGGGTTAGGGTCTACGTGGTAATTGGTCTTCCGGTTTAAATTTGTCACGGCGGATGTCTTTCAAAGCGAGACTGGGCGAAGGACTGCATGATTTACCTTCCATTTTTGTGTGTGTGCATATATGACAGAGAGAAGAAGGTCGGTGGAATGGAGCTACCTTAGTTCTTTCCCTTTATTTAACCAATTAAGAATCGACCGTGACAATTAATACATTATTTTATAAAATGGCAAAAATCTTATATACTTGTTCAGAAAAGATTGTTTTCGATCATCACTCATTGATTCGCACTTGTGAAACAACCTCTGCGTTTCCAGACATATTTATGCTAAAGCATAGAATATAGTCAATTTTTGTAAAGCTTTTAGTCAAGCAGTATGTAAGAAATGTTAAGTTCTTTGTACTGGAAACTTGCATTCTCCCAGTAAGGTAATATATTGTACTACGTTGCAAGCCCCTGGAGCAAATTTTTGATTAGTGCTTTTGTGAACAAGAAACAATTGACAAGTGGCTCTATCCCATCTCCCCCCTTTCCCCGTCGCGATATAACCTTCGTGGTTGAAAACGACGTTAAACACCAAATAAAGAAAGAAAGATGCTAATGCAGGCTATGATCGGCGATCAACAACAACAAAAATAATTTTCAAGGTAATGAACGTCAATAATATCAGGCTTTCGCATATCATTTTGTAGTTTTTAGCGTACATTTAAGATAAACTTCAAGCATTTTTATGAAGATTGCTTTGATATCGGAGGTACGGGCATTTTTAAACAATTGAATTGTTAGCATTGGCTAGGGATGTATTCATTCCGCTTCTTGCACTCACCTTATGAATTTAAATCTTAAGAGTTGCGTAATTAAATAGGTGTGTTTTTTAGCAGCTGCACAACCCGTAGTTCAGAGGGTTGTATCAGTTCAGGTACCCCAAGGACCTTTCCGTGTAAACCATGTTGCAAATCACCGTAGATGTGTCCAGTCTTTACATAGTCATGTAGCTTGCACACACACATATATAGTAGAGATATACGGAATTTTCTACATCACGACGGACACCCATTTTCCCGTGTTGGTGAGCGATAGAGCAATACAAAAACACAAATATTGAACAATTTTGTTAGGAACTTTTCAAAATGTACTGGTCGCTTCATATTGACATTGAGTCAAGAGCATCCTTCCACTTGATGTAATTCACATACCATCCACCTACAACCTAAATACCTGCTCTTTTTGTAAATCGAATATTGTAATTAATAGCAAAATCTGTCTGCACTTGTAATTGAACAATCTTCACAATATGTATTCACAGTAAAGATTGTACTTGTATTTGAAACATTGAACTTTTTGTCTGTGTCAATAAAATAACAGCCGGGGCATCTCCAAATTATGTATTGCTGTAGTGATTTACTCTTGTAATTACTCTCTTTGAAAAAAAACACACATTTGCGGTCGCTGGCATTTTATTTGGTTTACAGTGCAAAACTGAAAATGAGGCTAGAGTCTACCCCTTGTGATAACAATATTTCAAAAGCGCATATCTCAGTTATTTCAAGTAGTGTGAAGGCGAGAAATTTTAAAAAATGAAGCTTCACGTGCTAATCTCTAAGATAATGACCGAAGCTTCAATCAGACATTTTTTTCAGAAAAAGACACTATTGAAGAAATTACAATGATTCTACCGTGGATATGTAAAACAAAATCAACAATCATATGATCACATGAAGGCATTCTGGTTTGTGAGTAAACAGAGCAGTACTTGGTTTGAATCTTACTTTGGAACCATATCGACAACAGTATCCGCACATTAGGGTATATGGTAGCCCACATGTGCCACAAGGAGGAACACAATAGAACCGTAAACGCAGTTATTTTACTGGTAAATTTGGAGAGACATTTTTTCTACGTTTGAAAATAAAATTCAAGCATGAAATATACAAACAAATATCAAATTAAATGTGTAGAAGTGATACAACATTTCTAAAACTTTGCTCCATCCAGGATATGGTATCCCTTCAACCACAGTAAAGATATGAATACCCCTGGACTCGCTGCATTTTAAACTGTGGTGCTTCTAATAGCCCTGCCTATTTTGACAGAAAACGTGCTGTTAGTGTTAGTCTACCCCTAAGAAAAGTAAATAAAAGTGACCTGTCATTTTTAACAGATTGTTTTTTGTTTGTAGGATGTTAAGCTCTTATCTCTCAGATTAATATAGTATAGATGATGTCAAATATGTATCAATCCCTATGCATACCAGGAATTATACCGATAGATAAAGTGCGAATTGGTTGCTAATCAGGCTGTTAAACATACAATATTTTGTAAAAACAAAAACTCACTGGGAACTGTTAAATCTTTTGTTCGGGAAAGGAGCCATGGTTTATAAAGAATTGCCCATAAAATAAGTGTGTGTTTGTCTTGTCATTACGATAAGTTGTTGCAGTGTCCTTAGGCTTAGTAGAAATTCCAAGATCGACTTATTGAGTGATTAATCCATTGCTTGAACGATTGCTAGTTTATCTGCAGCCCAAGAGCGCAGAAGAAAAAGAATGCTTAGATAGCTCCCACAAAAATATGAAGTTAGCAAACAATGTTTTTGTACAACTCGCTTTCTTGTCTAGACTCCTTTCCGTGACTTACTTAGCTAATGTTAAGAACAGTTTATTCAGTAACTGGGATATTTTGTACTACAGCTTGATCTGAAAAGATTGCTCTGTCGAGCCCAAAAGCCCAAACAAACAAAAGCATGACAAACTGATAGTTAAACAAGAATCTTTACACGACTAAAACATGTCTGACTGCTTTTTAAACGGTTCGGTAGGAAAAGCTTTCGCCACAAAAGCTTGTTTCTACTTATAACGTGTTTTATACAAGGTCAAAGGAGATAAATTCCTATCATTATTGGTATGTTTTAAAAACTTCTCCAAATACTTTGCAAGACGGGTTGAGATGCTTCGTCTTCGTGTTCGTTTCCCCTTACTGAGAAACAACAGTTTGTTAGCGAAGAAGAAGCAAGTTTTGGAGTTTTGATATTGTAGTCGCCCCCGCGACATCAAACAGCAAATCCCTCAACAAACAATATGACCCGAGAACAAATGTTTGGGTCTCCCAGAAGAGTTCTGTTGGTGAACTTTAACATTTCTCTGTATCTGACCAAAATCGTCGACAAATCCGAACCATAATCTACTCATCCAAACAGACTTTCCTAACATCCTTCAACCCCTCCCCCCTCCGCCTCCTCCCTTTCTTGTCCCCCCCCCCCCCCCCCCCGCCTGTCCTTTAGTTGTCCTGAAGGTGAAGGCGACTCCAGGTCTCGTTATTGTTGTCCGACTTTGGTGGTTACGAGTGAACCATCGTGGCGACATGGGTTAGATTATTTGAGACAAAACAAACATCAAGTCATGATGGTCAAAACTAATATGAGCTGAGATTAAATTGGACTGTGGGCATCATTCGCTCTGACTCAGTCTGTCTGTCTGTCTGTCTGTCTGTCTGTCTGTCTCTCTCTCTCTCTCTCTCTGTCTGTCTGTCTGTCTTTCTCTCTCCCTCTCTGTCTGTCTGTCTGTCTCTCTGTCTCTCTTTGTCTGTCTCTCTGTGTCTCTCTCTGTTTGTCTCTCTCTGTCTCTGTCTTGTCTCTGTCTGTCTGTCTGTCTGGCTGGCTGGCTGTCTCTCTCTCTCTCTCTCTCTCTCTCTCTCTCTCTCTCTCTCTCTCTCTCTCTCTCTCTCTCTCTCTCTTTCTCTCTCTGAGAGTCTAAATGGGATCATATTATGTGCAGCATTCTGTCTTTCCAAAAAAGAAAGAAATAAAACTTTTTAAAAATATATATATCACAGGAATACAAGACCTTGGGATCTGTTTTGGAATGTTCTGAGCTTAAATAGACTGGACATCATGCTTGAACTTATAACTTCGTCAGGGTTTATATGGTCTATTCGTGCCTTATAATTATGGCGATAGAGATTTGAGGATTCCTGCGATATTTTACAGTCGATTCCTATCAATGTATACCTAAAACCGGCTTAATCAAATTGCCCTTTCAATGAATTGAAGGGGAGATTACTCGTTACCACTTCCATTGAATTTCATGGAAACTTCTCTTGCTCTTATATTACTCCTACCTCATCTTTCTCCCTTGTTTTGCTGTCGTTTCAACACTGTTTTACGGTCTACAAAATCAAAAAACAAAGAATGATAAGTAATTGGAACGTTAATTTATGTCAAAACAAAACATAACAATCACATGTCATTGTAATGTTTTGTTTTGTTTTCTCATAATTTAACGTTCCAATAACTTACCATTCTTGTTTCGGTTTTCTTCTTTTCTGAATTTTGGAACGTTACCAGTCTATCTGTGTGTGGATTTTGACTGTCTACAATTTGCGACTCTCGCCACCACAGACTGAAATGCAGTTCCTGTACCCTATTTTTCACGCTCACGCCACCTCAAACCCCCCTTCCCCCAAATTTGCGCGCGATCTTCTCATAATGTCTAGGGTTAGTCAGAGGGTGGACAATCCTTTTCTTGCACTGACACCACGAACACGACCCGCGCAATAACCTCCCCTCCCTTCGCTAATATTCCGCACTCCCCTCCCACCACCGAGCGGACGTCCCTGTTTGATAAATGCCCAGCGACGGCAAGGAGGAGGTCGAACAATTGTCCTCCGCCTTTTAATTAAATGTCCCTCCGTCCGCCTCTTCTGACCTCCCACCCTACCCCCACCCAACTCCCTCCTCTGATCCTTCCTCTCACCATCATCTCGACTTCTCTTCCCAAACTGCCCACCTCTGCTGGTACCCCCTCCCCATCCCCCACATCCACTCCCCTTCTCCTCCCCTCCCCCACCCATCTTGTCTTCTCCTCACAAACTTCCTCCTCCTCTGATGCCTCTCTTCCCCCACATTCACTCCCACTCCCCCCTCCCCCCCCCCCTTGTCTTCTCCTCACAAACTTCCTTCTCCTCTGATGCCTCTCTTCCCCCACATTCACTCCCACTCCCCCCTCCCCCCCCCCCCCTTGTATTCTCCTCACAAACTTCCTCCTCCTCTGATGCCTCACTTCCCCCACATTTACTCCCACTCCCCCCTCCCTCCCCCCTTGTCTTCTCCTCACAAACTTCCTCCTCCTCTGATGCCTCTCTTCCCCCACATTCACTCCCACTCCCCCCCCCCCTTGTATTCTCCTCACAAACTTCCTCCTCCTCTGATGCCTCTCTTCCCCCACATTCACTCCCACTCCCCCTCCCCCCTCCCCCCCTTGTCTTCTCCTCTTGGACCTCCGCCTCTTTTGCTGGTGATCGTGACGTGTGCCTGATGCCAATAAACCCGGTTCGATGCCAGACGCGCGTTGCTAGAGATTGTGGAGACAATGGCTGGACCGAGGGTCTGCTGTTTTAATTGGCCCCCAGTGTCAGCGGATGTTTGCGGTGGTGTTGTAATGAAGGAAATGGTTAATTCAGGGGGTTAGGGCCAGAGCAAGAGCGGCAGGGATGAGATTCGGAAGATGCGGTCGTCCTTTTTATTGCGGTTAGGAAATGAGTGCCCGAAAAGAAAAGAAAAACGTGTTTTGATGTTTATTTATGGAACAAGAATGGACACACATTTTCGCTGCTGTAATCATGATTTCCGTCCCTAAGGATCCACTATGTATTATCTGCATACTATGCGTGGTACTCGTATATTTTAACGTGCACCGTTCTCGACAAAAGAAATCATGCTCATGCTGTAAGTCTCTCCCCATATTTTTCTGGTCAGGCAGGTAAACAGAGACTTATATCTGTTTAGTGTCTTTTAGGAAAATCACGAGGCGAGACCTTGTGTCATGCGGGCGTAAATATTAGTTTAGTTTATTACAGGTCCATGCGAAAGAACACTTGGCCCACAGGGGAAGACCAGTCAAAAAACCTACAACCCCCGTGAAAACGGAGTATGACTGTCTAAATAGCGGGGTAAAACGGCCATACACATAAAAGCCCACTCATGAAAAAAAACAACCAAGTGCACGCAGGAGTTGCAGCCCACGAGCGCAGCAGCAGAAGAAGAAAAGTGCAAGAAATCCAAGGCTTTGACTGCTTCCAGAGAACGATAGTATTCCTACAGTCCCGTGTCTTTGCTCATGGAACCATTGTCTTCTGGATTATCTGCAGAAGACGTTGCATAAATGAAGGATTACCAAGATCAGTGAGTTTGTTCTGAGCTCTGCGAATGGACAGACGAAATGACAAATGTTCAGCTGTCGTATAGCCCCTGAGATTTCTGCAGGGCAGAGTCTTTAATAGATGGCTGTTGACTACTGAGATATTTCTGAACGGCGAAATAGCTCAGTGGTGTCGTCAGACTGGCTGGCGTGCACTGGGATCATCCGAAGTCCTTGGTAAGCCAAGGGTGACGCTTCTTCTTCTTCTTGTCGTTCGCTGTTAGATCGTCAGTCCGGACTGCAGGGCGAAACGTGCTGTCCTCTCCAAGTCCTCTCTGGGGCCGTATAGCTTCTTTTGTAGCGCTGTCTCCTCTTGCCAGGTGGTGTCCCTCAGAGCACTGTGGTATGGACAAGCCTGCAGGATGTGCTCTGCTGTCTGATTCTTGACGCGATGGTCTCGAGCATGCCCCAGTGAGTCATTGAGCATAGACAAGAGAAGGTAACCCAAGCTTTTAAGGTCACCGTACCAAAATCAGCTGAATCGCTTCAGTTTTTCAAGACATGTTATGTTCCACATAATTATTGCCGGAATCTACTTTCGCAACCAAGTGGTAGTTTTACAGATTGACTTGGTCAGTCACCGCCATCTTTGGCGCTGGAAAAATGGTACAGTTGCTTTGGTCTGCTCTGAAGAAAATGGTCCACCGTTTACTGAGAGTCATCCACTGAGTAATATCAACTAGGCTACGTTTAACTCCGTTGAGTCATCTCTGAGCTGAGCATCACCCAGCTTCGTTGCCAATGCAAAGCAGAAGACGATGCCAGGCAAACCAGTAGCCAGTTGTGTCCACTATTTTGAGGTGTGGACGACACGTTTACTTTTTCTGTCTCACTAGATGTACCTCACAATCCCCTCAGACAGCCTCATCTGTTCACAAAGGTTCTCGTGGATGGTAAAGGGGCCACGACCTCTGATCGAGTGTCTGTAAAAATCACCCATCACCGTGCAGTACATGGAACGTACATGTAGGTGAGGGACGGATCACGACCTGGTCGGCAGTAAGCATTGTCAACTCAACTCAACTCAACTCAAATTTTATTGGCTTCAATTTTCATAGAAGAATTTGTCTTGCGCTTGGGAGAAAGTAAGAGTATAACATATAAAAACAGCATTCATATCACATTTCATGTATCACACACAGTAATCACTAGTATAAGCCTACAATTATCACATTTGTACCTGTATCATACATGCAAATAAATAGTATCACATTTCCACGTATCACACACAATATATACATTACATAACATACAGCAAGCTTCCATCTCCCGCGCCCCCCCCCCCTCCCACACATACATATCCTCGCACGTGCGTCGACTCCATACAAATGACATCATCAGTCCATCAGCGCCAAAGATGGCGGTGACTGACCAAGTCAATCTGTAAAACTACCACTTGGTTGCGAAAGTAGATTCCGGCAATAATTATGTGGAACATGTCTTGTAGATCGAATTGTCCAGGTCTTCAATGACGGTATCGGCTTCAAGGATTAAGCCTCATCCATATTCTTCACTGTTCCTGGCTATGTCCAACTATTGATCTGAAACACGTTTGTTGCACTTGAATATCTGGGATCTTAAAGTGCCCGCATATAGTCACATTTGTACAAGAATAAAACTTGCGACTTTGACTGTGCTGATTGTTCCATGAATTGAAATGAAGAGTAAACGCAGGCTCGCAGCAGGAGAACGAGACGAACAATACGTACACCCTTAGCCTTGGCCTTGATTAATGCCTGGACGTGCCCGTAAAGAATAATATGACGTACTGGTCTGTGTCTTTTGTGCCTTAAGTATTCGTCTCCGATAGCGGCAACACTTGCCATACGAAGGCATGGGGGGCGGGGGGGGGGGTGAGGGGTTATGTGGTGCGGGGCGTATACAGATAGTCAAGAGCTTTCGAAACGGCCAAACTGACTTCTTTACTGTTAGCAGTCTAGCGATAGCCAGGCCGGTAAATTGCAAGTTGTCCGATTTGTTAAAACTCCTTCTGTCTCAGTGTCTTTTCTTCTTTCTTTTCGTCTTCTTTTTTCCCTGTTGACTCTCAGCCCTGTCTGGCATATCCTGCACTCCAGTTTGCCGTCAAGTGGCAGGATGTCGTAAACAGAAGACGAAGGGGAGGCGAGAAGGTTTCATTACAACCCAATCGACACTTCACGCTTCTCCACACGCGCCTTGCTCCTTGGCTACGGGGGCCACACTTTGGCACGCAAGGGGGGCTGGTGAGATAAGCCGTCGGCGGAAACTTGTGCGTGCAAATAGCAGTAGCTCGTCACCGCCCTTCCAGTCCGGCACAGCCCCCTCGACGTGTAGCGTTTCTCTTCCTTTTGATCTGGCAGGCGTCGGGTGGCTTACATACCCGAGACCCAGACCTAGCTCTCAAGGGGCATTTGTCTCTCTCTGCGCAGACACCGTAGTATGACCACGAAGCGATGTCTACGGCTGATAATCTACCAGCAAAGACCAACTTTGTCCCCGGATTAGGTCGCGGAATCGCGCCGTCCCCAAACCGCTGAATGTATGGCGGTCAATTTATTAGGTGTGGACCGTTTGTTCTCGCACCTGTCCATCCTGTCTGGCTATGAATGGCGCTTGTCGAGATGAGAGTGGTGCATTTACTGGGAGCGATACGGGCTGCCCGTGCTGTTGATGTTGACGGCAAGGCGTGTGCCTAGCAATTGTCAAAGACATTCTAAGGGTTCGAGTAGACACAGTGGTGGGCTACAAAATCGGTGCCTGATTTGAGAGTTTGTATTGCTTTTGTGATTTAAAAGCAGGGCCGGACTAGGCTAAGAGGAGGGGGGTTGCCAGTGGTGGTCCAGGGGGATGTTCCCCCTGGCGGGGTCAGGGCGCGAAGCCCCGTGAAGCTGATGGGTAGGTCATATTCTAAAATAGGAAAATGGTCGCTCCTTGAATGAAACGGCATAAAATAAGCAATAATAAAAAATGTTTTAAATAAGTGAAGTACATGTTTAGGCTAGGGGAGGGGGGGGGGGTTGCGCAACCCCCACAACCCCCCCGGTAGTCCGGCCCTGACTTTAACTAAATTGAAGTTTGTTTTATAAATGTTTGTTTTTCTTCTAGTGTTGCAGTTTTAAAATTGTTTTTAAAAAAAGGGTGGGGGTCAAAAAAAGAGGGGGGACAAAATACAAAAATGAAGACAAAATTTCATAAAACCTCATCTATTTCTATCAATGAAATAACAAGCCTTATTCCTCGCTATTGTTAACAGCATATCAAGGTTGATGCAACATGTCCACTCAGTCTCCTGCCCGATTCTGTCGTAGATGAGACACGAGGGACGATCTTGCAGTCTGGTGTCGCCATCCGGTCTTGTCTTCCGCCTTCCTTATCAGTGTTGGACTGTTCAGATGTGTCCATTCCTTTATGCTGTGCATCCAGCTCTTGTTCAGGGGCGGGGACGTAGCTCAGTTGGTAGCGCGCTGGCTTTGTAGCCAGTTGGTCGCTATCAGCGTGGGTTCGATCCCCACGTTCGGCGAGAGATTTATTTCTCGGAGTCAACTTTGTGCAGACTCTCTTCGGTGTCCGAACACCCCCGTGTGCACACATGCGCACGAAAAAGATCCCACGTTCACAGCGAAAGTCTCAGGGCTTGGAAAACACGAAGACACGCATGCATCATCTCTCGTCTCCGATTATCATGATCGTATTTCGATACTTTGAAGAGACAAACCCAATGCTGGTGTGTCGAAGAAGACAGCCACAGCGGGCTTGTTCGAATCAAAGTATCACACCATATCTTCAACGTATTACCAATACCTGTCCCAATATAGACCAGTTGGTCTAAGAGGACGTTAAAAACCCTAATAATCAATCAGCTCTTGTTCTGTCTGCCTCTGCGCCTGTCGCCTTCCAGTGTTCCTCAGTCGCAGAACAGTCTTTGGCATTGTGTTGTGGCGTGTGACATGGTCATACAATGATAGTTCCCTTCTCTTTACTTTTGTCAGGAAGGGTTTCTGTGACCTTACTTGGGGTCCTTATTCCTTCCGTCAGTCCAACTGTCCATGGGATCCCAAAGAAGACGCCTTGAACAGAACTTGGGAAAGTGGGTAGCCTTATCAAACGCCGACTGTGTTCTTGGGTTAGCTTCCGATATGCTTGTTGAGGAGGGCTACAATACCAGAGCCAGTGGTATTTGGTCCTTTGGTTGCAAAAGACCCCCCTGGATGTTGAAGTTTCCCAGGACCTACCAAAGACCTTAGTGCCACGCTCTTTCGAAAGCTTTCTTAAAATCTATGCTGCATGTGTTTCTCCATCAGCATTCGGCAGTTAAGTTACTGCAGTTGTTGTTGAAGATTAGTTCCACCGTACTTCAATCTGCCCTAAACACAGCCTGTTCTTCTGTTTCTCAGTTTCAATCTTGAGTCGGTTGAAAGGGCGGGGATGTAGCTCAGTCGGTAGCGCGCTGGATTTGTATCCAGTTGGCCGCTGTCAGCGTGAGTTCGTCCCCACGTTCGGCGAGAGATTTATTTCTCAGAGTCAACTTTGTGTGCAGACTCTCCTCGGTGTCCGAACACCCCCGTGTGTACACGCAAGCACAAGACCAGGGATCGCGTTTACGCACGATTTTTGCGTATTTGACGCATTTTAAAAGTCGCTGACGCGTTTTTTTCGCCGCGCCGCGTAAGCCATACGCAAAAATATTGTAACTTTTTCTTGTCTTCACGCGCGTATCTCCAGACTCGATGCCATGAGCTTTAGAAGCAGAACGAGCCTTTGACAAACCTTTAAAATCTACCAGAAACATAAAATATGGGGGGGGGGGGTTCCAAAAGTATATTGTGAAGATATGGGTGTGAAGGCGCAAAGCGCCGAGCCGACGGCGCGAAGCGCCGAGCTTGCTAGGGGGGTCCGGGGGTATGCCCCCCCGGAAAATTTTGAAAAAAAGGATGCAAAATGGTGCAATCTGGTGCATTCTGAGGATGATCATTACCAGTTTCAGGCAGCAGATTTTGTCACTGATTAATACCCAAAAAAAACACTTCTTTTTTTGGGGGGGGGGTGGGGGGGGGGGGGGTTTCCGGAAACCCCAGAACCCCCCCCCCCCCCCTCGTCCGCCCCTGATTGTATATAAAGGTTAGTTCTGACACTGACGAGGGATCTCCTCATGGAAAGGAAGATATCACCATTGATTGAGTCCATTCTGTGGGCCGCTGTTTTCTCTCCCAGATCTTCAAGCAAAGCGATGTTAAAACTGATGCAATCTCATCCCCTTCGTGCTTGAGCAGTTCTGCTGTGATGATGTCTGCACCAGGTGGTTTACACGTTAGTAGGCTTTGAATCGCTTCCTCTACTTCCTCTCTCATCACGGGTATGGGTGATGGTTTCCTCCCAGATAGCAAGCTCACACAAATTTTGCCACTTGGAGTAAAAGGTTGGAAACTAACAGTGCTAGACGACCCCCCCCCCCCCAAAAAAAAAAAAAAAAAATAATAACAATAATAATAAAACCCAACCAAATACAGACACACACACACTGCACACACAGACTGCCACTCGCACACATCTTGAAAGAGATACAGACAGACAGACAGACAAGCAGAGACAGACAAGCAGAGACAGACAGGCAGAAACAGACAGATAAGTATACTGAGAGAGATACGTACGTACAGATAGAGAGAGAGAGGGGGGGTGGGGGGGAGAGAGAGAGATATATAAAGACAGACACCCAAAAGCAGAGAAAAACTCTTTCGGCTGTAAAAGAAAGGAATAAACATAATGACACAAGCGTGAAAGGCCCCTGTCACATCAGTTTAGGAAAAGGAGGAAGAAAGCATTTTCTGACATATGTTTTGGTCTGTGCGCATGGACATATGTTTTGGTCTGTGCGCATGGACATATGTGTCTGAATGTCAGTTTACAAGTGACAGCTGGAAGTTACCGAGATTCCATATTTCAAACTTTACTAAAGGGGATATGTAAATAAATCAAATATAACCCTGCCCACAGCGCAAGTTCCCTTCAATTGACAAATGAGAATGAATAACACCATTTAATCTGGTGTGTTGGGGGCCTTGTATAGCTCTGCAAGCAGTATTGTAATAGATTTTTCATTTTGATGCCATGAGCTTTAGAAGCATAACGAGCCTTTGACAAACCTTTAAAATCTACCAGAAACATAAACATTTGTCGTTGACACGGATTCATTCTAATGCCTGAAGGGATGATTTCTCCCTCTCTTTTTCTCATTGTGGAGTGAGTACATACCCGGAAAAAAAATTGCCCTTCTATAGCTAACGCCTATTCATCATGAGATGGCACAGTTTCACCCCAATTCGGAAGTTCAAACTCTGGCGGAACTGTTCAAATTACAACTTCTCCCCAAACTATGATCATCGTTTATAAAAGCTCTACAAATCGCGGCTCAGCTGACGCTGGCCTCAAATCAACCAGCACGTGAGTCGGGCGTCGATGTGTTGTAAGCTGGCGCGTGAGGTCATTGTATGTGGCCTTTCTCCGAGCGTGTTGTCAACAACGGGGGCCAAGAGCAGTGCCTTTCTCCCCCCGAGCCCCCCTCTGGTCGCCATTGACAGAGCTAATCTGCAAAGTCCCGGCCAGATTAAGCGCTGTTCGGTCCCCGCGTTATTGATGAGGCTTTGATGGCTCCGCCTCTCGCGGCCAAGATAAATAAGCTGCGCGCGCTGTGGCGTTTTCATTATGCCAGTCTTGTCTGCGAATATGTTATATGAAGTCTTATATCGCGCGCGTATCTCCAGACTCGGACTCAAGGCGCAGGGATCTATTTATGCCGTGTGAGATGGAATTTTGTACACAATACATCACGCATTCACATCGACCAGCAGATCGCAGCCATTTCGGCGCATATATATCCTACTTTTCACGGCCTATTATTCCAAGTCACAGGGGTATTTTGGTGGACATTTTTTTTTATCTATGCCTATACAATTTTGCCAGGAAAGACCCTTTTGTCAATCGTGGGATCTTTAACGTGCACACCCCAATGTAGTTTACACGAAGGGACCTCGGTTTTTCGTCTCATCCGAAAGACTAGCACTTGAACCCACCACCTAGGTTAGGAAAGGGGGGAGAAAATTGCTAACGCCCTGACCCAGGGTCGAACTCGCAACCTCTCGCTTCCGAGCGCAAGTGCGTTACCACTCGGCCACCCAGTCCTTGAGGAGACAATGATGCTTTTTTTCTGAAAACAATGTCTTTTCAGAAGATTTATAGCTTTTTTAAAATTTTAATTCTGTCTTCCTTTTTCTGTTGTCGAACTTTATTCTAGCTCTTGTCTTTTAAAAATATCCCTTGATATTCACTTAAAATCAGAATATTTCAGTGGTTTACACTCTTTTAATGCCCTTTAACGTAAAACAAATACCCATCTAATGAATATCGTTCTTTGTCTCAAGGCACATTTTGATTTTAAGCGACAGTTCGAAACAAATGATCAGAGACTGTTACTGTCATTTCGTGTTAAGAAAACCTCTTTCAAAACGAAACCCCTGTGGACTCGACACGTAGGCTTTCAGCAAGGCTATATCTAGAGTTCCACGGCTTCTTCTTCTTCTTCTTCTTCTTCTTCTTCTTCTTCTTCTTCTTCTTCTTCTTCTTCTTCTTCTTCTTCTTCTTCTTCTTCTTCTTCTTCTTCTTCTTCTTGTCGATCACACCTGTGTTCCACTGTGAAATCTGTTTATTTTTATTTTTCAAACAGTCGTCCTCTGGTCAACATTCAATAGTAAAGAGAACTGAGCTATCCAAAGTGATCCTGACAGGATAATACCTGGATCAGCTTTCCTGAACACTCTCCAAGAGTTGCACGTTACTCTTGATCCTTGAAGATGTTTTACCTTTCACGTGATCCCTCGCACTTTTAAACTGTGGACCCCCACCCCCCCCCCCCCGCGCTCTTGTACTCTTTTAAGACCTCCAAAAACAATTGACAGAGGTTATATGAGGGAAAACAATTGACAGGGGTTATATGAGGGAAAACAATTGACAGGGGTTATATGAGGGAAAACAATTGACAGGGGTTATATGAGGGAAAACAATTGACAGGGGTTATATGAGGGAAAACAATTGACAGGGGTTATATGAGGGAAAACAATTGACAGGGGTTATATGAGGGAAAACAATTGACAGGGGTTATATGAGGGAAAACAATTGACAGGGGTTATATGAGGGAAAACAATTGACAGAGGTTATATGAGGGAAAACAATTGACAGGGGTTATATGAGGGAAAACAATTGACAGAGGTTATATGAGGGAAAACAATTGACAGGGGTTATATGAGGGAAAACAATTGACAGAGGTTATATGAGGGAAAACAATTGACAGAGGTTATATGAGGGAAAACAATTGACAGGGGTTATATGAGGGAAAACAATTGACAGGGGTTATATGAGGGAAAACAATTGACAGAGGTTATATGAGGGAAAACAATTGACAGGGGTTATATGAGGGAAAACAATTGACAGGGGTTATATGAGGGAAAACAATTGACAGGGGTTATATGAGGAAAAACAATTGACAGGGGTTATATGAGGGAAAACAATTGACAGGGGTTATATGAGGGAAAACAATTGACAGGGGTTATATGAGGGAAAACAATTGACAGGGGTTATATGAGGGAAAACAATTGACAGAGGTTATATGAGGGAAAACAATTGACAGAGGTTATATGAGGGAAAACAATTGACAGGGGTTATATGAGGGAAAACAATTGACAGGGGTTATATGAGGGAAAACAATTGACAGGGGTTATATGAGGGAAAACAATTGACAGAGGTTATATGAGGGAAAACAATTGACAGAGGTTATATGAGGGAAAACAATTGACAGGGGTTATATGAGGGAAAACAATTGACAGGGGTTATATGAGGGAAAACAATTGACAGGGGTTATATGAGGGAAAACAATTGACAGGGGTTATATGAGGGAAACCAAATCTGAGAAAACAGGGTCTTAAAAGAGAGGGTGACTTAAAGTGTGGCGGGGGGGGGGGTGACTTAAAAGGGGGGGGGGGGTTCTACTGCACTACTCAAAGTCGTACAACGATTCAACGGCCTATACGTGTCAAACCAAAAGTGGATATTTGATACATAATGATTCATCAAAAGGATTGACACTCACTAACAATCGCTGCTATTCCATCAGCATAACATGCTGCAGTACGTCTTTTCTTTTCTTTTTTTTTTAATAACATCAATATCTTTCATAAATCCTGACGCCAAACAAAAGAAAGAAAAAGTGCAAAAAGCATTAATTCGGAAATTGTCACTTAGTTTTGAAAAGCATAAAATGGATACAGATCGCACCGTTTGCCCAATGTTCTGCTATCTGGGCCGTATCAATTAAATCTAAGCTAGCCACCACAAACAATTTTTTTTGAAAATCGTATGCACATCAGGTGCAAAGTCATGTATAGAAACAAAAGACTAATAACATCAGCTGAATAAAATGGAAAAATAAAGTGCTGCCACTCCTTATGTCAAACTCTTCAACGTCACCTCGTTTCACAAGTCATATCCGGGCAAGTCATAGCCACCCCTTCGTGGAATCAAACCAAAGTGTCGATAATACGTTACACACTCGTGCAAATGTTGATTCTTGCCTCCTCGTAAATCAACCGAGTTTACACAACCGTACTCTCCCGCCACACGCTCACAATGAAAACGCGCCAGGGAGCGTTAGCAAAGGGTAAGAAGGTAAAACAGCTGCGACGGTGCCGCGGTGTCTTAGTGGAAACACCCAGAGCGGTATCCAGGCAGAGGCACGAAAGTCCTGGTCGGTCCGAAGCCTGGAATTGACAGGCCCGGTGCTGAAGGTTATCGAACTGGTGCACGGGCAACAATGCGCGGGATTTCCTCCAGTGTTCTGGGCGAAGAATTCCCACACGGTCTTCGGGCCAACACTGTGTTCTGAGGGCTCTACCTTTCTTCGTCTGTTGCTTTGGGTTTGGGGTGGTGGATGGAGGATGGAGTGGGGTGGATCATAGATACAAATAAATAAATGTACATATCTGGGGTCAGAGGAAGTTGATGGTAAATGCCGCTGACAGTACGTTTTTCATCAACTGCTTTTTTGTTTCACGTATCATTGGTCACCGAAAAGCCAAATAGGTTAAAGGCACAGTAAGCCTCCCGTAAACCATCACAGATACTGTCAGGCTTTTACACACAGTACAAACACCCTTTCATTTAAACACTCACCGCTTGAGAACATCCCAAGTGCCCTCCGTAAAGAGCGAGCAATTTTCAAAGAAGTTATTTTTGCCTGGTTTATCTTACCCCTGAGCCATCGTGAACCCGTGTGATCCAGTTTCCTTTTTTTCACAATGTAGTCGTCAGTTTGTGATTTCAATTCGACTCGCTGTAAACTTATCTGCAATAGCACGTTATTATGTACCTCTGAATTTAAAAGCAACAAACGGCTGCGATTCACACGAACTCTAGCGAGGGTTTTTGACTATTTAGATGAACTGGCGATAGGCATAACCGTCGTCTGCTACGAGAACCACGACCTTGCGTGACCCTGCTTCCGGGCTTTTCTTTTTTCAAACTTTCAAAACTTAGAATTGTACTGATCTTGTCTTGATGAAAAAATAATTCTTTTATGATTTGAGAATGTTTGTGTAACAAGCTGTCAATTTATTATTTAGATCTTAAAAGTTAGGTCTAACGCCAAAACGCACCGTCCGATTGTCTGATCAATCCGCAAAATTAATTCTTTGAAAAATGCTCGCTCTTTACGTGGGGCACCTGGGATGTTCTCAAGCGATGAGTGTTTAAACGAAAGGGTGTTTGTACTGTGTGTAAAAGCCTGACCGTATCTGTGATGGTTTACGGGAGGCGTACTGTGCCTTCAAAGGAACAACAACAAATAAACATCCATCCAATCATCTATTATATGTTTGTGTCTTCTTGTCAGTGCTGCTGTTTGTTTTCTTTTGATTTCATGAATATACAGACAGGGAGATAATCTTGAGATTCAATGGGGAAGAGTTTCATGCAGTAAGATCACCGAGCTTTGCTCAGTGTGGATGGCACCACAACCTTCTTTTCTCAGAAAAATTGAACATTGAGTCAGACACCACCGAAATAATCGGCCCTACTGACACTCAGCGACTTCCGTGGGTTTCTTTGTCGAACAACTTCTAGAAATTGGTGGAAATACGTTCATGTGAGTAGAACATAAGGCCTAAAAAAAAAATAGATGTGGTTACGGTAACCCGACCTACCCTATTTTTGGGGGCCGACCCTATAACTTTTTATTACATTTGTCCCCCAAAAAAAACAACAAAAAAAACGAGTGCAGAAAACGCAATGAAAGCGAAATCGCCCGAGTCGCACACTTATTTCCCTGTCAAGTAGGTTTAATTTGTACACATTAGAAAAAAAAGTTAAAAAAAAGAAAAAGTGATTGCCTACCTTCCTACCCTATTTTTTTTGTGGCTATGTTACCGTAACCACACCTTTTTTTTTTGGCCTAAGAGATGCATCTCTCAGAGCGGAGCGAATGAATAGTAACGTGTATGGCAGTGCTAATAATGATAGACGTTTCATGGAGAGAAAAACAGCGCATGAAGGGGAATAGAGAAGCGAATAGAGAGGCAAGTTAGTAGTGTAGACAAAAAAACCACCGAATTTATTTCAACAATGCTGAGGATCAGTTCAGTACATCACCAAATTTACGGGGCAGAAGTCAAAATAATTAATAGAAATTGGAGAAAACACAGAAGAAAGTACAACCTTGCCCCATTCAAGGCTATATGGCCACCCGAAGGCACTCACATCCTCAAAATGGTAACGTAAACGTAAACGGAATCACACACTACTCCATTGCTGATAGATAACAAAGACTGTTTCGCAGTACACCTAGTGTATTTTTGCTGTACGGTATATGAGTAAGTTTACGAGCGTTTATCGGCGTGTGTTGACAGGTACAACAAGTGGGGGGATCACATAAACCACTCACACACCGACACTCGCGCCAATGGCCAGGCTTTTGGCGGATTACACAGATTACTCCAAGATAAATGTTTTGCTGGTGATGAATCATATCAAACGGTATACGTGAGCGAAGTGAGAAACACTTTCATAAAACACACTCGGAATCGAAATAGAATTTGATACCATCTATAGCTCAGGGCAAAATAATGATTAGTTTGAACGATTTATTCAAATAGTTTTGCAAAGGACAGTTATTATTGTAATGCCGTAAACATAGAATTATATGGGAATTATTGTGCGGAATAATGAAAGCTGAAGCTTTCATGGGCAGTGAAAAGACCAATATCATTGGCTTACCACCAAGAAATAAGGGACAAAATGTAGAGAAAACAATAGCTAGATCCTAATCAAACAAAGAGAAAAACAGCAACAGTTTAAACGAATACAAATCTTGGACACAGGAAAACACTATTGCCTGTGGATAACAAAACAAACAAGAAGAGCAAACGCTCGATCGAGTCACTTTCGCAGTTCTGAATATTATATGAGGCATCAGATGGACAGGAAGAAATTGCTATTCACAACACAATGAGTCACGTTCACATAAAATTTGAGCCCGGTCACTTTTATAGTTTCCGAGAAAAGCCCAACGTTAAGTTGTGTGTTGCCGAACAGAAAAGGCTAGTTATCTCCCTTGTTTTTCTGATAACGTTCGTAAAAGGCTACAGATGTAAATACTTTGATGTAAAGAATAATCCTACAAAGTTTCAATCACATCCGATGAACTTTGTCAAAGATATAAAATGTCTAATTTTTTCTTTGACGCTGACCTGTGACCTTGAAAAAGGTCAAAGGTCAACGAAACCATCGTTAAAGTGTAGAGGTCATTGGAGGTCACGACTAAACAAAATATGAGCCCGATCGCTTTGATAGTTTTCGAGAAAAGTCCAACGTTAAGGTGGTGTCTACGGACGGCCGGCCGGCCGGACGGCCGGCCGGACAGACTAACACTGACCGATTACATAGAGTCACATTTTCTCAAGTGACTCAAAAACTGTACACAAGCTCAAAAGGGTATGCATTGCCATTTAAACATATAAATGAATATTTGAAGGTAACAAAAATCCATTGTTGTAAAATCATTAGTATGTTTAGATACAAAACAGACAAAAGAGTATAGTTGGGTTTCCTTAGACGTGAGGTCTGTTTACGTTACTGACAAGTTTTGCATTGTTCTATATTCGCGTACGGATAGAAACAACAACGCGAAAGTACCAACAAATACAGAAAAGAAAATTAAAGAAAGAAACAAAAATTGCCAAGAGAATGATGAAATAACGTAGCACGAGACATTTTGGACTGTTATCTTTATTATCCTTTAAACTCTTCAGTAAACGCGTTTGCCACACCGATTTCAAAGCAATAATCTCGTTTACTTTTGCACTAAAATCACAGAGCGGTCAAATCGGTGTCCATAATTCTCCCATTATCTCCTCCAGCGAGTTATAGGCCGAGTGGACAGTGGTAGAGGTCACAATGTTAATGGACAGTCGCTGACCGACAGCATGAAATAGGGGTGGGATGGGACTGACCAACATCATAAATAATGACAGGGTGCGGTTCGTCTAGGTTAGGAGTGCTCAGAGAGCTAGATCGCTAGATGAGGGGGGCGGAGAGAGAGAGAGAGAGAGAAAGAGAGAGAGAGACAGAGAGAGAGAGAGACAGACAGACAGACAGACAGACAGACAGACAGAGACAGACAGACAGGCAGAGAAAGACAGAGAGAGACAGACAGACAGACAGACAGACAGACAGACAGACAGAGACAAAGATAAAACACTTCTTTAAGAGAGAGAGAGAGAAAGAGAGAGAGAGAGATGAGAGAGATAGAGACAGACAGAAGACAATTCTTTGAGAGAGAGAGAGAGAGAGAGAGAGAGAGAGAGAGAGAGAGAGAGAGAGAGAGAGAGAGAGAGAGAGCAGACGATTATTTTTAGACTGAGAGAGAAATAATAATAATAATCAGGATATGTATATGGCGCCAATCCTAAAACAGTTCTAAGCGCATACATAAATAATAAATTATTCTGTACACAATTCCAAATCAAATAATGATATAAGAAAAACCAAAGAGGGAGAAAGAGAGAGAGAGACAGAGACAAGACAGAGAGGCAGGCAGAGATAGGGAGAGACAGAGAGAGAGATATATATATATAGCCTATGTATATGTACTTTGGGGGAAGAAACATATAGAGAAAAGAGAGAGAGGGAACTGGGGAAGAGTGTAGTCACACTGGAGGGTCCTTTGACGACGTGTTAATACATATACATTTATAGACAATAATCAAGAATAGTATTAATCACGCACAGCGATTTAGATTTTTTGAGTGTTTTTGTGTGTGGTGAAGGCTTTTTCATTTAATTCCGGTAACCACAATGGGCAGCAGCACACAGGCAACACTAATAATACTGTAGAGGGAAGACAAGAAGCTCAGAAAGGAAAACTTTCAGCAGCACTAGATTATTAGACGAGGGAGGCGGTGCTGGACATTAGCCTGTTTGCTGTCCCTCCCACCCCCAGCTCCTCAGGCCAGTGGAGTCACGCTGAGCGGGCACGAGGAGAACGTGCTGTGGGCGGGGTCAGCAGAAATTTGTCAGCCACCTTGGGTGATTATGGGGCCCTTGATGTTAGTGCCTGTGTCACGGACAATTACCTGCTTCTTCACGGATTAGCCTTGGACTTTCACTTTGAGGAGGTGGGGGAAAATAACAATAACAATAATAACATCAAAATGAACACATTAAAATGGGAAGTTTTCTTCGACGCGGCATCTAACAGGTATTGCGGAAACATAGGGTGTGTATTTTTCTGCCTGATTTCGTGCGAAAATCGTTTGATGATAAAGGGATTATCCTCTTCACCACCATCTCTTCGTATAGGCCCATTGCAGAAACTCAAGTTATCAACAGCATTTCTACTCGGCGCGCGCGGTATGAGAATCACGGGTCGTAACTCTCTGGAATTGATCATCCGCCGCCATGTTGGATGCCTTGCACGATCTCTGACAGTGCTTGAGCGTTGGGTGGCGACTCGACAAAAGTGAAAATGACACGTTGTGTGGCCAAAAACTGCAGTCAGCAGGCACACTTTAGGATCCCTAAAGTTGTTTACCATCAGGGTGACAACTGGAAGGAAGTTACTGAGCGGCGGAGAAGACGATTATAACTGGTTATTTTTTGCTGTGTGCAGTGCGCTAATCAACAATTGTCCATCGGTTGTGCCTTTAGAGTGAACACTGTGATAGGATGCTTTGAAAATTATACTTTGCAGTAGTTACCTGAGCTGCATTGTACCTCATTTGCCTGTCTTGAGAGCTTTATCTTGTGAATTTTGGTGCACTGTCTGCATGGTAATTTGAGATAAAGAATAAATAAATGAATATAATAATGTATTCTTGCTTTACTTTTTATGTTGTGCTGTTGTGTTAAAAAGGCAGATCCCCTTTGGACTCATGCATGCACAGTTTTCTTCATTTTGTCTGCATACACAGTGAAATACGCAAAAAGAACAAGAGTGCAATGAAGAAAACTAACAAAGACGGCATCCAATATGGCGGCGCGAAGAGAGTATGAGCGGAGTTGTGCCCCTTAGGGCTAAAGCTAGCCGATCCATTTGAAAACGTCACGCCGAGTAAGAAGAATGAATTGGACCTATACCATCGTGCTTCGTCATGGAGAAAATATAATAATACGATTGAAAAATCTAATACTATTGGCTTTGAATTCGCTCCACAGTAAGTTAACAGGATTTTAAACCAGATTGCTTAGTTGTAAGCGGTCATTAAATACGCTAGATTTGCGTCTAAGGGGTTTATATGGGCGGGGTCTTTGACGGCTTCTTTGATCGTGTTTGGAAGTGCTTATTTAAATGATAAAGTGATAATATTTATATTGTGGGATTTAGCAAACAGGATATAGGGTTTATTTATTCGGGTTTTTTTCCTTTTTTTCTGGAGTGTTTGCTTGTTTGTTTGTTTGTGTGTGTGTGTGTTTGTTTGTTTGTTCGTTTGTTTAAAAAAAAAGAAGCAACACGGTGTATGGGACGGATCTTCTACATTTACACTAAATTAGTGTGGAGCAATATTTCAATAGGAGTCCCATTCTAGTTGTTAATTCTTTCGTATTTGTGGGGTAAGATGAACAATTATCAGAAGTGAAAACTTACACATCCTCCTTTCTCAGACCTCTTTTCTCCCCAAACAGAGCAGTATACAAACCACTGTATAATAAAGTAAAATAAAAGTGTTTGGTACATCGAAGATGAGTGGCTGAGTGTGTGACCGGAGAGGCCAAAGTTCTGGCGATACCTCACGGAGTCGCGTGTCAGATGACCAGAGGTCAGTTAATGGGGTGTGGGCACGCGCCGAGGCCAAGCAGGGCAGCATATGTGGCCATTGTCCACCCCACACTGACCATTCTACCCCGGGTGGATCTCATCGCCCCAAAGTCGGGCCGAGGTGACAGAGTGAAAAGGATTCTCTCCCTTGCTCGTGACAAATTTGAAGAAGATTCTCTCCCTTTATCTTGTCCGTTTTTCAACGGCTTAAGGTACCATTTGTTCGTTGTTTTATACACCTGAAGGATTCAGCCGGGTGAAACAGTGGATCTTAAACTTTTTATTGCTGCTGCTGCTGTTGCCGTATTGATGCTTCTGTTGTGCTTGCTTTGTGTCTTTCAGCTGTTTCTTCCTAAAATCTTCCCCCCTTACCTCCTTCTCTTTCTTCTACTCAGTCAAAAGTCTATGGTGCAAGTACATGCAAATTGACTATGAAAACTACCTTGCGTTTAAGGTGAAATTCTGCGTGTCATAAATGGGTTTATATTCATCATGCAACAATCTATCGACTGTACGAGACGGAGAAGCTAGTTCTGACCTTCTACGGTCACTCTCATAATCATCGTGATTCACTCTTCTGGAGCTACCATATCGTCCCTTTTGACCAACGGCACTTCAGCAGCGGTCAGTTTTACTCAGGTGAGACCAGACACTTGCCCTGGGGCGATGGTCACTTTGGACGACGCCCGGTCTTTTGAGCAAAGACAGACGACGCAATTATTTGCCCTTGCTCTGCTTAATTATCCCCCTTGGTGAGGTCTGTGATCATCCCTGTCGACAGCATACGAGGGTCGCAAAGAGTTGTGGTGGGAGGTGTCAGCATTGTTCCCCGTGCAGACCGCGCTGGCTAATTTGTCGTGTGCTCAACAAAACTGACTTCAGTCACAGCTATTGACGCATTCAGAGCTTCTGAGCCTTGCGAAATGCATGTAGAGTTCCATTCTGCTGTTTTCGGCCAGCGGGCGGAGCGAGGAGGGCTCAGAAACTCTGATTACCATTGGCTGTGTTATAGACTGATTTCTAAATGATAAAAATATTGGTTGAGTTTGATGCATTATGCAGAGCAAACAAAGTGAAGTGAGAAAAACTAATAACTAACTCACTCACTGACTCACACACTAACTAATTAATCACTGAATTACTAACTTCAGTCATTTCCCGGCTTATGAAATTTTCGCAAGACATATTTTCTTTTTCGGCAGCGCTCAGCCGGGCAGTGTGATCGCATCACATATCATGCTGGGTAGACTCGGTAGTTATGATCGCAATATCCAAGCGAAAACAGAGATGTACCAAAGGCTTGCGTGCTTCAGCCTTCAGTTTGGAGGCGATCTCCTAGATGACAAATTATCCTGTGTCACCCTACACTTAAGTTTCGTTTGTTAAAGATGAAGTTGTAGCTTAATCGGGCAGTCAGTTTAAATGCTAGTCTTTATTGTTCTATTCATACATGTGTCTCCATGGATTCAGAGAAGAAGTCTGAGTTTAAGAATTTCTCTCTGTGTGTGCAGGCGCGCAGTTTTCGTTGGAGGACGAGAACAAGCGAACACGTACGGCCTACACGCGGGGCCAGCTACTGGAGCTAGAGAAGGAGTTCCACTTCAACAAGTACATCTCCAGGCCTCGTCGCATCGAGCTGGCCGCAATGCTCAACCTCACGGAGCGACACATCAAGATCTGGTTCCAGAACCGCCGCATGAAATGGAAGAAGGACGAAGCCAAACGACGCCCGCGCCCTCTTCCTGCTAGTTCCACAACCTCTAATTCCTCCTCACCACCGGCAAGTCCCGCAACTCCTACCAAAAAAGGCAGCGGGGACGAGAGTAGCGGTCCTTTTGATAGTCCTACAA
This sequence comes from Littorina saxatilis, assembly GCF_037325665.1. Taxonomy (NCBI): domain Eukaryota; kingdom Metazoa; phylum Mollusca; class Gastropoda; order Littorinimorpha; family Littorinidae; genus Littorina; species Littorina saxatilis. Next base: position 33,751,622 of record NC_090250.1, on the reverse strand, counting down.
CAACGACGACTGGCATCAAAGCGGAAAAGTGTAGAGACCTTGAGAACGCAGAAAACGATGACGTCAAAAGGGTGAAATTGCACCGCGACCATAGCATGGACGAGGATGACTTTAAACGGGAATTCAAAAGGCTGCAGCCATCGTGATTTTAAGGGATTCAGCGTAATTTGTTGTTGTAAATATGCTTTGAACTTTTGTGTTTTCATACGAGGTGGACTTTCCCCGTCAAACATTCTCTTCAAGAAAAACTAATCGGCTTGTCATGTTTTTTTAAAATATTTTATTCTATTTTTATTGCAGACCTCCAAGTTACTGCAGGGATTAAAGATGCCAAAAATATCTTCGGACTGAAACTGAAATGATAGAGTCAACAAAAGCTTATCAATTGATGACACTACACGTACCTTTATTTATTTGTGTGACGAGTGTTTTACTTAAAGCTGTTGCTCTCTGAGTAGACTGAATCAAAGTCAGCAACGGAAAGCTGAAAGATATTAATTTGTGTCACCAGAGAACGCTAGAATTTCGTCACTTGCATTTCAAAGGCCATGCGATCACCTTCCGGCTATACATGAACAAAAAAACAAAAAACACAGTTCATTTTGCATTTTATATTTTGAGGGAACAGGAAAATATAACGAACCCCCCTTTTTGAAACTGCCAAAAGTCTTTGAAAGCCAGATCTTCAAGTGAAGTTTGATTTTGCTTGACGAAAACGCACTTTAGTAGTTACAAACTTCAAAAACTGACCATCCGTGTTTAGGTTGTTTTAGGAATATGATCGTGCAGAGGAGGTTTTTACAAAATGGGGCCCCAAGTTATTTCTGAAAGAATTGTTTACACCTGTTTTCACGGACATTGACTTTTAACCATTGTGTTGACTCACAGGGACTTCCTCCAGCTAAAAAAATAACAACAGCACTGATCGACGTTCATAATCATCTATTCATTCTGATAATCATCGGTCCACGCTCTCGCTCATGTCTGATGACCCGAAGGAACGAAGGGAAGGAACTCATTTTACCTGAGTTCAGGATGATTATTTATCATCATAGAACATGTGGTGAGGAAAGGCTTGTGTGTATTTTTTCCCCCAATTTATGTTCGCAAAGGCTACATCGGGAGGGTAATTTACTGTGACGTTTTTGTACGTATTTATTTCTCTCGGGACTCGGAGCTACAAGGAATGAGCATGTACTGATGTGCAGCAGTTAGCTTACGGCCGACCACAACAGGGCGGAGGAAAATTGAGCTTTTACATATTTTTGTATTTGATGAGGAACCACCGGACAATAAAAAAAAGTTTATTAAAAAATTTAAAAAAAAGGTCGCTTCTTATTGATAAAGAGCTTTCTGCACTAATCACCTCATATAGCCATAGGGACATTTCGAGTGTGAAAGCAGGCCCGCTGAGATCAACTCTTGTCTTTCGATTTTTTTTCTCAATATCTGGCAGAACAATTTCACCGAGCCCTCAAAACTTAACAGATTAAGAAAAAAAATGTCTGAGAAATTTGTGTTGGCTTTTGTCTCTCCCGTTTTTAAGGCTCGGGGTTGGGAATGGCAGGGGTGAGGGAGGTAGTAGCAACATTGGTAAAGAAACCGCTTCGTAAACACGCTCTAATATTTATTTTTTGGGTGATTGTCAGAGTGTGATCTCTCTGGATGGGATTGGAATATTTACAGAGTTCGTCATAGTTTAAGGTCTGTTGTTCAACTTGAAACATGAGTGATTGTTGCATGTCTGTGATTTGATAGAGAATAAAATAAATGTAATCGTCTCTCGTTTTGCAGGGTAAAAACGGAATAAAAGAACTCCTTTGTTTGAAAAAAAAAAGTTTTAAAGTTTTTTACTTGCTCTGCGATTACTGAGCTCTCTCACTCTCTCTCTCCCGTTTTTAAGGCTCGGGGTCTTTATACTTGTTCTTCGTTTTATGTGTGTATTATAGTAGGGACTAGCTGTAAGAAAGGACCATATGGACCTAATGCTATCATCCCTCGGTAATAAAGTTTTCGAGTTCGAGTTCTCCCTCTTTCTCCTCCAACACACACACACATGCTGACTACTGTTACACACACACACACACACATGCTGACTAGTTACACACACACACATGCTGACTACTGTTACACACACACACACATATGCTGACTACTGTTACACACACACACACACACACATACACACTACTGTTACACACACACACACACACATGCTGACTACTGTTACACACACATACACACACACACACACACACACACATGCTGACTACTGTTACACACACACACACACACACACACACACACACACACACACACACACACACACAACTTTGCGGCATAAACGCAAAGGTACCTGGACCTAAAATAAAGCAGAATTGTAAATGCAGGGAATTAATTATCCAGTATTTTATTTAAATCACTGGGAATAGGTCCACATCAAGGCCAAATCAAGGCAAAATACAGGTATTTCTAACTTATGTCAAATATTTTTCATAAAGCGCATGATGACAGGAAAATGTGAAAACTTACGTCATCAAGGCTGATCAAACAATGTAATACTCAAACATATTACTACTTGCACATATTTACAATCAAAGAAAAGCAAATGCAGCATTTACAGTTTTGATCAATACTGAATATTTCTAAATTACTGACATGTTGATTGAATCAACGAATGGATAAATGCACTTTATCTGTTGAAATACAAATTGACACCTTCTGACTCCCTATACATTAAATTAAGACTCAATTTTCTGAGATTTTCTCTTCATGGTGTCAGTAAAGCCACCTCCATCTTAACACCACCTTTACTTTACATTTAAAGGTATTGAACTTGTCAAATCCAGGTGCACGGAGCCCCTGGGGCTTTTTAGTCATACCTCAGGCAGCTATCCGTCAAAAGAACTACCAAGTTTCATTGACTTGCACCCAAAGAGTCAAGAACTGCGATTTTTTTACGAATTAATTTCGTACTCGGACCCGGCTGGTCTTGGCCTATTTTTGGATCTAAATTTAGATCAGGTAGATCACCACATCATGCACAAAAAGACACGTCACTAGCAAACTATGTCAGACGTCATCATGAGTTTGTGTAAAACAAAATGGAGGCCGGAATCACTCAGTTGAATCGAACTCCGACCAAACACCACGTAATAACTAGGTTAATTTATGCACTCGAGTGAACAAGAAACTGTCGAGCTTCACAGATGTCGTCGTTGGGTAGTTTTGGGTTTGTTTTACTACCATAGGAGGATTTTTGAACTGTAAATGCACTCAACTGCAACAAAAACGCAAAACGAAGGCTGTGAGCTGCACTGAGCCTTTAAGATTTAAATTTGTCAGACTTCTGGAGGTCTTATAATAAAGGTACCAATCAAATCAAATCAAATCAAACTAACTTTATGATCTCGCATGGAGAAATGTCAGTGGATGTGCATGTAACATAAAGACAAACAAAACACTACAATACTGTACTTTCTGGCTCCACCAAAATTGACTATTGTGAGACTTTTTATTCCTTTACTATCATGTTTCAGATCAAAGCATAAACACACTGACAAACTTTCTACCATCATGGCTAGATCATAGTATGTCAAACCTGTGACTCAACTTCTGTCACTTTGAATCTGGTGAAGAACACACACCATTTCAAGCTACAGTCAATATGCATGTGAACTGATTCAAAATTGAATTTAAGAACAAATTCCTTGTTATCAATATGGGACAAAATTATTATTCATGATGTGTTATGCAGTTTGTATAATGAAAGCACCCGCTGTTTACATCATCTAAGTGAAAGGCAAACATTAATTGCTGCTTAACAAATTGCAGTGAAGACGTAAAAATGAAATCAAGTGGAATATGCAAATCACTACTGTGAAGAAACAAAAATACAAATGTAGAAAAAAGAAAAAGAAAAAAAAAGGGGAAAAAAAATACAATCACAACAACGATATCACACTATTCAAGTGTACATGTACACTCTCATATGAGGCTGAAAAGGGTCACTGCTACCAAAAAAAGTAGCTTTTTCTCCGATGTCTACATGAGAAAGGAAGACCAGCTTAACCTTCGCCCGTCCGGGTTATCGAAACACACGGAAGTCATCGTGGGGCCGTGTGGACCCATGCTTCTCATTTCCTTCTTAGATTTCCCACGATGTTTGTAGTCTAAATATGACCTTTTTTTATTACTTCTCGCTGAAAATTTAGGACATAAAGAGCTTATTAGGTGCCTCAGGCATTCTTAAAAGCTTATTAAAAAATTCTAACTAGTTTAAGAGATATTTGCAATTAAACACCCTTCTGGGTCCACACGGACCCACGACCACCGGCGAAGGTTAATTCACCTGTCAATTTTTTTTTCTACTCTCAGAATCATTTGCCACTAGCAATAGTCAGTCACAGGCATTAAGTACGCTTTCAGTAGCAAGAAAGGACTGTGAAAGACATATGGTCTTACAATCTTTTGAAGCAATGCAGACACTAACAAATGCAAAGTGGACACTAGTAACCATACCCCCTTTATGTGTATGTCAATACTGCTCTACAGACAGACAAAAAATCTGGTCAGATGGTAGAGCACTGGACTTGTGATCGGAAGGTCGCAGGTTCGAATTCGGGCCGGGACGGACACGGGTCAACTTTATGTGCAGACCCAGAGACGGAAGCCATGTCCCACCCCCGTGTCATCACAATGGCACGTAAAAGACCTTGGTCATTCTGCCATAAGTGCAGGTGGCTGAATACACCTAAACACGCAGACACCTGGGTAGCGCGACTCCGTTGCTGCTAGCTTTCCACTGGGAGGAAGCGACCCGAATTTCCCAGCGATGGGACAATAAAGTAATGAAAATGAAATGAAATAATAGTCACATACAGGACAACAACAATCACACTGGAAAAAAGAACACCAAAAATGTGTTTTTGAAAAAAATACATCTGCTAAACGCAGCTGGATGGTTCGTTAATGGACGGTAGATTATCAGTGATGTCAAAATAATAATATAGATCAGAAAAAAGGCGTTCAGACCACACTTGACACCAATATACTCAATATGTTCAATCTCAAACCACCATAAAGCAGTGCATGATGATATGCAACAAGGGTTTGCTAGTTGGTTGTAAATAAGCAACGGTGGCCATTACACAAGCATAAATATGATGGACGGGTGGTCTCACTATTTTATGGAATGTTGGACATATAATGATTTCAGCACACAAACACACACACACATGCATGCACGCATGCGCACACACACATTTCAAGGCAACTATCAGTGCATATCACAACCTTCAATACCTGTACAACTTTTATGCCAGTGAACAAGCTTATTTCTTAATAATTTTCCGATGTTATGAGTTTAATCATTGCACATGTCACAACACTTGTGAAACAGAACACATGTGTCAAACTGCTGCTATTAATGTGAATCCAATATTTCACAAATACACAATGGCTATAAATACTGCTCAACATAAATTCTAATTCAGTTTTTCAAACATTCAATACTTAACTAGTTATTTGTCATCCTAATTTACAACTCACAATCAAAAAGCATCACACACAAAAGACGAGAAAAAAAGACTTCCAAACTTTTTCTCTAGTATGCCAACCTCACAGGGTTACAGCCAGCTCCAATATATTGCTAACATCCATTGAAAACAATGTTGATTTGAGTCAAAACGAATTAAAACAGAACTCAAAAGCAACCGCAATGTAAAAAAAAGTTGGTCCAATATTCAAAAGAATAACAACCACAAAATACTAAATCTGTACATGGACAAAGTCATTGCCTCTCAGGCTGGTACCAAGCCAGAGACATCAAAATAATGACAGAATCTATTAATCAATGAAACAAAGTGAGAACACCGGCAGCAGTTAATAAACTGTTTCCAGATTACATCAATACAAAATGCAGTGGCAGAACATAATGCAGTCACAAAATTGTGCATGACAATGATTATGATCATTTTCAGGTGCTCCAAAGCTTGGTGTCCCCGTCACATCCTGTCAGCGCTAGGCATTATCTGAAACAAACAAAAAGAAAAAATGTCAGACATATTGATGCTTTACAAGGTACATAGAGATAAAGTCAATCCTGTCTTTAAAGGCAACGACCATGAAATTATGCATCGCTACTACTTCTCCCCAAAACAATCACCTTTTAAAATAAAACTAACTAACAACCAATCTTTGGCAGAATAACGAGAGAAAGAAAAGACAAGCATGCTTGTGAACACACTATCTGGATAACTCTATACAATGGCACCTGCGATGTGAGGCCCCTGCGATGAAAGGACACCTTTCAACATATGAAACCTTTTGAAGTGCCTTTGTCTATTATCCTGATGGAAATATACCTGTCATGACAGGCCACCTGCAATGAAGGGACACTTTCAGCTGGTCCCAAGAGTGTCCTTTCACCACAGGTACCACTGGACATATCTTTCATTTCCTGAATATCTGTCTGCCTGTCTGTCTGTCACGCACGCATGCCTGCACGCACGTACACACACGCACACACCTATCCACCTACAAACACACACACCCACAAACATCACACACACAAACAACACACCCCCTCCCCCCCACAAACAACACACACACACACAAGTGACCCTGTACCTTCAGTGAAAGCAGTGTCAGCCATGACGAGCTGGAAGATGCGGGGGTAGAGGTGTAAACAACACACACACACCTATCCACCTGCAAACAACACACACACACACACACCTATCCACCTACAAACAACACACACACACAAACACACCTATCCACATACAAACAACATACACACACAAACACACCTATCCACCTACAAACAACACACACACACACACACACACAAACACACACAAACACACAATAATAACCGTGTACCTTCAGTGAAGGCAGTGTCGGCCATGACCAGCTGGAAGATGCGGGGGTAGAGGTGCTGTTTCTCTTCACCCAGCATGTTGATGGCGATGCGAGCCCCCTCCTCCATGTTCTCATCCTCATCCTCCTGCAGGGCCTGCAACCAATAATAAATGTAAATATAACGTTTTGTTTTGTCAATAATACGTCTTCCAATTACCTACCATTCTTGTGTTTTGATTCTGAATTTTGGAACGGTTAGCAGTCTATCTGTTTTGGGGTTTCTGCACACAAAGCAAACGCTTGAATTAAATGGGGTGTGCACGTTAAAGATCCCACGATTGACAAAAGGGTTTTTCCTGGCAAAATTGTATAGGCATAGATAAAAATGTCCATCAAATACCCGTGTGACTTGGAATAAAGGCCGTGAAAGGTGAATGCTCGCCCTAATAGGCTTGAGGTTTGCTGGCCGATGTGAATGCGTGATATATTGTGTAAAAAATTCCATCTCACACGGCATTAATAGGTAACATGCGCCTTGAGTCGCCTCGTGTGGTGAGATATGTGCGCGATATAAATTCTCGTAAATAAATAAATAAATAAATAAAATTAAAATAAATTAAATTGCAAACTTATGTCAAACTTATCTGGGAAAGAAAAGTCTAATTGGAATACAGTCAAACCTGTCCATAACGACCCTCCAAGGGACCAACCAGATGTGGTCCTTGTTGACAGGCCAAGGGACCAACCAGATGTGGTCCTTGTTGACAGGCCAAGGGACCACCCAGATGTGGTCCTTGTTGACAGGCCAAGGGACCAACCAGATGTGGTCCTTGTTGACAGGCCAAGGGACCAACCAGATGTGGTCCTTGTTGACAGGCCAAGGGACCAACCAGATGTGGTCCTTGTTGACAGGCCAAGGGACCAACCAGATGTGGTCCTTGTTGACAGGCCAAGGGACCAACCAGATGTGGTCCTTGTTGACAGGCCAAGGGACCACCCAGATGTGGTCCTTGTTGACAGGCCAAGGGACCACCCAGATGTGGTCCTTGTTGACAGGCCAAGGGACCACCCAGATGTGGTCCTTGTTGACAGGCCAAGGGACCACCCAGATGTGGTCCTTGTTGACAGGCCAAGGGACCACCCAGATGTGGTCCTTGTTGACAGGCCAAGGGACCACCCAGATGTGGTTCTTGTTGACAGGCCAAGGGACCAACCAGATGTGGTCCTTGTTGACAGGCCAAGGGACCAACCAGATGTGGTCCTTGTTGACAGGCCAAGGGACCAACCAGATGTGGTCCTTGTTGACAGGCCAAGGGACCAACCAGATGTGGTCCTTGTTGACAGGCCGTTATAGAAAGTTGAGGGTTTGGGGTCTTCTGGGGTGGTCGTGATCAACAAATGGTCGCCAGGGCAGGTTTGACTTCTCTATCAATCGCAATGTAGTGATGGGTGTTGGTGGTGTTTGGGGGGGGGGGGGGGGAGGGGGGACAGGGGTGGGTGGGTGTGTGTGGGGGTAGGGCTTCAGGGGATGTGTAGAGAGTCCCATCATCTTTTTATTGCAAAAAAGACGATGACATTGACACATTAAACAACACACAGTGATTTTATGATGTTCAAAGTACCTGAAAACCCCCCTCCCCTCCACAAACACGTTTTTGAACAAATGTTGGCTAACATTTCGTGCCACCTCTTCCCTTACAAGGGGAGTTCCACTGTACCTAACCTGTACAGTTTGATGTGCAATATATCTGACCTGTACAGTTTTATAGATGTTTATGAACTTGTCGAATCCCAGGTCAGCTTCCAGCTCTGCACGTTGCTGTTCCAGGCGACCAAAGAGGTCCAGGTCCTCGTCATCGTCACCAAACACCGTCTCCTCGTCACTGTCAGCTGTCACCACACATCACAAGTCAATCTTGAAAATGTTAAAATACTAAAATACTACTGAATACACCTGGGTAGTGCGAATCTTGTTGCTACTAGCTTTTCACTTGGAGGAACTTACGTGAACCAAACTAATACCCATTATTGGGATAATATTCTTCCACACTCACACACACAAAAAGGGCCAAGGGCTCTCTTTCCGAGATTCTGAAAGCGCAATAACTTGTCTGCCACTGTAGGGCTGATAAGGAAGCATAATGACAAACACTTATCACCTTACAGAAACAGAATGACAAGTACTGACCACAAATACTTTTCCTGCTCTCTGCCTATGTTTCCATTAACCATATTCTGGTCACTCTTTCCATACTGTACATACAATCATATGACTTGAATGTTGCCATTAAAACTTCCTGCTTCAAAGATATCATCTTCACAAACTTTAGTCAGTCACCTAACATTTTTCATATTGCTACTCAACAAACATGTAATTCAGACCATACTCACTGAGCGTCAGTATATCAGCAGTGTTGTACATCAGCTTTGATTCATCCTCCTCATCCTCCTCCTCTTCTTCTTCCCCATCTCCTGCACCTCCCGCCTCCTCCTCCCTCTCTTTTTGTGTTCGGTTCAGCACACAGTCGCTCTGAACTCGAGCATGCAGCTGTTTGTGCACTGTCTCCATGGCTGATTCTTCCTCCTTGTCGCTATCGCCACTGTCATCACCACCGTCTCCATTATCTTTCACTGCCTTGCCTTTGGTGTTCTTTTTTGCAGTGTTTTTTAGCGTGCCTTCGGAGTCACTGGACAAGCTGAACTTGATCTTTGGGGACTCGACTGAAGACATGAAAACAAGTTTAAGCAGATAGAGTATGACTGTCACCCAAACTGCAACATCCAGAAGTATCAAAACAGTGCAAAGGTCCTCGAACAACAATCGCTAAAGTTCAGAGACCAAGGGAGAACAGAAGAAGCACTTGATATGGGTGACTCCAGAACAGAAGATGCAGTTGATAAGGTGACTTTTCCAAGCACAGAGGCCACACATTACGGGTGCTGCTTTATTATTAGTTTTTGCCTATGATTTCGCTTGTGGCGCTATTCTTGCTCTTCTTGTTAATGTTGAGGAAACAGTACCTGCCTGACCCAAAAACAAGGAAAATAACATTACCCCCTTGCTAATGTGAGAAAGTGACATGTTCACTTCTTCCTTTGTAATATCACCACCACTTCCTTCTGATCACAGGTCCATAAACCTCCCTAGGCAGTCTTGTGTGTGCTCATCGTCATATCGTCTTCATCAAATCATACAACTCACCTTCTTCATCATCATCCTCTTCCTCATCATCATCGAGCAGCAGACTTTGCATGGTCGCTCTCATGCTGATCAGGTCTTCGTCGTCTTCATCATCCTCATCGTCATCGTCATCATCGACATCCTCTTCTTGGACATCTTCATCACTGTCTTTGTTCTGAGCATCTCCTGCTTCGCCAACCTCCTTCTTTGCTGGAGGAAAACTGTAGCAAAGGAGAGGGAAACAAGAGGGTAAAAACAGAGTGGAAGACAAATAAGATAAGATAAGAAAACTTTAATATCCATTTTCATTTTATACAAACATGAAAACTTTTCTTTTGGCACCACATCGCATTTCTAATAACACAATGACACGATAAAAAAGCTTAATTGAACATAAATACACTACTAAGATCAGCTTTTCAAATAATCTGCCTTCACAGACAGACCAGTGAGAAATGAACACAAAGGTAAATAATTAAATGTTAATGTCCATTCTCTTTTTGTTGTCTTTTGTGTTCTTGTTTTTCCTGATGAAGCTTCCAGAAGCAAAAATTCGTTATCGTCGTGTGTCGTCTTTGTATCGGCGAGTACAGTAATCCTTTGTTTTTTAACTTTGTCCATTCTCATGTTAACATAAAGATGGAAACTTTTCTCCTATCTCTTGACAGACTGAGAGAACATACCACTGGGTATTCAAAACACCAATTATGAAATAAGGCGCAGATAAGAGAAAGAGCAGGCAGTACGAGATGAGGGCAAGAGAAAGTGTAGAACAAGATTATTACAAGGATCGATGTCCATCTCTCACTCTGTCTCTCCGAGTATGCTTGTCTATGCTGATACTATAATGGTGTGTTCACACCTATGGATCAAGCTTGCAATCTGGCTATCACTTGCCACCTGCTTGGCACTTTCCAGATGGTAAACATCCCGTTCCGAACAAACACGGTTGTTCACACTGCCCTCACAAAACTAAATTCTCGCCTTCCTCACTGTCTCTCTCAGACAAGCAAAACTAGTGGAAAATGCGTGCAGATCAAAAATTATTGATAAATATACATTATAATCTGTATCGGTACGGCCTATATGACGTAAGTACTGTGAATTGTAAAATGAATGCATTCACTTTGGCGGGGGGGGGGAAAACACCGTTTTTCTCTACCCTCGCCATCCCCACACCACCACCCCACCCCTCCCCACCCAATACAGTAGTACCTGCCATATCCGGTCACCCATTAGTCATTGCAAAGGTGACCGCAAATATCAGGTGGCCGTCCATTACAGGCCCCCTCCTCCTCCAAAAAAAACCCCAAAACACGATCAAGTTTTCATGAAGAAAAGAAAGCGATCATCCATGAGCCGCCGATTCATTGTCTCTGTTAGTTTTGCTTTCGTTTATACATCTTAATTATTTACGTGTTTAACTCGATCGTCCTGGCTAAGCTATTGTTTCGTATGTTTCTATGTGTGTTGTTTGGATTATTATATATGTATTTGAGTGTCAGATAAACAAGTGTTTCAAACTCACATCAGCTGTGATCGATCCGGAAGTGACTGCCGTAAATGTACATGTATGCGCATGTCTGTATTTACAGTTTGCGCATGCGTAAGTATTCATGTCGTCTGCTCGTGCTGTGCCGTCTGTGCACACAACACACACACACACACACCACAGGCGCTCGCCCGCGAAAGTGACAAGTGGCCGTTAAGTGGCCGCTCCTGTCGAGTAAGAGGGGCACCTTAGGGCAAAAGTCAGTGACCGTTGACCGCGTCAGACAGGTTAACGGCCATTAAGAGTCAATTATAGAAGGAAAACTCATTAGTCATGGGAAAGCTGGCCGCTCCGGGCAGGTTCACGCCCACGAAAGGGCCGGAAATGGAAGGGACTACTGTATTCGCTTTTTCTGAAATATTATTGAGGAATTAACAGGGACATCGCTATATGGCAGACTCAAAAAGTTAGGGGAGAGTAAACTCCAGATTTAGCCAGACACCGCAGCCGTCCGGCAAGCCAAGACACACTCCCACGCTTGAGATAAACAAAACTGACACGCGCTGACGGATGACACGCGCCAGTGACGGGAAGAAAACGAGCGAGATTGCAAGTGCGATGAAGATGTAAACGGACCATAACACGTGAAAGCAAAACTTATCTTATCTTGCTTTTATCTGCTTGGAGCTTTTGCCGATGCACATTTGACCGAATTCGGATGTTACACAGGAAAGGGAAACAGCATAAATATCAATGCAGCAATGTGTCCATAACCCTTTAGTTCATAACTATGAACATAATGGTGAATTTGCGTGTACAGTTGAACATGCCTTGGTGACCACCTCTAGATTATGACCACCTGCCCATAAGATCCCCGAGTTTTTACCCCAATATAATTCAACTTTCCACAACAACTACCTGTCAAAAACGACCCCTTATGGTCGGTCCCTTGGGAGGTTATTATAGACAGGTTTTACTGTACCTTGGTTTCTCATCCTCGTCACTTCTTGGGGACTCGATTATCAAATCTGACTCTCCCTGCACAAAATAAACATGATATTTTATCATCAGCATGCAGAAACACACAAGTTAAACTATCACAAAAATCCACCTCCAACAATTATCTCATCCATTCTGTGCAGAGTGTGTATGCTTCTGTACGCTCTCTTTTTCTCTCTCACTCTATCTTTTTCTATCTACAAACCTGTAATTCCATATTTTAACAAAAAAGGTTCTCTTTTGATTTCCCTTTACAAACCTGCAGTTCCATTACTCTAAATAAAAGCTCTCTCTCTCTCTCACTCTGTTCATTTCCGTTTACAAACCTGCAAACCATGCATTTCTCCACTAAAATTGTTCTTTCTCTCCTTTTCAGTTTACAAACCTGCATGCAGCTTCAGTACTCTACTTAAATTTATCTCTTTCTCTCCATATCTGTTTACAAATTATTTTCGTTTGATTGTTTTTCCAAATGTGTCTTTTTTATAAAGTAATTTTCAAATTGTGTTTGCCCTTAGGCCAATTCCAATACACTTTCTGTATTTCTGTTTACAAACCTACGTTTCCATTACTCTACGAAAAATTTTCTCTTTCTCTATTTCAGTTTACAAACCTGCAGTTCCAACTCTGAAGTGAAGTCCAAACTCTTGTGGCGTGTAAGAGTAGACTTGATCTGCTTGTCATATTCACGGAAAAGATTTGCAAAATCTGGCTCAGAACATGTCCTCAGCATCTGCACAGAAAGAGTCCTAGGTTAACCCTTTCATTTAACTTTTGACCCTTGGTCGTGTCTGACTTCTTAAAAAAAATTTTTTTTTAAAAAGAATACAAGTACTATTTTTAAATCAGATTTGTTTTTTCACAAGGAAATTCTAAAACAAAATCTTGTGTGTGTGTGTGTGTGTGTTATACCTGCAAAATCTTCTAAAAGTGACTGACCAGCAGTCAGAAAGAAAATATCCACCAGTATGCAGAAGGTTACAGCCATGCAGCCGACAGTTTTACAACCTAAAATGGTCTTTTTTGTACCTATTTTGCGTGGGTGATGAGTATAACAATTCTCTGTACAACACTAAGCTCTCAATGTTCACTTACTTGCACATTCTGCATGTCAAAGTGCCCAGTAGAGAGTCCCTTTTGCACTGAGTCCGACCTGAAACATCAATGCATTCATCATGGATGATTCTGACACAAAACAAATAACATTTTTGAACATCTCTCTTGGAACAAAACACCAAAAGAACGTTGTCCTCGATAAAACACCTTACCTGGAACTGCCTTTTCCCCTTTGTTTTGATTTTTGGCTAACTACAAGTTCAGAGCTCCTTAGAAAAACATGTGAAAACTTCAGGTAATATTCGTTTGCAGGAAATTATGTTTCTTGCCATGGTAAGTGATAATCTCAGTCAAGAAATCAGTCTCAAACAAATACTGGTTTAACTCAGGGGTTATGCCAAGTTTAAATCATTTGCCTGTGTTGATGCAAAACAAGGCCTATTAGTATTATGCCCATGGCTAAAATGTGTACAGCAATCTGAAAAATTAATATTTCCTCAAAATTTTGCTATGAGGAATTTTGCTTTAGCTTTCTGAAACAGAAAAGTTGAAGTTATGGAACTGCCCAATCACCTGTCAGCCTCTGGGGTCAGTTTCTGTTTGATGGTGTGTGACCCCGATGTTGTTTTCTGCTTGCTGAACACTGCCCCCTCTCCCTCCTTGCTTGACACAACTTCTGGTGCCACCTCTGTTGACCATCAAGTTTCACAACAGTGGTGAGAACATCTAGCTTTAATCAATCAATCAATAGGACGCTTATATCGCGCATATTCCGTGGGTACAGTTCTAGGCGCTCTGCAATGATGCCGTGTGAGATGAAATTTTATACGGCCAGTAGATTGCAGCCATTTCGGCGCATATTTACCTTTCACGGCCTATTATTCCAAGTCACACGGGTATAGGTAGACAATTATTAACTGTGCCAAAGCAATTTTGCCAGGAAAGACCCTTTTGTCAATCGTGGGATCTTTAACATGCACACCCCAATGTAGTGTACACGGGGGGTGTTCGGACACCAAAGAGAGTCTGCACACAAAGTTGACTCTGAGAAATAAATTTCCGCCGAACGTGGGTTTGAACTCACGCTGACAGCGGCCAACTGAATACAAATCCAGCGCGCTACCAACTGAGCTATGCCCCCGCATACATGCTCGTGAGAACATCTATAGCTTTAGTACTATTCGCGAGGGATCAACATCAAGTCTACCTTATTACCGCATCATCATTTCTCTCTAAAAACAAATGTGAAATCGCAACATGAACCGGTTTTGTTACATTTATGAACTTAATTATTCTTACCACACGGCAAAATCCTTCATTTTCTTTTTTTTATAACAAACATTGGTATTCATATCTTACATAATTCTCTTGCATTCCTCATAAAGACGAGCCATTCCAATCATTCTTATACTTATTTCAGTATCTGTCAGTCATTTTATGCATTTAAACAGTCAATTTGATGGTCAATGTTTGTTTGCATTTTTCTTTTGCCCACTGAATAAATTAAACTTCCATAACATAACTTTGGGGGGATGGGGGGTAACAATTTTGAAATGTTTGCAATCTCCTTTTTTTTTTTTAGATGGTTTCTCCCGACAAAAGTTACGGGTAAAATAAAATACAACCTCATCAAAAGGTGCTCAATAATCAAACCTACTTAACATAAATGTACACAGTACACTGAGATGTGCAACCAAAAGATAAAATGCACAGGATGTAAATAAATGTACATGCATATTGAAGTGAGTCAACAAAATGCTCTACTGAAGCTAGCATAGCAGAGAATAGACATGCAATGTAAAAAGCAGAAAGAAAAAAGCACATAGAGTGTATACAGTGGAACCCACTTGAAACAAACCCTTACTGCTAATAGTACAGCAAATGAAACGGGAAGAGGACACACTTTTATATCGAGGCAAGTTTACCTTCGGAGCATACTTGTAAAACAAGTGGATGCTTACAGTACAGTTCTGGGTACCTATCCGTCTCTTTAGTTTTTCTTAAATTCCCATTTCTGTTATGAATACAAAGCTACATTCAAAGGAATTCCACTGTTTATGCTAGGCATGCAGACCTGAAAACTGGTACGGCTGGTCTGGCTTAGACAAAAGCTTTGGTTTGGGAAGCAGCACAGGTTTCTCAGCCACTGCTGGTTTAGGTTTGATCACTGGTTTCTCCAGGACCTTTGGTTTCCCTCCTTCATCTAGGTCCACATTTTTCTGTTTCTTTAGCTTGCTACTGCTGGTTGTTGACTCCTCCTCGTCATCAAATACAAGAGCAGAGCCTGACTTATCGGCTTTCCCTTCATCCTCGCTCTCTGTATAATCTCTGGAGACCTCAAGAACTGTAGAGAGTCGCTGGTGGCCAGTGTCCAAATTGACATCAGTGTCATCAGATTCAACAAAACGATTGGACCCTGGAAGCTCCTCTTCACCAATCAGAGGCTGTGTAGCATCAGAAGAAGGCTGTGCTTGACCAATGAGAGGCTTG
This sequence comes from Littorina saxatilis, assembly GCF_037325665.1. Taxonomy (NCBI): domain Eukaryota; kingdom Metazoa; phylum Mollusca; class Gastropoda; order Littorinimorpha; family Littorinidae; genus Littorina; species Littorina saxatilis. The sequence goes on along the minus strand of NC_090250.1, from coordinate 33,735,540 downwards.
GTTGCATCAGAATCGTGTTGATCTGCAGCCTCAGCCTCATCTGATGACCCAAGAAGCAAGGGATAAAGCCCACAACCACACAGAAGCAAGGGTGCAAACAAACATTAAGACAAATTATAACATGCAAGTGATTTCACCAACCGTCAGGTAAGGCATCCTGAAAGCCTTTACCAGAATTTTACTGTGTTTTTTGTGTTGTTTTTTCCCTACATTATTAATATTACTCTTGGACCACTGAACTGATTTTGACAAGATTTTTGTAATAAATTTCTTTTTTTTCTAAATGTAGAAAAAATCATGTGACCTCACATTCTTGTCAATAAAGGCAGTTGGGCTGTTCTGCATTGGAATGTATTAATTTTGCTGAAAGTAATTTTGACAAAATTGGTTGGCGAAAACACCCTGCATGCAGCTGCTATGGCAACACAATATATGTGCAAATGAGTACAAGTACACAGAGAAGAAGAACAACACCCACCAAAAGAAGACACATATATGTGTTCTGCGCGAACTTAGAATCCGGTTTCATTCTAGAATGGACCGGGTCCAGGTTGGAATTCTAACCCTGCGCAAGTACAGGGGTGCCATTCTAGAATGAAACCCTTGAATAAAGGGGGCCGTAATGTTTGTAGGTAAGACAGAGTTGTCTTCCCTTGAATTATCTCCACCTGCACCTTCCCTTTGATAAAATGGGGCTGATTTGTCTACCCCTGAAAAAATCCTTTGTCATGTCAAGAAAGTTGACACTCCTGAGTACGCAATAAACAAAGGCAGACCATAGCAAGGGGGACTACCAGGGCGGTATTGTTTGCAGGGCAGTTGTTTTTGTGATGAGAGCCGGTTGCGGCCGCTTGCAATGTCAGCGCTTTCTCCCTCTCGGAAATGTCCGGTTTTTTGACAATTTTTTTGACAGACAGACAGACAGACGGTCAGACCGACTAACCGACAGACAGACCAACAGATCGAGGACAGAGTGAGTTATAGAGCTGTTGTCACAGGTTTTAAAAAAAGTTGACATTATATCTTCACAATTCAGAAGACCAACTTCATGTATATGAATAAGATTAAAAGTTACAAGCGAGATCGGCAAAACACTGTCAGTCCGGAAATTTCCGTTCGTAGCGATCAGTGCTGAGTGTCTCTCAAAATCGTAATCACTTTCAGAACATCACAATCCCAATTCACGATGTCTTTGAGTAAAGTGTAAAAAAAACGAGAAAAAAAACCCAACCAAACACACAAAAAACAAAAACAAACAGAAAATCCACATTTGTGGCTTTGGCTGTGTGATAGTCTAACTGAAATGACTATTCCAACTTGGACCCAAATTCCAACCTTGCGCACGGCCGATTCTAGAATGGACCAGCAACAAGGGTTTCATTCTAGAATGGCACCCCTGTACTTGCGCAGGGTTAGAATTCCAACCTGGACCCGGTCCATTCTAGAATGAAACCGGATTCTAAGTTCGCGCAGAACATATGCATGTGACTTATCAAACTATCTGAAATCAAATCCAGTCAAGGAAAGTTGACAAAGAGGAAAAAAGTATTAAAGTACATGTTTTGTCACGGTTCTGTTCAGGCTTTCACACGGAATAATAGAGAGCATCCTTCCACTTCAACAAATGAATGCACAAAAGAACTGTTATGTGGCTCCATTTTGTGCAGTGAGAATTTTTTTTTTAATATATTTTTTACAGCTGAATTAATTTAGCAGATTTATACAGGTGTCACTTAGGAAATTAAATTCAAGGAAAAAAATGCTGACTCTGCACACATAGCAGCCAGGCAGTTGATTTTCGAAATGTGTTTAACTCTTTCTGGACAGATACTGGATTGTTCCGACAGCAAAATGCGTCACTCAGTGCCTAATACCGGAGTTTTATGGTTACTCTGCTCCTGTCCAAAATCTTGCTATTATCCACTACATTCTACCTGATCCATGTTTTCAATGCTGAAGCCGTTACTTTTGCTTGCTAGTTTCCGGCTCGTGTGTTGACAGCATATGAGCGCATGTTGGTTGTTTTTGTTATAGATGTGAGGTAATGACAATGTAGTCCAAATAGGTTAAGTTGAAGGATGTTCTCGTCCCTTGTAAAAGCCTGAAGAGATCTGTGGCAATGAACATGACTGCTTACACAAGCCGGAATGGTGCACAACTACTGACGAGCAAGGCAAAATTAACATTCAACAAACACATAAATTAAATCCAACAAAGTAAATTCAAAGCAAAATGTCACGCAACACCTCTTCAAAGCAAGACTTCAAATGAAAATGGGGTATTTCAACATCCATATACAACAATGAACCAAACTAGACCGCTACATTTTCTTCCATTATTACGCTCTATGCCAGTAAACCACGACCCATGCAAGACATGCCTTTTCACGTGACCTCTTCAAAATGAACAAGGTGAAAAGAAGACTTTAACCAACCACTTTTTGAGAAATATATATTGCACAGTGGGCACAATATTCTCTCTTTAGCTATTTGTAATGGGACAATGAAACAAGAAGATTACAAAAAAATTGTGGGGAAAAAGGACTATGTAACCAAAACAGAATCTGCTGCATGAGACCAGCCTTTAAAATATGGGTAATAACAATGACTCAATCTGCTTGATAAGGCTATCAAATTTACTGTGAAAGCATCTTACTGCATATCCCCATTCTCAATCCCCCTTCTGCAAGAGCTACCCATTCCTATCCCTACCTTGCCTTTGACGGGCAGAAGTCTTGGACCTATGGTCAAAATGTGCTCTTCTTCTCCTTACTTATGTCAATCATTGTCACAGGAGAGAAAAATCTGAAGAAATGGTGTTAAAAACAGAAGTGTTTCATACAAGGCATGGAAGCGACCCATTCCTATCCCTACCTTTCCTTTGAGGACTGTTTGTCTTGAACCTATGGTCCAAATGTACTCTTCTTGTCCTTACTTATGTCTAATCATTGTCACAGGAGAAAAGTTAAAAGTCTGAAGAAATGGTGTTAACACTTTCTACCCCACCTATGTTGATCACGTTTTTTTTAGCCGAGACCAGCTGTACTGCAGCAGGTCTTTCAGAATTGTAGTAACTGTGTAGAAACTGTGTATCAACACGATGGAATGCAGGCATTAGATCGACGTTACAGGAAGCGACTGAAGTGACTGTGTGTACGGATATATCCGTACCAGGTCAGATAGAGCCATATGAGTGGGTACGGATATATCCGTACCTGGGAGACAATGAGTTAAGAGTAGAAGTGTTTGATAAAAAGAACGGCATGGAAAATGTCCTGTATACACGATGCAAGCTACCACAGTGAGAGAAGCCTCTTTCCACAATAAAGCCACAACAGCCAACCAGGAAACACCGAGAGTCCTCATGCTGAACCATGAGAAAGACAGACTCACGTTGCGGCGACCTTGACCTTGACCCCTGGCACATCGTCATGGTGACATTACCTTTTCCCCCCACCACTCCTAGCTTCTCTGCAGACACTTCTGTTGTAGCTGCTGCTGCTGTGGTTGCAGCTGCTGTTGATGTCGGAGACTTTGCGTCAGCAGTTTTGAGCACAATGGTACCGCTCCTGATTGGGGGTTTAACACTGGGAGAGGGGGTGGGGGTGGGCTGAGTGGTAGGGGAGGTTGTAGTGGCAGGGGTGGGGGTGGGAGAGGGGGTGGGGGTGGGCTGAGTGGTAGGGGAGGTTGTAGTGGCAGGGGTGGGAGTGGGAGAGGGGGTGTCCGAGAGAGTGATGGTGAACCCTATGGCAGGTTTGGCGACCACTGGTGATTTTCCCTTCTCACCGCCCTCTTCTGTTGATGTAAAATAAGCTTGCATCAAAATAAGCAAGAGTATCTTTTGACTGTGTACAATTACACATTAACATGCTTCCATTTGAAACTTCGAGGTCTTCATCGGGGATTGACGCCCGACCAAAGGTAATTGAAGCCCGACGGAGCGAAGCGACGGAGGGCTTCAATTAGACTTTGGGAGGGCGTCAATCCCCGATGAAGACCGAGAAGTTTCAAATGGAAGCGTGTTAATGTTATTGTAATTCAATCTGACGACGATCTCTTTCCTGCTTTCATGCGATGGTAAACAGACAGAATTGGTTCTGTTCTGTTCACACACTACTTTCAGTCCACATACCTGCAAGGGTCAAGTCCCAAGAAATATGTCTCTGTATTCCTATCGTATCACTCTCCTCCTGTTTTGTTTTTTTCACATACATTTTTCCTTCTTTTTTGACGGGTTTCTGGACAGCAAACTCAAAACAAATTCTTTTCATCACAAAAGCGATCTTTGCAATTGACTGACGTAGTCCGAAAGAATTCATGCATCAACTTACGTCACGTATTCGGCGTCATCACTTCGCATACCTTATGGTCTCGGTATTTCGTTGGTACTTCATATTTCCTACTTGTAAAATGACCCTCAAAGCTAACCGAGACTAGTTGAGGTTGTATCAATGCGCCTCGCCAGCAGGTTATTAATGGGTTTTTTAGCGAGTGGTTATCGACAATTCTGCCGTGTGCTGACAAAACCGAGTAAGTCCATTTTTTTCAAAAATGATATTTTTTGTTCATCAAAGCTTAGAAATTAAGGCGCACCTTATGTGTAAATTGTGACTTTGTGAAATAAATAGATAAGGAGATATAAAAAAGTAAGTCCACACCTTAAAAACTGTTTAAAGTACATCTGCCATGTGCTGACAAAACCGAGTAAGTCCATTTTTTCCCCAAAATGATATCTTTTTGTTCATCAAAACTAAGAAATCACGAAGCAGCCTGTGTGTAAATTTTGACTTTGTAAAATAAATAGACAAGGAGATATAGAAAAGTAAGTCCACAACTTCAAACATTTCTCCAAAAAAATTACATGTCAATTTGCTGGTAAAACCAAGTAAGTCCATCCACCAATCACAAGAACCTTTATGACGCTATAACCAATCAGAATGCAATGTTTTTGCCAGTATGACGTCAAAGTCAATCCGAATATTCTTGCGGCATTTTACTTGTTAGTAGGGGTGCTAGTTTTGGTGCAAGCGAGAGAGAGAGAGAGAGAGAGAGAGAGAGAGAGAGAGAGAGAGAGAGAGAGAGAGAGAGAGAGAGAGAGAGAGAGAGAGAGAGAGAGAGAGAGAGAGAGAGAGAGAGAGAGAGACTAAACAGGGAGAGAGTGAGAGAGGGGAAAGAAATCAGGTCCGAGGGGGGGGGGGGGGATGGAGGGAGAGAGAGAAATAAAGGGAAAGAGGAATTAGGGAGGGAGGAAGAGAGTAAGAGGGAGAGAGATAGCGAGAGAGGTAGGGAGGGATAGAAAGAGAGATGGAGGGAGGAAAAGAGAGCGATAGGGAGGGATAGAGGGAAGGAGAGAGAGAGAGACAAGGATCGTCAGGAGAATTATATATAGATAGAGAAGAAAAATGTTTAAAATAAAACGTCATAAGGTGACGTCATTATGTCTCGCCTTATCGAAAGAGGTCATTTGTGTGTTCTAAACTTTAAATGACGTCATTTGTGAGTTCTAAACTTAAAATGACGTATTTTCTGTATGGGTCGTCTGACAACAATTTTAAAACTATCATAAAAGGAAAATTGGGAACCCCTTGGACTTACTTGGTTTTGTCAAAACATTCATGCACACTTAAAAAGTTGTTTTTGGTTGTGGACTTACTTGTTCATATCTGCTTATCTAAGCACTCTAAAAAGTAGAAATTAGCACACAAGATGCGCATTGATTTCTTCTTTTTGATGAACAAAAAATATCATTTTGAAAAAAAAAAGACTTACCAAAGCGGAAGGTCGTGGGTTCGAATCCCGGCCGCACCTGACGGGTAATTAAGGTGAAGATTTTTCCGATATCCCAGGTCAACTTACGTGCAGGCCTGCTGGTGCCTTATCACCCTTCGTGCGTACACGCAAGCACAAGACCAAGTACGCACGGAAAAGATCGTGCAGTCCAAAGCAGAGTTTGGTGGGTTATAGAAACACGAAAATACCCAGCATGCTTTCACCGAAAACGGCGTATGGCTGCCTAAATGGTTGTCTAAAAACGGTCATCCACGTACAAATCCACTCGTGCAAAAGCACACGTGTACGTGGGAGTTTCAGCCCACGAACGCAAAAGAAGAAGAAGAAGCAGTTCTAAAACGCCTTCACAAAAATTGCGTCCTCGCTGTTAAAACCCGTCAATCGGGACAGTGAATGTTTCCGTACCATGTCCACACGGCATCTGAATTGCTTAATATCAATTCAAACGTAACACATCTATAAATAGATTCAGGAAACATTGACACCTGCAATAAAATCACTTTCGTGCCTGTGCTAGCATTTTAATGTCCAGAAATATTTCTAAGACATCAAACCCGGGTTAGTGTTTGATTTGAATTTCAAATAATGTGATTTAAGGTTGTAACTATAGTAGTAACCGTACCACCCAAACTTACAACAACAAAACATTACCGGAACAACAAAACATGCTGTGTAGCTTAAAAAACTTGTACGTGAATAATATGTATTTTAGCAATTCTCCGCAATCGGATATGCTCATCATTCTCCAAGGCACTCAAACTAACACTCACGTACACAGTCATACACAAGAACCAGCTTTTATTCTTGACTGGACATAGTCCTTAGATCAAGACTGGTTTTAATCAGAACAAACACACAAACGCACACATTGTTACAGGTTCGCTTCGAAAGTATCTGTGAGAATCGTACCGAAATGAGCCAGAGCGTTGTTTAGAGATCAAATAAGCAAAGGGAAGTAAGCGCTCTAATGTGCACACGACATGTGTAATAGAGTAAGCGAGAGTTATACGGAACGTTTCTCCTGGCACCTGAGAGAATAACGCATTGAAATGAACAAGCGACTTTCATCCTCAAAAAAAGCATTACTTTTTCTTCCAAATGTTTTGACAAAACCAAGTAAGTCCACTTGCTTAGATCTGTCAAATTTTTTAGATCTGATATAATGGAAAAAAGTGACAAAACCAAGTAAGTCCACAAAATGCCCAACAAAACAAAAACCATCCATCAGATCATTATCAAACTCGGGTTGTAAACGTACATTAATGCTATTTATCTTATTATCTCTGTAGGTTGATCAAGATAATCGTCACTTTTGAGAAATGTAATAAAACAGAAAAAGTCGTTTATCTCAGAACTAGGTTCAGTGGACTTACTCGGTTTTGTCAGCACACGGCAGAATTAATGACCGGTAATTTTTAATGAGTTGGGGCATTCTGACCAATCACAGGATCTGTTTCATTAAAACGCCAACTCGATTGAATTACAATAACAGCATAACAAGCAACACTATTCATTTACTATCAGAAGAAAATGCACTGAGTATAGCATTAACAGCATACATAGTTAAACATCACTTTTTACCATGCTGGTTATTTTAACACTATTGTGACTAGCATTGCCACGGCGTTAACGTCCTGTCTGCCCAAGCTTGCCACCAAGAAACTTCCCAAAAATCAGTAACTGTAAAGAAATCTGTCTAGCAAGCTTGAATTAAGTCCAATCACCACCAAATTTTGTGTACTAATTAAAAAATGGATGCCCAGTTCAGTCGTGCTATTTATAAGTTTGTCACGCGATTTGTTTTAGCAAAGGGGGGGGTGAAAGGGGGATAATTTGTGTTTTTTAACGTTTTTTTGTGTGTGTTTTCTTTTCCACTGCTTTTTTAAAAGTTATTTTTTAACAGAAAGTATTATAAATAATTTTATAACCAAACAAGGTGTAAAACCTATGAATTAGCTGAAATATTGTTAAAATTCTACACAGAAATAAGGAGACAGTACAAAGAAAAAAACAAGCAAATCCCGCATTCACTCACAGCATCCTGACTCAAATGAAACAAAACTGTGACACTCACCAAATGATGTCTAGGTAATCCATATTGAATATAAGTCACATTTTCACAACAAAGTCCCAACTGTACACCTATGAACATTTCCAAAAGGATTAGGCTCCAGCCATCCATTGTTATCAGTGCTGCCACGCCCCCCTTGCAACTACACATTCGAAGATTCATGCAGTACCACCCTAACACGTGTAGTTTGCCGACTCATACTAGCAGCAACAACGGGACTGTTTCTTCCTCAATATCACTGCTATTATCGCTTTCTTGAGGCGAAAACAACACGTCGGAATCATGATCTACAGGGTCCTCAAGATCCAACATCCGGAGAATCTCCTCCCGTGACAAGGCTCGCCTTTGATTCATTTTTTTTTCTCGAAAAAACTGCACAAACCAGGCTAATTTTACATATGGCGGAAGGGCACACCAAGTGTGTCAAGGGAAACAACTCAATTTACTGCAAGCTTCAAAAACCGGGAAGCAATCACGAGTCGTGTACCTTGTATGTCTAATACTAAAATAGTCACTTCCCGTCCGTGGGCGTTGCAGCGCTATTACTAATATAGTCACCTCCCGTCGCGAAAGTGTTAATGGTGATCTAGAAAATAAAACACTGTTATCTGAAATAGTTCTGAAACTTTTAATATACTTTTGCTTGGATTGATGCTGCACTGGGACCTATTACCTCTAAAACACACACACACACACACACACACACACACACACACACACACACACACACACACACACACAATCAAATATACAAACACACACACACACACACACACACACACACACACACACACACACACACACACACACACACACACACACACACAATCATACACAAACACACACACACACAAACACAATCAGACACACATTCCATTACTGTGACAGAATGCAGGCATTAGATCGACGTTACAGGAAGCGACATTCCATTACTGTCTTACCTGCTATTTGTTTTTAAAAATATACTCTCTCTGTCTCCTCTCTCTCTCATCCAAGAACTCACAGGTGCACACCACACCAACCTCATCATCAACAACAACAAAAAAGCCACTCACGTTGACCATCACCATCCAGTAAAACAGTGCCCTCAGCAATAGGCATGTTGTCGAGCGCCTTAACCAGTGTGCTACCAGGGCGCCCCCATTGGTTGCGAGCAGATTTGGGGTTCTCTGCCGCCTGGCCCGGATTCTTGATGACTTGGTGCTCCCCGGCACTGGTGACTGTGCACATGAATATTCATTTTCTTTGAAGATGAGCTTGTCACATGTCAAACAATGGCATTGTGTCAGTATCACTTCTAGTGCCTCGTTGTAATTAAAGTTTACGGTGAAGGAGCTGACATGATGATTGTAAATGTATGTCTGTAATAGAGTGATATGTATTTACGTGTTTTTAATGTTATCATAATTTATGTTAATTGTGTTGAATAGTCTATTTTTGCAACAAGTATTCCAAAAAGTGAAGATTAAAGAAGGCTAGTATAACTAAAATTATAGCATACTGATACAAGACCCCAATTTAAAGTCTTGACATTCTCCACTGCAGAAAAGTTCACCCCCTACCTTCCATGACTGATCCAGTCTGTTCCAAGGGCAGGTTGCTCAACCGTAAGTGGTCATCACCCCATTGGGAGCGTGCTGATTCCGGTTCAGCCATGGGACTGGCGCCTCCCTCGCCCCACGGTTTTCTCAACTGCACATTTTCCTCTTCCGCCTCCACCTCGGTTGTTTGAGCGGCAAAAGGTGTTGCTGCAGCATTGTCTGCCCCCCACTTCCCCCGATTAGGTGTGTTCAGACGCTTGAGAATGTCTGCCTTCTTCTGCTGTACATTTCTGAGAGATATGACAAGTCAACAGTAAGAACATAACAGTGAATAATTATCTTCACAACAGGTAACAATTACCACAGAGCACTTTTTGTGTGTAAAATTTGACTTGAGACAAAAAAAAGTTTAAATGCACCACTGACACCTATAATCCTTACACATGTGCTAATCTTGTCTTTTTCAGAAGACAGCATCACTGCATTAGCTGGCACAGATTCTAAAACATTACAATGATAAACAGCAACTTTCTCCACTAAGATTGTCTCTACAGGTTGGACTGCTCACTCTGTCCAGTGACCAAAGCTCAGAAAGCAAAATTATTTTGTCCACAGGATGAATCCACAAGACTACAAACAGTAACATACCCTTGAGGAGGAGATTGCTCCTCTTTGTCAGCAGGTGGAGCTACTGCCTTGTCGCCAGCACCAATGAGATGCAGCATGCCTGTGATGGGACAGGCCGGAGCAGGCTTCATGTTTGCCATGGCAGAGTTGGGTCTGAAACAGACAAGGTACGATATGCGAAAACAGTACCTTCCCAGGAACACAGAACAGTTTAGAAGCTCTTCTTTCTATGAATCAGAAAACAAGAAAGGTTGACTTTATGGAACACTTAATCATAGACAAAACAAAACATTGACAAGGATATTTCTTGTTTCAAGTGAAACAAAATCTTAGGAAAGTTTCGTTTTGCCTTTAACTAAATGTTCCATGAACTTGACCTTTCTTATTGTTTACTTCTTGATTTTGGAACATTAGCTGTTCGGCTTTCTTCTTTACAATGATAAGACTGGACAATGCTCATGGATGCCCAAATCGGGGCGAAAACTCCAGAAGAATTCAGCCTGAAAATCAGCAGACTGTGTATGTTAAAAGACATCAGTCTGCTGAACTCATCAGGTCTGCCCACATGTTGATCCAGGAGATTGGAAAAATCTGACTCTGCCCCCATACAAACTAGGTGCTGCTAGTGGGATTCCAACTCAGATCCCAACAAGGCTGGGGCTCTACTTCTGAGTTTGCACACCTGCCTCAATGCACATACTTCTTCTTCTTCTGAGTTCATGGGCTGCAACTCCCACATACACTCGGTTGTGTTTTTTGCAAGTTTGTTTTTACGGGTATGACTGTTTTTACCTCACAATTTTAGGGAAGCATGTGGGGGATTATTGTGTTTCTATAACCCACTGAACCGAGGACGGTGTCTTATCCACTAGGCTATTGCCCCCTTCCATGTACATACAACAATGAAGGGCAATAACCCCATTTAGCCCTGTGTGAGATTCACCATCCCACTGAGTGAATCTCAAACAGTCGCTCTTCTTTCAGTATGTGATGTCATTTCCACGCGGTTAATTCAGGACTTTGCCCAATGAAATTTAGTCATCACTCTGTGGCCCTAACATGCATACCTGCTTGGGGTTTGCATTTGTCTCTCCCCTTTCACATCCGCCACTCTCAGACACCCCAAGCATTCAAAGGAGCACTTAAAACGCACCTCTTCAAGAAATACAACCCCTGATTTTGTTTTCTCAGTCCATCAGTAGGCTACATGTAGTGTATTTGTTGTTTTAGTGATAATGTGATAATGTATATAAACATCTGGGGCTGTTTTTTCAGTATTGTTGATAACAGGTTCTGTTTGATTAAGGGTATTCAGCTGGTATTTCCTTGTTTTCACTACCTATTTTATTCATGTTTTTATTATTTAGTTAGTGGAAGAATCTTTTGTAATGTATGTTTGATGGTGTATGCTTTTAATTAAGCGTTGCTGACTATGAATGTAGATGTAAATGCTTGTATAACTGTGTTTTAATTTTAAATGTGTCAAGCGCAAAGAGCATAATTGTAAAGTTATGATGTTGCGCTATATAAATGCTCATTTATTATTATTATTATTATTACTGTTGTTTCAGAAGCTGTTGTTTCTGATTCTCCAACAAGTAAATACAGTACAGTGGTACCTCTGCTGAAAGAACACCGTTTGGACCAGCTGAAAATGTGTCTACATTACAGGTGGCCCGTCATGACAGGCATATTTTAGTCAAGATAATAAACAAAAGGAATACAGCGGAACCCCCCTTTTAAGACCCCAAATCTTAAGACTCCCTCCTTTTGAAGACCTTGTTTTCTCAGATTTTCTGTTCATAACCTCTGTACAAAATTACCCCAAATCTTAAGACTCCCTCCTTTTTGAGACCCGATTTTCTCAGATTTGTGGAGGTCTTAAAAGGGGGGCTCCACTGTACAGAAGGCGTCCTTCATTGGGAGGTGACCTCACATCGCAAGTACACTGTGATGCTAATACATAAACTAAACAAGCTTACCTGCTGCCTGCTTGCTGTTTGCCCGGCTGTTGCTTCAGAAGCTGTTGTTTCTCTTTCTCCAGCTGTTCTTTCTTCTTCTTGGCCCAGTCTTCTGCTTGTTGCTGCACACATCACGCAGTCAAACTCTTCATTTTCAACTACAGTGGAACCACTTTTTAAGACCCTGCCCTGTTTTAAGACATACCCTCTTTTAAGACCCTAGTTTTCTAGATTTTCTATTCATAAAATGTGTCAAATATCTTCCATTTTCAGTCTCTCTTTCTTTTAAGGCCCGATTCTCCGAAGTTTTTGTATGTCAGTTTACATATTTTCTTCAGTGATACACTGAGTAGCGTAAGCATTTGTCTCAAACTTGATAAACAAAATCTGCATTAGTCCCTATAAACAGAATACAAAAATGACACACAAACAACGCAGTATAGTGATAACAGAACAACGCAGAAGCATCGTGATAACAGAACAAAACAAACCAAAAAGACTTGAAGGTAAACAAGGTAAAAACAAAAGTCCTAGTGCTCTCACCTTCAGACCCTCTGCTTTCTTTTTTCTTTCCTCTGCAGCTTTATCTAGTAACTGTTGATTAGTAAAAAATAAACTGAAGTGACCATCACCAAACATACAAAAAGAAATCTTCAACAGTGCACACACAAACATTGCATGGAACATGTGGAAAAAAAGATAACAGCATACAAACAACAGACCTGTTTACCCTAAACCCGAGGCAAGAGTACACACACACAAACATTGCATGGAACATGTGGAAAAAAAGATAACAGCATACAAACAACATACCTGTGTACCCTAAACCCGAGGCAAGAGTACACACGCACAAACATTGCATGGAACATGTGGAAAAAAAGATAACAGCATACAACCAACAGACCTGTTTACCCTAAACCCGAGGCAAGAGTACTTTCCCAAAAAGTTGAGTGTATTTTTCAAAAAGTTGGTGTACTTTGCAAGCAAAGCCATATGGGCTAGGGAAAATGTACGCGTGGGTGCAAACGTGTTTGTGTAAGAATAGCATGTCTTGTGAACACCTTCAGAATTTAACTCCTTCCAATACAACAGGGATAAAACAATGTTATTTACCTGTCAGTTTATAGCATTATAACCAGTGTCTTCCAAACAGATTGATAATGAAAAGATGCAGTTGGTGAAATAACATCTGCGGTTAACAGTGGCAAGTTCATTTTTACAATCATCTCAGAAAACATTGCTTCAGCACGGACAACAGCCTTTTCTTCTGGCAGGATTTGCTTTGCGGGAATCAACTTCATAATTCCTTGACAGCTTTCAGTGGATTTCTTTGCAGCAACCATGTCCAGGTGAGTTTTGGAACTGCAGTGTTGTTTGATGTCATATTTCCCAGCATGGGCAACGAAGAAATCTGATTTACAATACTTGCAGTGTGCATGACTTTTTCCCATAGTAGACTCCACAATTCCTGGCTCTTTCTTATATTTCTCCAAGAAAATCTGCTGCTTCTGCTGTTTAGACTTGGTACAGTCATCCAAAACTGGCACATTTTACCGCTTCATTTTGCCACGATTGTCCAGACGATCGCACGTGCCAACAACTGAACAAGGTTTCCACAGCTGAAGACTCGCTGTCATGGTTATCTCCCTTCGACCGAAACCGGTATCAGTTGTACCATCCCGTAATCAGCACACCAACACCGGAAAACGTATTCTAGACTTTTTCTTATGCGTATTTTGTGTGTGTGTCGCGTATTTGCGTACCGATAATAATTTGGCGTACAAAATACGCCCAAATCGTACTGGTAAACAGGTCTGAAACAACCAAAGATTGTAACATAAATCTGTGGAAATATTAATAGGTCAAGCAAAAACAGTAATTACATCAACCGATAACAAATAACATGCAAAACGAAGGTAGAACTGGTGGATTTGTGTCTGCTTCAGGTGTGACAAGATACAAATAAAAATTTTAAATAAAGAATTAAAACACTGAGTTAAAACAAAACAACACAACAATACAAAAGAGAGAACCGTCACCTAAAAAATTAATGGATTTGCAATTTAGTCAGTCAACTTTTTTCTTCTGTGCTTGTAGATTTCTTGCTTACAAATCAGTGAAATTCTTCAGGATTATTATCCTACCATTTGAAATGGCACATATGAACTTCAAGATACCATCACAAGAAAAGAACACAATACAGATCAAACTTCAAAGGAATTAACAAAAAGTCTAAAGCTATGGATACTCACCGGTATACCAGCCTTCTGCTGGAGCAGCGCTCGGCGTTCCTTCACGTTCTGCTCTCGAATCTGTCGAAGTTTCTCAAGGTATTCCTGTTAATTATGTCCAATATTGACTACTAACAACCAACCTACAGTGGACCCCCCCCCCCCCCCCCCTCCTTTTAAAGACCTTGTTTTCTCTTCATAACATCTGTTTGTTTGTTTGCTTAACGCCCAGCCGACCACGAAGGGCCATATCAGGGCGGTGCTGCTTTGACATATAACGTGCGCCACACACAAGACAGAAGTCGCAGCACAGGCTTCATGTCTCACCCAGTCACATTATTCTGACACCGGACCAACCAGTCCTAGCACTAACCCCATAATGCCAGACGCCAGGCGGAGCAGCCACTAGATTGCCAATTTTAAAGTCTTAGGTATGACCCGGCCGGGGTTCGAACCCACGACCTCCCGTTCACGGGGCGGACGCCTTACCACTAGGCCACCGTGCCGGTCATAACATCTGTAAATGTACCTTGATTTCAAGACTCCCTCCTTTTTAAGACCTGATTTTCTCAGATTTTTGGAGGTCTTTAAAGGGGGGTTCCGCTGTACACAAACTAAAGACTAAGACTAACCCAAAGTAAAGGGGAACAGTCTTAATTAACAAAATCTGCTACACCTTCATAAATTTAAGTGAATTACTTACGAATAACTTTCATACTTAACAAGAAGGGCAAAGCCCATATGACTCACATGCTTGACCTTGACCTTTACACTAAGAACTGCTTTACACATTTTTCCTACCAAAATACATGTGACCTTGACCCAAGGTCAAGGTCATCCAAGGTCATGCAACACAAAGCTGTTAATTCAAGACACAGGAAGTACAATGGTGCTTATTGGCCCTTTCTACCATGAGATATGGTCACTTTTAGTGGTTCACTACCTTATTTTGGTCACATTTCATAAGGGTCAAAGTGACCTTGACCTTGATCATATAGGACCAAATGTGTCTCATGATGAAAGCATAACATGTGCCCCACATAATTTTTAAGTTTGAAACAGTTATCTTCCATAGTTCAGGGTCAAGGTCACTTCAAAATATGTATACAATCCAACTTTGAAGAGCTCCTGTGACCTTGACCTTGAAGCAAGGTAAACCAAACTGGTATCAAAAGATGGGGCTTACTTTGCCCTATATATCATATATAGGTGAGGTATTCAATCTCAAAAACTTCAGAGAAAATGGGAAAAATGTGAAAAATACCTGTTTTTTAGACAACATTTATGGCCCCTGCGACCTTGACCTTGAAGCAAGGTCAAGATGCTATGTATGTTTTTTGGGGCCTTGTCATCATACACCATCTTGCCAAATTTGGTACTGATAGACTGAATAGTGTCCAAGAAATATCCAACGTTAAAGTTTTCCGGACGGCCGGCCAGCCGGCCGGCCGGACGGACGGACGGACGGACGGACGACTCGGGTGAGTACATAGACTCACTTTTGCTTCGCATGTGAGTCAAAAAGCTGCAATATTGTTTGCAAAAGCTGCCAGACAAAAAATATGCCCATATTTCAGTTCACATACAAACATTTTTCAAAGTTACTCAGCTCTTTTAACTAAACTGGCAACAGTAAACACTCCAGTGTGTAAATGATCTGGACTGTGAGAACAAAGGCTCATCTTTTTCTATAAGTATGAAACGCATGGGACCATTTGACTGGCATAAGAAAAGTGCATGAAGACTATATAAGCACACTGTTCACCTGTTCTTCCCTGTTGCGGTCAGACGCAGCAGGCTGTTTGCCTACACCTGCAAAACAACAAAAAGAAAATGTTGAAGAAAACATCTGATCAACAAGAGAGCAAGTATCTAACTACTCCAATAAAGGTAGAAACATTAGCCTTTTTTGTAAATCTGAGCAACATGTTTGATTTTCAAAGACTTTAACGTAATGTAACATGAATTGGAAATGCAGAATTTTTTCTTTGTGCTACTAAAAAAAGAAAAGGCAAGTAACTCAAATGCCTAACAATCAAGACTTTCAAGACTCAAGATGACAGCATGAGCATAGGACTTACACTGTAACACCGTACAGGTACTAGCTTTCAAGTTACAAAATGAGCATAGGACTCACACTTCAATACTGTACTACCGTCAGCCTAAAAGCACTTACCTGCCCTTTGTCCAGGTTCTGGTGTTCGCCGGCCTCGCCCAGATGGCGGACGACCCTGCAAGTCAGAAAACAGTGTCAAAGCTTGTGGATTCTAAAAAAAAATATCACAGTAGATGAAAGAAATGATGTTTATTTCCCTGATCAGAGCAACTTGCTTCACCCATAAACATTTGGAAAATAACAAAAATTAAGAGAAAAAAGAAAAAAAACAGTATTTCTCAGAGAAGATATCTAGAGATCTTCAAACAATTTTCACTTTTTCGTATCTGTACAACTTTACCCTTACACATTTAGACACAAAAAAACAACAAAAAAACCAGCACCAGGAACTGGCGCCTTTCATACCATTGTTCTTACACTGTGCTGGTCTAAGGTAACTAAATTCTACCACATCTCCTCAGCAGCGCTACAAGCATTCTATGCTGCTTTTCTCACCCCATAGAGGTCAGCCTGTCCTCGAGCTTTGTTGGCGGCAGCAGCCTGACGTCTCTGAAGGTAATCCTCCATAATTCTCGCTCTCTCTGCTGCTTGGCCTGCCAGACCTCTGCAAGTAAGCACAAGGATTTGTTTTAACAAATAAATTGTTGCATACATATGCACAGTCAGTCTGAATGATTGACGTTCTCTGTATGAATCTATGAACTTACACATACAGGCATGCCTCCTAGTAACACTCAGAAGTGCACTTGCTAACAGGCTCTCGCATTTGCCTGAATTATTCAGATGACAGAGGGAATAATTGTACGGCCATATTATCGTGGAAGCGTAGACAGCCGATTTTCTCCCCACGCCAAGTTGGCTGCTGTCTTCCGTCTTCGGTGGTTGAGGTTCTTACTCAGGGTTGCCTCCTCCCCAAGAGTAGCTGCCTTGCTGGGCTGTCGAGTCCACTCTACCCGGGTTTGTTGTCGAAGTTTTCCTTCTCGTAGCCTTTGCCTTTCCCAAGGCGCACACAAGGCAGTGCGGGTTTTGAAATCGGAGTTGTCCTTCTCCTAGATGAGCGACCATCCAAGGTTGACGAGCCCCATCTGCCCGAAGCAGCTGGTTTTAAGGTGCCAGGGACCCGCCTGCATCCCTTCTCCTGTTAGTCTTCTTCTTCTTCTTCTTCTTGCCGCTACACGTGGAGACCAGTCCAATCTCCTCTTAGTCGAAGACAGGGTCCGCCACGTGAAGGCCAGGAGCTCGATTTGACTGTCAGAGGTGTTTGGAGACACGAAGCCATATGGAGCATTTCTTGGGAAGTAGGCGCTTATCTCTACTTCCACCCCGGCATAACAGTCCTTGGGCCCCGACAGAGGGAATAAGAATGTGACAATGTGCACTTTTAGTGCCCTTTACAGCAAGTGCATTAACAAACTTTCTGCGCCTTAGCAGACGACACGAACGGCTTGTTTACATTCGAGCGGTGGCCATGTTTGTCCCACATAAAATCTATTTTTAGACTTATTGAGTGCACGTGCTATTTTATGCAATCTAAGGCTATATCTTACTTTTAGATGTCAATAATGCATGGATATAGACATTATGTTGCTGTATGTTCGTGCTTAAGTACTTTTTAAGGCCCTGTTGTTCCTTAAATTGCTCTAATGTTCGATCAGCTCCGACCCAAACGTCCCACGCTATCTGAATGTTAGCGCCCAGTAGGTGACGTCTGGAATTTCCCTATTATCTCCATAATTGTAACTTTTCCATAAATCTAACTTAGTGCACTTCATTGCTTATTCCCTTAAGATACTTTTTGAGTTAGAGTGCATTAATAAATGTTTGGATCAAGCAAATCAAAGTTTCCTCAGTTTTGACCGGTGTCTCACCGCGTGACGTCACACGCGTCATTTTGGCAACTGTGTTTCTGCATCAACTTTTACGTCACATAACTTGTCATAAGTTCCACTTTATCCCAAGTATGATACATGTATGGAAAGTTCAGGGGTTCATTTTGTAATGGAGCGAATTGTATTTGGTGCAGGAAGTGATCGAGTTGAGCAATCTTTATTTTGCTGGGTTTTGATCGTTAATCGGTCAGTCATTCTGGCTAATTAATCATAATTACTTTTTGATCTGGACTTCCAAAGTTATATTTTATAACATGGTTTAACAGTATTTCTCACGCTGGTTTTATAGCAACAAACCGATTTCGAATGTGTGCGTTCTTTGTAAAGTTATCAGCTGTCAAAGTTTCTAAACAAACACAAATTTGGCTAGCATACGGTTCCAGACAGCCGTTCTGGGAATATTCGAGTGCGGCTTTCTGTGCAGTCGGCGCAGACAGTATAAATAGCCTCCGGTACCAGCATAGGTATTCAGTTCGTGTCTCGACTTCGCTGACCGCTGACCACTCGCTGCGATAGACCTAGCCTTGCTTCAGAGTATCGTGATAGCTCCAGGAAAAAGAGGCATTTTGCCCAATCAGACTGATCATGTAGTCAAAAGACTGTGCTCCACATGTAGCCTGTTCGATTTGTGTTTGAACCTGTGTTGATGTCGGCAAAGGGTTGACTTCACTGTAAGTAAACAATGATTTTCTTGTTTTGTTTACTATGCCATTTAGTGTGACTTGATCATGATTGTATTACTGCTATGTTTTGTTGATGACTGCAACTGATGGAGTATTTGTTTTTCACTGATAGCTGAGGTTACGTCAGGGTGTCTAGACATTACGTCATAGTCTGTCAGATCAAACTGTAGACTAAACGATGGTTCATAGCGACTGTATGGTCTATTGAGCAGTTAGCTTTGGATGCCAAGCTTTCAGCTAGGATGCTTGGTGAATTTTGTGTAGCATTGGCAAGTTCGTGTAAATCGGCCGAATTACAGACGCATCATTGGGTATGTTGATATGATAACATTGGTTTCTTTCTGAGCCAGTTAACTGTGTCAATCGAGAGTATGATGTAACTCATCAAGAGTTGTGCCTTTTCTAAATTTACGATTCACTTGGAAGCACTACTGAAAGAAGCTGCTTTTATTCAAAAGAGCTGTTAGCTGTTCATAAAGAGATTCATGTCAGGAACGGATAATGAGATGAACTAATGTGGAACCTGAAAGTTATGGTTATCGGTTTTAAGACTCTCGCCCCATCTAATCAGTGCATTGATTGAATTGTGGTATGATTTCTTATTATTGTCCTTTAACATCCTTGTCATTGTTATATTCTGTTAGTTGTGTGTTCATCCTTTAATCCTCTCTCTCTCTCTCTCTCTCTCTCTCTCTCTCTCTCTCTCTCTCTCTCTCTCTCTAGATGTTATTCTTCTGGTTGCCAGTTTATTCTCCTTGTCTCAGGCTAGGATTTTGAGTTGTTCTCAGTTCAGGTTGATAGAATTGAGTCAGCCCTTGCAAACCTTGGATGTATATAATGTAGGTCAAATACATAGCCTAGCTGCCAGAACTGTAATTGATGTGTCACTACTGACCTAGTTTCTGTTGCAATGCTGATGCTTGTAACATAACTATGCCCCTGTGTTGTGTGTGTCTGTTTGTTTGTGTGTTTTGTTGTTTATGTGTTTGTTGTCCTAGTTGTGTGTTTGTCGTGTGCCTGTGTTGTATTTCTGTGTGTTCCCATCTCCCAAATTTTGTGCTTTGAAGAATGATTACCCTCAATTGTTACCTCCCTTGTTGTGGTAGGAAACTGATGTACAGTTTGGTCAGTACATAGTGCTACTAACTGACTTAGTACTTACTGACTTAGTCCATTCAGGACTTTGGTTATTTTGTATACATATATTGTAGATCTTTTGTATTCTTTTTACTAGAATCCTTTTGTGTCATTTATGCGTTGTTGTTTGTTTGTTTGTTAACTGTCGGTTTGTTTGTTTACTTGTTTGTTTTCTTGTTTGTTTTGTCGGTATTTGTATGTTTAGTTGTTGTACAGTACAGTTTATTTGTTGCTGTTCTTGCTTGTTTGGTTGGTCATTGTTTGTTCACCGATTAGGTGCTAGAGTATTTGATGTATAACCCATACCCAACAGTCCCTTGTTGATCCTGGCATGAAGTAACTTGTCGGTGATGTGAGGAATGAGATTGAGAGTTTGCACTGTACACGTTGACTTTCTATAAGCTTGTGTTCTGTTGTGCTAGAAACTCTGATAGCGACTTGAACTTACTTGTGTAATTTGCATTTGACTTTCTAGTCATGGTTTGTTCAGGTTGTTTTGAACTTACTTGTGTAATTTGCATTTGACTCTCTAGTCACGGTTTGTTCATGTTGTTTTTAGGACTGCGGTATGTTGTGTTGTGTCACTCCTTGCTCTAGTACTTATGGTGTTGTGAATAATTATGTAAATATTCCCGCTCTTGTTGGTTACAACATTACTTTGATTTTATTGCCTATTTTCATGGCTTGTTTCCTGAAGCTTAATACAATTTTTGTATTATGTTTTCAGGTCATTGCGTGTTTGTTCCACGTGGGGTTTAAAATAAAACCATGAACCCCGCCATCCAGTCTGTTTGAGTTTGATTGTGAGAGTGAACCTCCCCACCAAGAATATACAGTTTTATCTCAACTGCTTAAAATTGGCTCGGGGTCCTTTCCCTTCACCCCTTGCATTTGTGCATTTTCTACAGATGGTTGAACGTAAGTCTGTTGCATTGCTGATTTGAATCTGCCTACTCCAACATTCACCTCTCATAGCACACCTGGTTGATGGCCCGAGTTACCTGCATGTACTGTACACTCATACCACCCGTTACACCCTCACTGAAAGCTCACCTGCCCTAGTTGGCTTGGTTGATGGCCCGAGTTACCTGCATGTACTGTACACTCATACCACCCGTTACACCCTCACTGAAAGCTCACCTGCCCTAGTTGGCTTGGTTGATGGCCCGAGTTACCTGTATGTACTGTACACTCATACCACCCGTTACACCCTCACTGAAAGCTCACCTGCCCTAGTTGGCTTGGTTGATGGCCCGAGTTACCTGCATGTACTGTACACTCATATCACCCCCCTCACTTTCTCTGAAAGCTCACCTGGCTTGGTTGGCTTGATTGATAGCTTGACCTGCCTGCACGGCTGCTGGGTTGCCAGGAGGGTTCATCAGAGGTTTAGGTGCTGGCATATAATCTGCACAGTACATTGTCAACCTTACAATATACATGTACCTTTATACACAGATTACTATAGTTACGGTTCAGGTAAACCAGTTGTGCATGAATAAAAGCCTTCTGATGGGATTTAGAGACATATGAGGCAGAAACTGTAAAACACTTGTAACTGTGGACAAACACTCTTCACCACATGTGCCTATTGTTAGCAGTCCTGCTTTCAGCATCTGGCATACATTTAATTACTTCCCTGTGTAACCTTTTACAATTTCAGCTAGTATGGTCTACTCATAGTGTATGGTCTTACCTTTTTTCCATTAATTTTTGTCTTTCTACTCACCATCAATGACATACTACCAGTGAGAGGTTTAAACACTCATGCCTTTTGCATATTCATGGGCAGGACCAGAACTGTAAATTCTATTCTTTCCCTGAAACACCTTCACTATACTTCTCCCCAATTTTATTTCTCCATTCTTCTTCTTTTTTATGGGCTGAAACGCCCATGGTGTTTACATACATGTATGACTGCTTTTACCCCGCCATTTAGGTAGCCATACGATGCTTTCGGGGGATTTATTTCTCCATAAGTACAGACAAAAACTTTGAAACTGAAGGGCAATTTCATACTGCTGTATGTACTTCAAACCAATAGCACTGGAAAATGTTCAATGCCTAGCAACCTGATCGAGAGCTCACCTGCCCTTCTCTTGTTCAGTTCATTTTCCTTTTCTTGTCGCTGCGCCTTTAGCTTGTCCAGGTAGTCCATGTACTGGTCGTAGTTACCTGCCTCTCTGGGCCCCCGGAACTGCTGACCATTTGGCTGAAAATGTCAGAGATGATCAGTGTCATCATAAGCCAATCACTTTGTCATAACAGCACCAGCTCTTTAGTCACAATCACACCAACTCTTTTCCGTTCAAGATAAAAATAATCAACAATGAAGAAAACAAATACTGTTTGGTATCAATGGACACTGAGCACCTCTGAAAAGGAAACAAAAAATACAAGACTGCTTTGCATCCAGGTACAGAAACCCAGAACTGAATCTGAAGATATCATTCTCGTAAACTGTGACACCTGATGTCATTGTATTGCCTTTAGTCACATTTTCTGAGAGCAAGACAGAAGGTGGTTTTGAGAAGAGTCCATTGGACCTTGGTGACATTTACAGATCAGGTACTCCTGCTCAGAAAGGCAGTGTGCTACATATATTGTACACAACATCCTATAGACTTTTTCGGTTTCTGAGCAGCTCTTGCAAGATATCTGAGAGACACGCTCTTTGTTATGCTTTGACCGTTGCGAGAACTTCGAACCTCGGCTTTCGCAGCTCGCGCAAAATAGCAGTACCACATTCTTTACTATGCTTTGAAGTTTGCGAGAGCTTGGAATACTGATAAGAGTCTATTGTCCACCATCCACAACTAATTTGCCTTAAATCTGCCCTCATGTGAACTTCACAACCAAATTTTTCTGCCGAGTACTGTAACCACAAGCACATTTCCCCCTGTAACCATGCACACAGACACACGCATGCATAAGGTTAACCTGCAGAGGATCAGGTCTTTGTTGCCGTGGCACTGGCAGTGGTCGAGGTGGACTCTGTGGTTTGGCCTGCAGTGCACACAATAGAATATGATCCTTGCAATGAAAGAAATTCTGGCTGTTTTTATTGTAACTGTTGTTATGACTTTTGTTGTCATTATGGTTAATGCTGGGTTTTTATATTTAGTCAAGTTTTGACTAAATATTTTAACATCGTGGGGGAATCGAAACGAGGGTCGTGGTGTATGTGCGTGTGTGTGTGTGTGTGTCTGTGTGTGTGTGTGTGTGTGTGTAGAGCGATTCAGACTAAACTACTGGACCGATCTTTATGAAATTTGACATGAGAGTTCCTGGGTATGAAATCCCCGAACGTTTTTTTCATTTTTTTGATAAATGTCTTTGATGACGTCATATCCGGCTTTTCGTGAAAGTTGAGGCGGCACTGTCACGCCCTCATTTTTCAACCAAATTGGTTGAAATTTTGGTCAAGTAATCTTCGACGAAGCCCGGACTTCGGTATTGCATTTCAGCTTGGTGGCTTAAAAATTAATTAATGACTTTGGTCATTAAAAATCTGAAAATTGTAAAAAAAAATAAAAATTTATAAAACGATCCAAATTTATGTTTATCTTATTTTCCATCATTTGCTGATTCCAAAAACATATAAATATGTTATATTCGGATTAAAAACAAGCTCTGAAAATTAAATATATAAAAATTATTATCAAAATTAAATTGTCCAAATCAATTTAAAAACACTTTCATCTTATTCCTTGTCGGTTCCTGATTCCAAAAAGATATAGATATGATATGTTTGGATTAAAAACACGCTCAGAAAGTTAAAACAAAGAGAGGTACAGAAAAGCGTGCTATCCTTCTTAGCGCAACTACTACCCCGCTCTTCTTGTCAATTTCACTGCCTTTGCCATGAGCGGTGGACTGACGATGCTACGAGTATACGGTCTTGCTGAAAAATGGCATTGCGTTCAGTTTCATTCTGTGAGTTCGACAGCTACTTGACTAAATATTGTATTTTCGCCTTACGCGACTTGTTTTTTTATGGAATGATGTTATTTGTCAGGGGTATAGTGAATTTTGTGAAAACAAAATCAGCAGGGTTACTGACAATAAAAAGTTCACACACACACACACACACACACACACACACACACAGAAAGAACACAAAATGTGCCTACGCCTCCTACACAAGCCAAAAAAACAAAGCACACTAACAACAATAAACACAACAAAAAATGTCAAACTGAACATATCGAAAGTGACTTTATATCATAAACATTTCGGAGTTTGTATTCTGTATTCTGTATATGCTTCAATCATAAACATTCTTTAAAAATAAAAGTTAAATTTATGGAACATTTGTTTATTCATATAAAGTCACTTTAGATATGTTTAGCTTTACTTGTTGTTGAGTTTATTGTTGTTAGTGTGCTTTTTAAAAATTTTTTTTTTAAAGAAAGAACAAGTCACCTCTTCTTTGTCTTCACAGGAATCTATCAGTTGTTGCCAGCCCCCCTCTCTTGCCTTATTCATGCGGTCCATCTGTCAGTAGACACATGTGAAATACAGTAAAAACTCTCTATTAAGACCCCCCACCCCCCCCAATTTAAGACCCCCCTCCCTTTTAAGACCCAGTTTTTTTCAAGCTTTTTGTTCATAATCATAACCTCTGTAAATGTACCCCCTTTTTATGACTCCCTCCTTTTTAAGACCTGGTTTTCTCAGATTGTTGACAGCTTTGAAAGAGTGTTCTACTGTATGTGTAAACATCATCATGTTATCAAATAACCAAAGGGAAGTAATCGCTCTTAATGCATACGACATGTGTAATAGAGTAAGCGAGAGTTGTACGGAACCTTTTCTCCTGGCACCTAAGAGAATAACAAGCATTGAAATGAACAAGCGACTTTTTTAGTCACAATGAACATCAATGATTCTCTAGTCATGTTTTGCACTTTTTACCTTGAATATGCTTTTCTTTTACAATCTTTCTTGGTTATTTTTTTCCCACTTTCATAATGGATGTGCTTTCAAGCTGCACACCAGTCCAGGCAAGTGTGCGCGCATGCATGTGCATTCACATATTGGGCTAGTCAGACACATGATGCTTTCTTTCTTTCTTGGGTGTGTATATGTTTGTGCCTGTGTGTGTGTGTTCCTTGTTGACTGGATAATACCTAAGAAAACCCTCAATCCCCAACAACCATGCATACACAAAAACTATACGGACCTTCTGTTTTTCCACCAAGTTCTGATGTCTGCGTGCCCCCTGATCCTCAATCTGCAAGTTAACCCAGGAAAAAAGCAATGTGTTACAATTATATAAAGCTAGAGAAAGCAACACACACAACCTTTCACCCATGAATTGCTATTATATCACCAACACCATTTCAAGTACAATGAATCAATTTCACTAATCAAGCAAGAGCACAAGTTAAATTTAAACAGATGAAAGCGAAACACCTGATTTGTGTACACAATTTTGAGGGATGCAAGCTCAACATATTTCAGGCAAAACAAAGAATGCCTGATGATCTCTAAATGAACTATGCAGTTGCACACACCATTAGGAGCTACAGCAACCATTAAGAGCCAGCACAGGTAAAAGGACATAAAGCCAAGACACCTTGTGCACTAAATACAGTACCCTAATCTGAGCAGAAAAAAAAGAGTAGCAAAAAACATGTACAAGGTCATGTTTACTATGCAGAAAACCCATCACAATTAATAAACAAAATTGTTAAAAATAAAGATGGTTAACATGTTTATTTAGGAATATAGTTACCAGAATGTAACACTCCAGAACATACTATTTAAAAAAACTCTTGGAGAAGAAAAACACATAAACAGACACACCCATGCACACACTCAAATGCTAGCTCTGTATACTCATAATAAAGCATTTTCCTTATTGTAAATATCTTTGTTATCAGCAGAAAAATCTGTTCTCATTAAAGTCAAGCAAAAAAACACAACCAAATAAATAAGCAGAACCACACTATCAAAACTACTGCACTCACGAACACCCACACACAGTTAAAAGCAGACAGACATGCAAACAACAACCAGAAATCAGTCTCACTTATCAGCAGGGAAATACAAAGTCATTGTGAAATTCTATTGTTATAAGGGAACTCTGCAACTCAGTGCTACAAGAAGCCATCAAATACTGATAGGAAAACTGCTGTTGTTAAGATCAAAAAAGATTTCATCAAGTTCTTTCAACAATAACAGCATTGTCTTTAGTGTATCTTTCTTCAGTTTTGGATTTAACCAAGGCAAGTACAGTCAAACCTGTCTTTAACGACCAACCAAAATTGGTCGTTAGTGACTTGTGGTCGCTATGGAAAGGTGAATTACATAGGGAAAAGCATGTTGGGGATCGTTTGGGAGTTCGTTATGGGCAGGTGGTCGTTATCAAGAGGTGGTCGCCAGGACAGGTTTAAATGTACAGTGTTATACTCTAAACAAGTACATGTAATGTCAATGTTGATGACAGAAGTATTGTGTACCTTCTTCTTGTTGTCTTCCCTGCGTTGCTGCTCCCTGTCTAACAAGTCTTTCTTCCTCTTTTCCCACTCCTGCTTGCACAGTAAGCATCACACACACATAAAGCCAAACAATTCCGTGTAGCAAACCCAACACTGACACAACCAAACAAGATTAAATATCTGCTGGCAACACAGCTATATCACTGATCTCAATCTGACAATGTAACTGCAAAACAAGATGACTCGAAATGCGGTGAAACTTGTTGTCAACAGTATTTACATTCATTCTTCAGCAAATGTTTGTACAAATCAGCTTGGTAAAACAAAAAATGTATTTACAGAACTGAGATGGGTGTTTTTGTTCAATATTTATAAATGGTGTGTAAATGCATGTGATATCAAAATGCATAAAAAAAATGACTGCAAGTACACATTTTGTAAATTGATTAACTAACTAAGCAATACAAAAGTCTGAAGCTAAAAACAAACATGCATCCACAGCAAACCTTTCAAAAGACATGCAATGATGCAGATAGGTAAATTAAGAAAAAAAAAAAGAAAAAAAAAAAAATCCCTGCGCTTAGAACTGTACCCACGGAATACGCGCGATATAAGCCTCATATTGATTGATTGATTGATTGAAGAAAACAACAGGCATCAACCCTTGTCACAGCAAATGTTTACCTGTTGTCCGGGAATGAGGTTAGGTCTGTTGGCTGCCCCTCCTGATGCCTTCTTTTTCTGGTCACCAGATGATCTGTCGTAACATCGAGGTGAAGAAAAACATTTTGACCAATCCTCAGGATGTCATTTTAAGTCAAAATCAAGTTCCTCAACTACTCCAGAAAAACTTAAGCCATTCAATTAATCTCCACATTCATAAAAATAATGTGGGTGTTTCTACACAGTGGAACCCCCATTTAAAGACACCCCCCCCAATTTAAGACTCCAACCCTTTTAAGACCCTGTTTTCTCAGACTTTGTGTTCATAACCTCTGTAAATTTACCCCCATTTTAAGACTCACTCCCTTTGAAGACCTGGTTTTCTCAGTTTTTTTGAGGTCATAAAAGGGGGGTTCCACTGTACAGTCATACCCCGCCATCTAAGATTGAAATGCACTGACCTGTTCTGACTCTTGCGGCCGAGAGGAACGCCATAGACATTGGCTGGGTTGTATCGCCCTCTTCCTGCTGATCCCGGTCTTGGTGTGTTGGCTGACCGCTTAGGAGCTGGAGGAAATAGAAACAAGCAAAGGATGTATACTGTGTTTGTGTGCAGACACAAATACGTCCACACAGACACTAACGCACAGACAAATACACAGAGATACACACAGACACACACACAAAACAGCAGACACTTAACACACCTTTACATGCATGCATAGACACATTCTTTTCTTGTTCACATTTTGCTTTTGTCTAATATCTAAAGACCTTATTCATTAGCAAAGACAAATACAGAGTTATGCTACATGCAGTGGCAATCCCATTTTGAGGTGCATGCAAAAACACAGGTAAACACAACCAGACAACAAACACAACAGTAATGCTCACCTGAAGAGGGACGAGGGGCAGGGGGTAAAGCTTTGGCCAGCTTTGCTCCATGCATCACTGTGTGACTGAACTCATCTGCTATTTGCTGAAACGTGCACACACAGAATCCTCCAGTGAAACAGAGAGCTCAGTAACTTTTACTTCATTTCAAAGAAAACGTGACACATTTCATAAAGGTCTGCAAAATATATATAAGTTAGTTCCTGCTTATGACATTGGGTAATATTGCTATTTCATATGTTACGTGGATTTCCATTGGCAAATTGGGCAAAATTGAGCTCAGTGCAAAAGTGATATCGACGACATTTCCGTCGATATCAGTTTTGATATTGACGACCTCTTTATTGCTTCCCCACTTCAAAAACAAAAACAACCAAATTTAAAAACAAACAAAAATATATGAAAATGTAATTATCCCAGAATTTAGTTGAGCAAGTGAATAAAGACTTTTTGAAAGAAAAGACATTTTGAAATACTGAAAAGTACAAGAAAAGCGTGAACAAAAAGAAATAATAATCAGAGGGAGGGATATGGAACAGCCAAAACTGAGACAAATACTTTTGTAATTTCTTTACAGTAAATACAAAATGTCCAGAGAATTAGCAATATATCTAACATTGACTGACTGTGTGATGATATCTTCTGCTATTGGTCTGTTTCGACAGTGATATCAAAATCGAGACCCTGTCTCAACAGACCATAGCAGAAGAATCATCACACAGTCCGTCAATATTGGGTAGTAAAATTGATCTCCACACTGTCCCTCTAAAGGAAGAACAGCAGAACTGTACACACTCCCTTTGCTTGACACATACCACTGAACAGCAAACCCCCTCTTTTAAGACCCACCGTTTTACCACTCCCTCTGTTTTAAGACCCACCGTTTTACCACTCCCTCTGTTTTAAGACCCATCATTTTACCACTCCCTCTGTTTTAAGACCCATCATTTTACCACTCCCTCTGTTTTAAGACCCACCGTTTTACCACTCCTTCTGTTTTAAGACCCACCATTTTACCAATCCCTCTGTTTTAAGACCCACCATTTTACCACTCCCTCTGTTTTAAGACCCACCATTTTACCACTCCCTCTGTTTTAAGACCCATCATTTTACCACTCCCTCTGTTTTAAGACCCACCGTTTTACCACTCCCTCTGTTTTAAGACCCACCGTTTTACCACTCCCTCTGTTTTAAGACCCACTGTTTTACCACTCCCTCTCTTTTAAGACCCACCGTTTTACCACTCTTCCTGTTTTAAGACCCACCGTTTTACCACTCCCTTTGTTTTAAGACCCACCATTTTACCACTCCCTCTGTTTTAAGACCCACCGTTTTACCACTCTCCCTGTTTTAAGACCCACCGTTTTACCACTCTCCCTGTTTTAAGACCCACCATTTTACCACTCCCTCTGTTTTAAGACCCATCATTTTACCACTCCCTCTGTTTTAAGACCCATCATTTTACCACTCCCTGTTTTAAGACCCACCGTTTTACCACTCCCTCTGTTTTAAGACCCACCATTTTACCACTCCCTGTTTTAAGACCCACCGTTTTACCACTCCCTCTGTTTTAAAACCCACCATTTTACCACTCCCTCTGTTTTAAGACCCACCATTTTACCACTCCCTCTGTTTTAAGACCCATCATTTTACCACTCCCTCTGTTTTAAGACCCATCATTTTACCACTCCCTCTGTTTTAAGACCCACCGTTTTACCACTCCCTCTGTTTTAAGACCCACCGCTTTACCACTCCCTCTGTTTTAAGACCCACCGTTTTACCACTCCCTGTTTTAAGACCCACCGTTTTACCACTCCCTCTGTTTTAAGACCCACCGTTTTACCACTCCCTGTTTTAAGACCCACCATTTTACCACTCCCTCTGTTTTAAGACCCACCGTTTTACCACTCCCTCTGTTTTAAGACCTTGTTTCTCAAAATTTTCTCTTCGTAAAGTCTGTAAATGTACTTCTATATTAAGACCCCCTCCATCATTGGACCTAATGTTTTCATATTTTTAGAGGTCTTACATACCTGAAGGTTTCTATGACACACTAGCTGAACCCTACCTCTGCTGACAGCAGTCTCCGCACTCTCTCCATGATGAAGTTTTTCTTCAGGATGGAGTTGATGGATGGCCTGTCCCTGCGCATAAAAACAGTGGATGTGACCATCCTACTACTTAAAACATCATCACCCTTACTCAAACGGAACATTAACTACAACATATTTGTGGTAAAGGACTTCCTGACTGCTTTATATTCTGTGTGTGTGTCGTAATAAACCGACTTAGACTTAAACAAGACTGCTGATGTATCATCATCAACAGAAAAAACACTGTCAATAAGATCAAATGTAAGGATAGATATGTATCAGAAAAAAGTGCAGGTCAGTCATAACAGGCTTTTCCCTTACAGTTACAGCAAAAGGCTCAGTAGGTCAAAAGTATTTATTTTTCTATTCAGCTTTTGCTCTTTCCTTTTGAAAGTTTAGGGTGAGTCAGGATGAAAATAATGTTGTTCAAGTTGTAAAAGAAGAGTATGTGACTGTATAGAGCTTGCGAGTTACCTTGGTGCTCTCTTGAACAGTTGAGCAACCAATCCTCTGAGGTCATAGCTGAACTGCGGAGGGATGGGTGGGTAAGATCCTCTGGAAAAATATGTAACACAAAATTGGGTGAAAAACATTCGGTCCGGACAATGAAAAAGTGGGAAAAAAAGGTATCACAAGACATATTTTGCACATGTAAAATATATTCTTAAGAAGACAATATGTTTAATAACCAAATAAACCTTGTGTTTCAAGTGACGCAAGTCAATCTTGTCAAATTAGTACAGATGTTTGTGCTGTGGAGCATTTGACTATCAAACCGGGCCTATTTTAAATTATTCAAATTTCATCAAAGCAACATTCTGAATTGTTTTAAACATGGTATATTGAAAAATTATTGACAATATTGTCTAAAGTTTT
Source organism: Littorina saxatilis (assembly GCF_037325665.1). NCBI lineage: Eukaryota > Metazoa > Mollusca > Gastropoda > Littorinimorpha > Littorinidae > Littorina > Littorina saxatilis. The sequence continues at coordinate 33,704,523 of NC_090250.1, read as the reverse complement.
CCATAAAAATAACTGGATACAATCAAATGGCAAAAAGATTACCTGATAATCTTTAGCACCAAGTTCTTCATGTTTCCAGCTTCAAACTGAAAAAGAGTATTACTATCAGTCTACAAGCAAGCTTAAAATTTGTATGACTGTGATGACAACAGGCAGTACACATTCACAACCCTTCCCCATGATACATAAAATATCACCATAAACCATTTTCTCCCTGACAAACAAATGTTATTAAGCAAGCTATACAGATTTAAATTATGCAGGCCTATCAAATAGTGTGAGTCCATGTTCTTTCTGACAAATAACATCCTACAACCCCCCCCCCCCCCCTTCACACACACACTCAAAGTGGAGAAAATGATGAGCATACTTACTGCATGTTTCAGAGTTGTCAGCTCATAAAGCACACAGCCCAAGGACCAGATGTCACTGAAATATTTAAAATGAAAGGTTGATTAAATGACAAAGTCAAGATGAAACAAAACTTGACTAAATGTAAAAACAAACAAACATCAATCCTGCATGTGCCTTAAACACTTAAGCACAAAAATACATGAACAAATACCTGTCATGAGAGGCCACATGCAATGCAGGGACAAATACCTGTCATGAGAGGCCACATGCAATGCAGGGACAAATACCTGTCATGAGAGGCCACATGCAATGCAGGGACAAATACCTGTCATGAGAGGCCACATGCAATGCAAGGACAAATACCTGTCATGAGAGGCCACATGCAATGCAGGTACAAATACCTGTCATGAGAGGCCACATGCAATGCAAGGACAAATACCTGTCATGAGAGGCCACATGCAATGCAGGGACAAATACCTGTCATGAGAGGCCACATGCAATGCAGGGACAAATACCTGTCATGAGAGGCCACATGCAATGCATGAACAAATACCTGTCATGAGAGGCCACATGCAATGCAGGGACAAATACCTGTCATGAGAGGCCACATGCAATGCAGGGACAAATACCTGTCATGAGAGGCCACATGCAATGCAGGCACAAATACCTGTCATGAGAGGCCACATGCAATGCAGGGACAAATACCTGTCATGAGAGGCCACATGCAATGCATGAACAAATACCTGTCATGAGAGGCCACATGCAATGCAGGGACAAATACCTGTCATGAGAGGCCACATGCAATGCAGGGACAAATACCTGTCATGAGAGGCCACATGCAATGCAGGGACAAATACCTGTCATGAGAGGCCACATGCAATGCAGGGACAAATACCTGTCATGAGAGGCCACATGCAATGCAGGGACAAATACCTGTCATGAGAGGCCACATGCAATGCATGAACAAATACCTGTCATGAGAGGCCACATGCAATGCAGGGACAAATGCCTGTCATGAGAGGCCACATGCAATGCAGGGACAAATACCTGTCATGAGAGGCCACATGCAATGCAGGCACAAATACCTGTCATGAGAGGCCACATGCAATGCAGGGACAAATACCTGTCATGAGAGGCCACATGCAATGCATGAACAAATACCTGTCATGAGAGGCCACATGCAATGCAGGGACAAATACCTGTCATGAGAGGCCACATGCAATGCAGGGACAAATACCTGTCATGAGAGGCCACATGCAATGCAGGGACAAATACCTGTCATGAGAGGCCACATGCAATGCAGGGACAAATACCTGTCATGAGAGGCCACATGCAATGCAGGGACAAATACCTGTCATGAGAGGCCACATGCAATGCATGAAAAAATACCTGTCATGAGAGGCCACATGCAATGCAGGGACAAATACCTGTCATGAGAGGCCACATGCAATGCAGGGACAAATACCTGTCATGAGAGGCCACATGCAATGCAGGGACACCTTTTGGATGGTCCCACTGAGCGAGCAATAAAACAAGATATGCATGAGTCAGTAAATTTCATTTTACCTCTTGTTGTTGTACGGTTTGTTTTCTACAATCTCTGGAGAAAGGTAGTACGGAGTTCCTATACATGTCCTGGCCAGCTCCACTGTGCTGCAAAAGAAAAAATGCAGCTGCCCAAGTGTACACTCTAGTCAATATCAAGCTACAGTGGAACCCCCCTTTTACCACTCCCTCCTGTTAAGACCCTTTTTCCCCAGACTTACCGTATTTGACGGACTACAAGCCGCGACTTCTTTTAAAAAAAAATCGCATTGCGGCTTATAAAAAGATGCGGCTAAAACGTTACCTAAACTTGAATAGCATTCACCTAATGGAAGTCGCCGCGCATTTTCATTTCGCTCGATTAGCGATTACCGGTACTGTATTCAGGCATGGGAATTGAAAATTGTAAAAAAGGCGGAAAATTTATAACTGAAGACGCGAAGCGTCAAGTCGACGGCGCGAAGCGCCTAGCCTTACTAGGGGGGTCCGGGGGCATGCCCCCCCGGAAAAATTTTTCTCCAAAGAACCCAGATGGTGCAATCTGGTGTCATCTGAGCTCCAAGTTTGCCATTAAATTCTGTTTTTAGAATCAGAGTTTTTAGTACAAAAATGTACCAATTTTTGCTTTTTTGAAGAAAAAAAATATATACATGTATTATATGGTTTAAATTTTTTAAAAAATTGATCTGTTGAGAAAAACAGGACAATGTAACTTGTTCTTGCCCCTGTGTGTGGGCTGGTTTTCTTTCACTTTATTTACTATTCTCTTTGTTTCTGCGTGTCACATATATAGTCCGTAAACCACCGTTTGTGCTGTTAAATCACCTGCTGATTTCCCTACTTCCCTTATCTTCCTCAATTAAGCCTGGTTGTTCTCTCAGTGCACAGAGAGATAGACTGTAAGAGCTTTGTCCTTCCTTTAGTGACTTTTAATTTGTGAGCCTTATAGTTTCCACCCTTGTTTGTTCTTATTAATCGTTTGGCCTTTGCTAGGTAAGCCTTCAGCTTAATTGCTTCCTTTGTTTTAGTTGTAAGTTTTTGGTCCAAGGGAAAGAACCGCTGGAAAGTTACTTTTTCTAATCCCGTAGGTTGTCTTTCTTGACCCGTGTGTTCAATTATGTTGTACAAAGTCAGCGTGTCGTCAGTCCAGTTTTTACGTCATCATAAAACGTCACTGTTTTGTCGTCGTATTCGTTTCGCTCTCAGCGGCTTTTGTTTGGAGTAAACAGGGAGTGACTGCTTTTGTTTGGTTTTTGACGCCATATATAGGGTATGTACGCGTTTTCTTTAATGTTGTTTATAAAGATTTGCATGTACCATTGCTCTGTATCGTTCCTTAGCACCTGTTTTTGTCCAGAGCTGTATCCTTTGGTGTTCACTGTCTGTTAGTCACTCATTCTGTCTCCTTCTTTCTCTGTTCAGTATTTCTGTCTTTCTCATTTCTGCTTCCCTTTTTTTTGCAGTGATTGAGTGCTGTAACTCCGTTTATATTGCCTTTTGTTAAACGTAACTTAGAAATGTTTTGATATGTAATGTTTTCTACTTTTTCCATTGATTGACATACTTATAAGTAATCTTCTTTCGGTGTGCGGTCGTCTTTCGCGTTGGGGCCGTGTTTTTCTCGAGTTTCGTTAACTTTTAAAGTGTAACTGTGTTTATTAAGTCTAAATCTTCGTCTCTGTTTGATCCGCTAAAGTTGCGTTTTTTGTAAGGTTGAAATTCATAGTAAAGTTTCTATTTTCTTAGTGTGACCGTGGCCTTGACGCGTTCGGCTTTCGCACGCGTTTTTAGTTTTACATTTGCCGTGACGACGTTTTTTATAGTCTAGTATCGCTTCTGTTGCACTTGTGCAGTTTTCACCGGACGCAGATCAAAAGAACTAAATAAAACGAGCCAAAGAAAAACATCTGTGTTCCGCGTTGTCCCTTAGTCAAAAACAGAGAGAAGCCGCGAGTACATAACTTGTAACACAATCTGTGCAATCTGGTTTACTTTCAAACATAAAAGTTCAATAACTGAGGCGGGCGGTTGCAATGCGTGAACAAAGTACGGAAAGTTTTCGCGGGCTTTTGCGCAAAGGCCAAATTAACCGGTGTTTTTTGTGTGTGCCTCACCCCTTTATTTTTTCGGCGGACACTTTTGCATTTTCGGCGGAACAAAAAAAAAAAATCGGCGGAAATCCGCCGTTCGGCGGACAATTCCCATCCCTGTTTATTAGCTCTCTACTCAAGACTCGGCGCTTTTCTCTTTCTTTCGCGAATCTTCGTTTGTCAACAAGTCGTCGTGACAAGATAGCGTATAGAGAAACACCGGATGTATCAGGATCTCGCGCGCGTGAGATTTCGTTTTTTTGTGTCTCGCGATAGTTGGAGGAGCGAGAGCTGCCATGTTGTGTTTTCGTCTGCTCGAAATGTGCGCTAAAGTCGTAAATCATCCCAAAAAAGCTTATTCTGGGCGGGACTACATGTGTGTGTTGGTTACAAATTGTGTGTGTGTGATATTTTTCTTCAAACTCTTTCACTTTTCTTCTTTGTTTCACTTGTTTATTCTCGGAGCTGATTTCGCCAAATACCGTACTTTCGTTTGCCTGTTTGTTTTGATTGATTGACACGATCTGATTATATTTTTTTCGACGGCGGCTAATATAGTGACGCGGCCTATACGTGGCTCGTCCCAATTTTTTTCTTAAAAGTCGGGGGTGCGGCTTATAAAACGGTGCGTCTTGTAATCCGTCAAATACGGTACTGTTCATAGCCTTTGTACATTTACCTCCATTATAACACTCTCCTTTCTTAGACCTGATTTGGTCAGAGTTTTGGAGGTTTTAAACAAGTCGCGTAAGGCGAAAATACAACATTTAGTCAAGCTCAGTCGAGCTCACAGAATGAAACTGAACGCAAAGCATTTTTTCCCGCAAGACCGTACACTCGTAGCATCGTCTGTCCACCGCTTGTGGCTAAGGCAGTGAAATTAACAATACAGAAAAGTGCGGTAGCGGTTGCGCTGAGGATAGCCCGCTTTTCTATATCTCTATTCTTTTTAACTTTCTGAACGTGTTTTATCCAAACATATCATATCTATATGTTTTTGGAATCAGGAACGGACAAGAAATAAGAAGAAATTGTTTTTAAATCGATTTCGGAAATTTAATTTTAATCATAATTTTTATATTTTTAATTTTCAGAGCTTGTTTTTAATCCGAATATAACATAATTATATGTTTTTGGAATCAGAAAATGATGAAGAATACGATAAACGTAATTTTGGATCGTTTTATAAAAAAATAATTTTAATTACAATTTTCAGATTTTTAATGACCATAAATTTTAAGCCTCCAAGCTGAAATGCAATACCAAAGTCTGGCCTTCGTCGAAGATTGCTTTGCCAAAATTTCGATCAATTTGATTGAAAAATGAGGGTGTGACAGTGCCGCCTCAACTTTTACAAAATGCCGGATATGACGTCATCAAAGACATTTATCCAAAAATCGAAAAAAAGGTCTGGGGATATCATACCCAGGAACTCTCATGTCAAATTTCATACAGATCGATCCAGTAGTTTACTCTGAATCGCTCTACACACACACACACACACACACACACACACACACACACACACACACACACACACACACACACACACACACACACACACACCACGACCCTCGTCTCGATTCCCCCCTCTATGTTAAAACATTCAGTCAAAACTTGACTAAATGTAAAAAGGGGTTCACCTGTAGTAAAACATGCACACAATATACCTATCAAAGAAACCCCAGTTACTTAAAATAAGTTGTACATGGCACAGCAACATATAAAATATATATGCTCATGAGCCAAACCAAACACATAAAAGCTCTACTACACGCATATCCAGTAACACAAAACTCACTTGTTCAGCACTTTGGCAATTCCAAAGTCTCCAATCTGCACTGTTCCATTATTTGACAGGAAAATATTCTGCCCAAGAAAAACGCACAATTCTAATATGAGGGGGAAAGGAATATTCTAAGCATCGCCTGGAAACAAGAACAATAAGAGGCTGAAGAGTGAACAAAAAAGGAACTGTGCTTACAGCGAGAAGCATTCCCCATAATCATATCATGAAGATGAAAGTTGTTCCTTCATTTCAATGATTCTTATTCTCTTAGGTGCCAGAAGACATGCTCAGTATAACTCTTATGTACTGCTGCTGTTTTTCAATATTTATGCTTTGTTCCCTTTTATTCTTAGATCCTGCAGTAAAAGTAAAAATTGCATCAACTGTAACAGCACATGTAGCAGCAGTTCATTGAAAGATTTTGTTGTTGTACATTGATGGGGAACTAATAAAATGTAATATTGCTTGTGCCTCGTTCAATGAAAGAGCAGTTACCATGACTGCGTCCTTTTATGTGTAAAGATCTAAATTTTTCTACTTTCAAACCAACCTGTGACTTGATGTCTCTGTGCAGAATCTTTCGGTCATGTATGTGTTTGATGGCCAAGCAAATCTGGACAAACCAGTTCAAGACCTGCAAGCAATCAAAGATAACAAAATGTTAAATCGTGTCACAAAGACAGGTAAGCCAAACGGCTTGCATCCTTCAATGAGCCAATGATGTAAATTGGATCCATGATAAACAGTAGCCTTTGGATTCAATCAACACTCTTTCGCTTTGGGAAAAACTTATGCATTCTACAATGAGGCAAATGATGTTCTTAATTCAACAGCTGTTGACTTTCTTGACCTATATCATTTCAAAGTTATCCTTACCTGTTCCTCCATAAACATGCGTCCTTGCTGAGAATTGATTTTTGCATACAGATCCCCTGAAAAATAACATTGGAATCTCATACATTGTGGATTTAATTTAAATTCTGCTTCAATACCACTACCAGCATACACAAAAAGATCAAATCAACATTTTCTTTTGTTCTTAAATATTGTAATACTAATAGATTACTTGTATACATGTATGTACATGCTTTAACAAACAAAACTTGGACCTTTTCTTGTACACACAAAATAACAATACCATTACACTTAAAAAAATACACACACAAATTTAACAATACCATTACACCTATATCAGTGTTACTCTGTACTCACCACCAGCACAGTAGTTCATAACAATATAGAGTGTCCCAGCCTCTGAAAAAATACAGACAACAATTTAACATCCTCTCTTCTTTTGGTAGTGCAATAGCGTTAATTATGGATTGTTGTTATCATCATTTACATAAAAACTTATCTGTTAATCCAAACAATGATATAATTACTGTGATGTTCTTAACTACACTTTAACATGGAATGTATGTATGTATGTATGTATGTATGTATGTATGTATGTATGTATGTAGGTATGTATGTAGGTATGTATGCATGTGTGTTGGTGTGTCGGTGTGTCAAGTGTGCAAGTAAAAAGGGTATTGTAGTTGTACATATATTACTTTAGATATTTTTTTGTTATCATGGGTTTTATGAATTTTCTTCTCTTATTCTTTTATAATTATTAATTAATGACCTATATGTGCTGATGACCAATTTAATTTCCTTTGTTGGATCAATAAAATGTTATGAGTTATGAGTTATGAGTTATGAGTTAAATTCGTAACAATTCTGCTTTTTTTTTTATTTGTTATTTCCCTCCCCCTCCTGTACCCTTCATCATTACCACCTCCACCATTATTCTCACTTTAATTTTGTTCTTTCCCCTCAATCTTTTTTCTCCTGTACTGTTATTGTTTGTATACATGTGGATACTTATTTTGTGTGTGTGTGTGTGTGTGTGTGTGTGTGTGTGTGTGTGTGTGTGTGTGTGTGTGTGTGTGTGTGTGTGTGTGTGTGTGTGTGTGTGTGTGTGTGTGTGTGTGTGTGTGCATCGCTCTGAGTTTATGTGGGAAAGGGCAATTAACAAGTGTTCATTATTATCTATAATTATTACAACAAATCGAAAATTTTAGTAATAAATTTTCATTTGATTAATATACTTACCCAACTCACATATTATATGTATCGCATCACCTTGGTAACAAGGGAGGCAACTCTAAAAAAAGAGCTACCTTGACCCATAAACAGGACAAAGTCACGTGACTTCCTGAACTTGCCGCCATATTGAACTCAATCGCACGAAGGCGTAGAAAAAAACTTCCCTCTTGTTTTAGAACAACCCCACTAGCGGGGAAGGCGGGAGGGAATTAACTGGAAGACACCCGTAATGGGGAGCTGTAATGGTCACCGGAAGTTGGTATCTTCTTCGTCTTGAGCGGAAGCACCGAACTCCGAATCATAGTCCCGCACTTCCGTGCATACCGGAAGTACACTACCGCCGTGGCTGTGATAGCCAGGCGAAGCGTCAACCGGAAAGGAAGACACCCGAGGGATTTTATACCCAAGCGGTGTCCCCCTAGGGACTGCTTCCTGCCCCCCGGGCGGAAGCGGGGAATGCTGTGCCGGTCTGGCCCCGTACGATACGAAGGCTGCCGACGGTAGCAAATCCCCTGTTCGATCAAAGACCGAACGCGTATCTGGGCTCCTACCCTGTACCAGCCGCCCGCGCGAGCGGAACGGCGTAGCCAGGGGATCGGAACTTTCACTCTCTGCCCGGCACTCGGGTGGAGCTACTTCCTCCAGGATACACCCTTCGCGTTGGTCGGAGAACCCAGCTACTGACGAAGGATAAATACCTTGAGCATAATTAGGCCGAAAACCAGAAGAGGCCTGAGTACGCAGAAGAGAGACTCCGTCGCCCGCATCAAAAGCAGCATGCACATCGGCCGAAGTCACTGTAGCCGAGGGAGGGACACGCACCCTGGCCAGGGAACGCGTATCGCCGACACCCGGAGGCAAAGACAAAAATTCTGCCCTAGTCGACGAAAGCTCTGCTGAAAGGGAGGAAACCTGAGCGCTCAAAGAGCGGAAACATCCTGTTTAACTAACAGAGCTAGAACCGGAAGCAACCGGTACAGATTCTGAAGGCAGAATCGGCATGGAGGGAGATTTAGGCATGTCAATCGTAACAACAAAAGAATGTTTGGACGAAGGGTCTAACCCTTCACAACAGCTTGACTAGGAGAGCCTTTCGACTTACGAGAAGGATTCTTAACAGGAGGAGGCTCCGTCACTTGCTTAGAACTTTTCATATTACCGCTATCCGACATGGCGGACGAAAGCGTGTAAAAATTTGTAAGTGCAGAACAACCTGAGTCAAGCAATAAAACGAAAAAAATATGCAAACATGCTCACCCCAAACACAAAGTAAGAGAAGAGGGACGTGCAAGGAAAACCAAGGTGAAGTCTGACCCAAGGAAAAGTCAGACGAAAGGCTGAAAAGCCTAAGCAAAGCAAAGCAAAACACGTCCGTAGCCACGGAGCGCTGAGTAGAAAATGAGTTCAATATGGCGGCAAGGTCAGGAAGTCACGTGACTTTGTCCTGTTTATGGGTCAAGGTAGCTCTTTTTTAAGAGTTGCCTCCCTTGTTACCAAGGTGATGCGATACAGCGTTCTTGCACTAGACTGAAGTAAATTGCTATATGTGAGTTGGGATAAGATATGTAATTTAATGTGTTATACATTGACAGCTCGTGCTCATTTCTCCAAACAATACCATAACAAAACCTACAAACCTTCAAAGGACTCAATGTAGGTCACAATGTTTGGATGCTTCAACTGCGCTAGGACAGCAACCTGAAGATAAACAGGGACATAGATATAAACTATTATGTCTTAACTAACTGCTACAATGGTACTTGCTATGAAAGGAACGCTTTGGGAAAACCCAAGTGTCCCTACATTCCAAGTGGCCTTCACAACAGGTATATCCTTTTCAAGATAATAGAAAAAATGACAACAGATGATGTCCTCTACTGGGGGGCCTCATATCGCAGGTACCACGGTACCGATTCTAACATTTTTGAAAATATCTATACAGCAGCATTGAAACATCTTTATCAAGATCATGTAGCACGCATATAATTTAAACTTTCTTTTTCACAGAATATTACATCAACCTGGCCTAATGTCTTCTTCATTCCATTTCTGCACATACTCCTCTCCCATAAAGTTGTTATGATTGTTGAGAGTGTTAGCTGTGTATGTTTGTATATATATAGTGTGTATTGCATATATGATTATTGTGTGAACAGTACATGTGGTGATTTGTGTCTGTATGATTAATTATTAAATATTGGAAAAAGTTTCGGGCAAATAAACATTTCTCAGTTGCTAGAGCTAGTGAACATTTTTGAACGTCTGCATTCCTACTAAGGAATGTCTAAAAAAAACACCTAAAAACAAATAACCCTCCGTGTGATAACTCTTTACAGTCACTAGGAGAGCGCACTTAGTCATTAATGCTGGAACAGTTAATTACCTCTTTCCTCGAGTCTTCTCTTTCTTTGGCAGACATCTGAAACCAAAAAAATGAAATACAAGTTATCTCGTTGACTCTACATTTGTTTGCAAAAGACAGACAGGCTGCATGCAGGTGCAAGTTAGTTCAAGCTATAGAAAAGCCATGGCACATACGTACAAAGCAAGGCTTCTCATGTAAAACAAACAAAAATGTTAATATCTAAAGTTCATTATCCAAAATTCAAAGAAGCTGTTGCAAGTAACAGAAGTTTGCAGGTGGTCATAACCGTGCCAGTTTGCTGTAAGTAAAGTAAAATCATGGTGAAATGTGATGACTTTCATTCCGTAAACCTCATTGTCATTCAATCAAGTTGGCGTTTCAATGAAACAGATCCTGTGATTGGTCAGAATGCCCCAACTCATTAAAAATTACCAGTCATTAATTGTCGATGTCAACTCGCTAAAAAAAGCCTGCTACCTGTTGGCGAGGCGCATTGATACAACCTCAACTAGTCTCTGTTAGCTTTGAGGGTCATTTGTAGGAAATATGAAGGCCAACGAAATACCGAGACCATAAGGTATGCGAAGTGATGACGTCGAATACGTGACGTAATTTGATGCATGAATTCTTCCTGACTACGTCAGTCAATTCCAAAGATCGCTTTTGTGATGAAAAGAATTTGTTTTAGAGTTTGCTGTCCAGAAACCCGTCAAAAAAGAAGGGAAAATGTATGTGAAAGAAAACAAAAACAAGTCGCGTAAGGCGAAATTACTACATTTAGTCAAGCTGTAGAACGCACAGAATGAAACTGAAGGCAACGCAACGCAGCAAGACCGTATACTCGTAGCATCGTCACTCCACCGCCCGTGGCAAAGGCAGTGCCAGTGGAATTGACAAGAAGAGCGGGGTATTCGTTGCGCTGAGAAGGATAGCACGCTTTTCTGTACCTCTCTTCGTTTTAACTTTCTGAGCGTGTTTTTAATCCAAACATATCATATCTATATGTTTTTGGAATCAGGAACCGACAAGGAATAAGATGAAAGTGTTTTTAAATTGATTTCGAAAAAAAATGTTGATAATAATTTTTATATATTTAATTTTCAGAGCTTGTTGTTAATCCAAATATAACATATTTATATGTTTTTGGAATCAGCAAATGATGGAGAATAAGATGAACGTAAATTTGGATCGTTTTATAAAAAAAATAATTTTTTTTACAATTTTCAGATTTTTAATGACCAAAGTCATTAATTAATTTTTAAGCCACCATGCTGAAATGCAATACCGAAGTCCGGGCTTCGTCGAAGATTACTTGACCAAAATTTCAACCAATTTGGTTGAAAAATGAGGGTGTGACAGTGCCGCCTCAACTTTTACAAAAAGCCGGATATGACGTCATCAAAGACTTTTATCGAAACAAGAGGCGAAGCCTTCAAGGCTCACGTAAGAAATAGACAAACAGTAACACAAACTCAATCACTCCGTCACACATACACACCCACACACACACACACACACACACACACACACACACACACACACACACACACACACACACACACACACACACACAGTAAGCATAGGTGAAACTATGCAAGAAAGCGAGACCCTGGATCTGCCAAGAAGTCTCGGCCCGCTCACAATAACAATGACCGAGACTTTCAGTAATTCCTTTGCGTGACGTCTAACCCTCTTACGTCATAATGTGACGTCTTCAAATAGTTTCTATCACACACGTCGAACACTTTTGACCGAGACTGACGTAATCCATAGACTCGGAAATGTTAAAGTTTCTACCACAGACATACACACATACATACATACATACGCACGCACGCACAGACAGACAAAGTTTATCATCGCATAGGCTACACTTACGTGAGCCAAAAATGAAAAAAACGTTCGGGGATTTCATACCCAGGAACTCCCATGTCAAATTTCATAAAGATCGGTCCAGTAGTTTAGTCTGAATCGCTCTACACACACACACACACACACACACACACACACAGACACACACACACATACACCACGACCCTCGTCTCGATTCCCCCCTCGATGTTAAAACATTTAGTCATAACTTGACTAAATGTAAAAACAAGTCGCGTAAGGCGAAATTACTACATTTAGTCAAGCTGTAGAACGCACAGAATGAAACTGAACGCGCATTTTTTCACAATGACCGTAGTCCGCCGCTCGTGCAAAACGCAGTGAAACTGACGAGCCTATTTAGCGTGGTAGTGGTTTCGCTGTGCTGCATAGCACGCTTTTCTGTACCTCTCTTCGTTTTAACTTTCTGAGCGTGTTTTTTAATCAAAATATATCATATCTATATGTTTTTGGAATCAGGATTTGACAAGGAATAAGATAGAATTGTTTTTAAATCGATTTCGGAAATTTTATTTTAATCATAATGTTTAGATTTTTAATTTTCAGAGCTTGTTTTTAATCCAAATATAACATATTTATATGTTTTTGGAATCAGAAAATGATGAAGAATAAGATAAACGTAAATTTGGATCGTTTTATAAAAAAATAATTTTAATTATTATTTTCAGATTTTTAATGACCAAAGTCATTAATTAATTTTTAAGCCACCAAGCTGAAATGCAATACCGAAGTCCGGCCTTCGTCGAAGATTGCTTGGCCAAAATTTCAATCAATTTGATTGAAAAATGAGGGTGTGACAGTGCCGCCTCAACTTTTACAAAAAGCTGGATATGACGTCATCAAAGACATTTATCCAAAAAACGAAAAAAACGTCTGAGGATATCATACCCAGGAACTCCCATGTAAAATTTCATAAAGATCGGTCCAGTAGTTTCCTCTGAATCGCTCTACACACACACACACACACACGCACAGACACACACACATACACCACGACCCTCGTCTCGATTCCCCCTCTATGTTAAAACATTTAGTCAAAACTTGACTAAATGTAAAAACAGGAGCAGAGTGATAAGATAGGAATACAGAGACATATTTCTTGGGACTTGACCCGTGCAGGTAGGTGGACTGAAAGTAGTGTGTGAACAGAACAGAACCAATTCTGTCTGTTTACAACCGCATGAAAGCAGGAAAGAGATCGTAGTCAGATTGACTTACAATAATATTAACATGTTTCCATTTGAAACTTCTCGGTCTTCATCTTGGATTGACGCCCTCCCAAAGCCTAATTGAAGCCCTCCCGCCGCTTTGCTCCGTTGGGCTTCAATTACCTTTGGTCGGGCGTCAATCCCCGATGACGACCTCGAAGTTTCAAATGGAAGCATGTTAATGTGTAATTGTCATTTTACATGTCTTCTGGCCTGTTGGTAGAGAGAGTTAAATAAGATAAGATAAGATAAGATAAATTTGCAGATGTCTAAGGCCGCGAGGCCTATATCTGATCTTTTGACCAGTACTATTGACTATCCTAACTTTGAGATGGCCTAGTGTAACGATCTTTTGATCGTGCCTTATTGTCTAGACTTTTCTTCTGTGGCGTATATATTGTGGCTGGGAGTGGCATGCGTGGCCTTCGTGGCAAACACTGGGTGGCTAACTTTAGCACAGTACATGTAGTCTTTGAACACACTGTCAATTCTGTTCTTGAAACTGTTTAATGACGGCGCCTCTACAGTTGACTTGTCCAGGGCATTCCAAGTGTCTACAACTCGGTTTGTGAAGAAGTGCTGTCTCAAGCTGGTTTTACATGCGTTTTTCTTTAACTTGTAACAGTGTCCTCTAGTACCAGACTGCTGATTGAGTTCGAGAGGATTCTTGCAGTTATACACACCGTGCATGAACTTGTACACTTCTATCATATCACCTCTCACTCTTCTGTAACACATACTAGGTATCTTCATGACTTTGAGACGCTCCTCATACTCTAGGTCCTTCAAACCCGGCACACACTTTGTTGCTCTACGTATGCAACACATAAATTCTTCCAACCTTAACATTCTTATTTCATGCTAGAAAGTCTACAGCAAATGCCCTTTGGAATTGAAAAAAACAGTAATTCCTATACATTTTTTTGCAAACGAGTAACACTTAACAGCAAAGATTGAACCACAACTCTTACCCTCATAATGTTGATTTCCTTCGCCACACATTGCTTGTTTGACTGCTTCTGTCGCACCAGAAACGCCTTTCCAAACGCTCCCTCTCCTATTTTTCGCACTCTCTGGTAGCGGTCCATGATGGAGAATGCTCAGAGAAACAAAACAGGCTAAAATCATGCGTTTCCCCACGAACAGAAAGTGAAGTTTCTCATCGAATCAGACAAGATGTAAGCCTAATATAAAAGTGTGGCTCTTGCTCAAGTTCATTATTTCCTAAAAATCATCTTCTCTATTTTCAAGACAGTTTGCAAAGTCTCTGACAGTGACACACAACCAGATAATTTCGTTGCTTCTGTAAGCAGATCTCAAACCCTTATTGTCCGCCAGTGACCAATGTAAACTATGTTGTACAACTTCCGGTGTGTGAAGTGGAGGCTCTAGCCCAAAAGTATGATCAAGTCACAACGTGGGTTTCACTATTAAAAACAAATATATCTAAAATTATTAAAACTACTTAATTTATGTCTTGGAAATAGTGATGCTAGTTCTTTAATTTGCATTAAAATGGTTTGGTTTGAAATTAAAACTTTCTTTAAGCAATTCAACTTTTCACAAAACTCAATGTCAAAATGGCGTCCGCGGCAGTTCGTTTCGGCAAGCACTTGAGAGAATTAAGAATTCACCTGTGTCAGACATCTCCAGCAAGCAAGGGAGTCAGGTAGTACCCACCAATTTCAGTTATATGTGATGCTCTCCACGATTACACCTTTTTGGTGTTATTTAATCGAGAGTATTAATGAATCAGTGCATCGTCTTGTCATCAAAACGAGTCGTCTGCTATTTTTCATGCTTCAGTCGAGCGAGGGTGGTGGTACACTTACACTTGGATACACTTGGATACACTTGTTTTTCCATCCGAGGCCAAGGGCCTATAGTGGGTCTTTGTGTCGCAGCTCTTGGATATTCGTTCCACCCACTTCTTGGGTGTCTTGACTGGAGGTAGTCAGCGGGAATTCAATGCTATATTGGTGCTCTCTCAGGTTTCCTAGAAACAGTATTTGGAGTACATTGTACTGGTAATAGCAGTGGTAGATATATATGAGTGAAAGAACTGATGAAGAATTGATAGGTGGATTTACCCTCATGGGAGTTTGCTGTCATAGTTGAAAAATAACTTTCGCAGTTTCGGCGAGTTGTAACCTTTTTCGTGAAGACATTGTAATCATTTTGATCCTTTCTTAAAAATAGGGGACTTAGATTCTTGTTTAAGTCATGCAATTTGCACTGCTCCTGAGGGTTATTAAAGTTAAGATGGAAAAAACACCCACGTATATATGTATTCTGCAGATGACATGTGTTGTTGTCATTTTCAGGGACTTCATTGAAAAACACTATGTGGAGATGAAAAAACACAACCCTAAGTTCCCAATCCTCGTCAGGGAATGCAGTGAAATCCAGCCGAAGGTCTATGCCAGATTTGGTAAGAATTGTGTAACATTTGTGCCTCAAGTTTGTATGTTTGTTTTTGCGTGGATGAGTGATTGCAACATTTAGTTATGTATGCATAGCTGAATTATCTCCAGATTTTTGTATAAATGCAAGGAAGTTTTTGTTGAAAAGTAGCAGCATTTGGTTCCAATTTGGTCAGTTCTACATGCAAGAAGCTGGTTTAACATAAAACAAATCAGCATATCCTTTTCATTTAAACAACAAAGCCAGATGTGTCTCTGTGCTATTACAGACAGACAAGGAATATTAATGCACTACAGGCATAAATTGTTGGACAGGTGCTGTCATATGATAGTGGAGTGCTATTACATTCTGTCATAATGCTTTTCTATCCCACAGAGTTTGGTAAAGAAACCAGCCTTCCTCTATCAAACATGGACAGCCAGCAGGTGTTGAGAGCAGTAGAATCCTTGGCCAGGCGCTAGAATCTATGTGGATGGAACATTGCTTAGCTGTGAATAGTTGTATAACATGTAGCTGATGGCATTGTCTTTGGATATCTAAAGGATGGGTCAGTGTCAATTCAGAAAAAAAAGGTCAGAAAATGACACGCACAGGCAAAAAGTTTGATGTGTTTTAAATCCTGTGGAGTGTTTTTTGTGAAATAAATTTTGTTTACTTACAAAAAGGTGCATGTTTGTGAGAGTATACGTGTGTGTGTTCAACATTAGGAAGACAACGAACAACAAAAAAAGCATTACATTTTTATTAGCTCTTTTCCAGTCATCCAGTCACAAGCATGTACATTCTCATAAAAACAATTTGCGCTTTATGTATTCCTTGTGGTCACTGTAACCAAGTCACCACAAAGAATATGCGCTTAAAAAAACTCACCAACCAAAGTGAACGGTGGAGCCCTATGAATATACCTGGAAAGTGTTCGATACCATGTTACTTTGCAAGTGCTATTGGCAGTGAAGGGCTGTTTTGCTGAATGAGGTGGTTTGCTGCCAGTACAATGAACCATTTTCTAACCAGACTAAACTGTTCAACAATGAACAAATCAAGCTGAATAGAGTTAAACCAGAAAAACGCCAGATTAGATCTGGTTAAATTTCACCAAACTTCATTACTGTGTTCATTCCAACTGTAACCTCTCTGAAACAGTTCAGAGTTGACTTTAGTAACATATGGTGAGAAATGCAGCATCCACATGATGAACACGCCTCAGTATCGTTTCTTCCTGTAGATGTCTGGTCGCCAGTTGAGCGGATGTGACTCTTCAGTCTGCAAGCAAAAAGAACATGCGTCTGAGCACTCTGTCCAAACAGAAAAGCTCAGGAGTAATAAACATGCCAAAAAGACACAGTGCAAAATAAATTGTAAAGCTGGGAAGAACTAATGTTAACAGTATTTGTAAAATAACATGCTAAAACACTGGCATACATACTGTGGTACCAAAAACTTAACAGTAACGAAAAAAGTGAATGAAATACTTTTCAAGATAGATAAGCTCAAAGAAAGAAATGACAAGAAAACTAATAAGCGCACATACATTCTGTAGTCAAATAAAACGACCACAGTAAGGTCACAACAAGTCGCGTAAGGCGAAATTACTACATTTAGTCAAGCTGTCGAACTCACGGAATGAAACTGAACGCACTGTATTTTTTTCACCAAGACAGTACAGCTTCGTCAATCCCTGCGAGAAGGAAATCGCTCACCTCCCACGTGCAAAACGCAGTGATATGCACACGCCAGAATAGCGCGGTAGCGTATTGTGCTAAGCAGGAAAGCGTGCTTTTCTGTATTCGTGTTAACTTTCTGAGCTTGTTTTGAATACAACCTATCATATCTATATGTTTTTGGAATCAGGAACGATAAAGAATAAGATGAAATCATTTTTGGATCGATTTCTTACATTTTAATTGCAAGACTAATTAATCTATTTTCGTTAATTGTGATCACATTTTAAGAATAAACATGACATATGTATATATATTTTTAGATTCAGAATGTCATGAAGAATACAATGCAATCAATTTTAACTTTGTTTGCGAAAAATCGATTTTAATGACAACTTTAATGAGCAAACTCATTAATTAATTTGTAAGCCTCCAAGCTGAAATGCAATACCAAAGTCCGGGTGTCGTCAAAGATTACTTGACCAAAATTTCAAACAATTTGGTTTAAAAATGAGAGCGTGACAGTGCCGCCTCAACTTTCACGAAAAGCCGGATATGACATCAAAGACATTTATCAAAAAAATGAAAAAAACGTCTGGGGATATCATACCCAGGAACTCCTATGTAAAATGTCATGAAGATCGGTCTAGTAGTTTTCTCTAAATCGCTCTACACACACACACACATACACCACGTACACCCTCGTCTCGATTCCCCCCTCTACGTTAAAACATTTAGTCAAAACTTGACTAAATGTAAAAAGACCAAAGGACAGATTACCTCAAACAAAGAAAATGAACAACATCAAAACCAAACAACAAGCAGTTCTCACCGCAGTTTCATCCTCTTTATAGATCTTGATGGTCTTGTCAGCCTCTCCAGTGATAAGGCGACTGCCACTTTTGTCGTAACACAGAGCAAAAATGCCCGCCTCGGAGTCGATGGAGCCAGGCTGGGCTGCTGCTTGTATGCGCTGAAAGTTGTAGCCAGTCTTCCAATCCCAGAAATGCATGGTACCATTGTCAGCTGCAAATCGAAGTAAACAATTATCCAGACCTGGGAACCCCTGTTTTGCACTTGGAGTATTCTCAAGCAAAATTTGATGTATTTTCAAAACAAGTGAGCGTACTCCACACAGCATTTGAACATCCATGATTCAAACATGTTTCACATGTGTCCGTTGCACCGTTAATTAAGTTTACCAAAACGTTTAAAATAAAACTGTGATCAAGTGTCAAATAATGGATCGGCTTCGGGATCAGCTTGTGAAGAAAAGTAGTCCAGGACATTTTCTCATCGTATTTTTTCCCACTGATCGTACTGCTCGTATTCTAGATAATCATGCGTACAAAATAAGGTGTAATCGTATTGGTTCCCAGCTCTGATTATCAATATGAGGTGCGAATCCGGAACTGTGGCCACTGATTAAAGGGAAGTAACTGTGGTCAGATTAGTTACACTGCTCAATACAGATCCTGAAAAAATAACGATATTTTTTAATAAACACAAGTTGGACATAAATTGCATTTAAAAACACGCACAAATGGAGATTTCTCCTGAGCTAATCTGGTATACATGCTCACAGAATAACTCTACTGAATATTCCTGCATTCAGATCCTTCATCACGAGTTCAAACTACACCTCTTGTTGGCAAAATAGTGTCCAAAATCACTTCTCTTATCAGTGGGCTAGCATGTAAAGACCCAAGTTTCTCATTTGCATCCACAAAGAAAAGGAAACCAAGCAGATACATGTATTCTTTTATCATGAAAGTTATGGGAGCTTACCTGCTGAACAGAGCACACCATCTGCATTGACCGCAAGGGCATTGATGATTGAGTTGTGACCGGACAGGTTTTGCAGAAACACGCCATCAGGGAACTTCCACTGCTTGATATTGTCTGGAGATGCCGAGCCAAAGGTGTACCTGCACAGAAAGAGAACAAAGATTACATCAGTGTTTGAGGAAGACTATCATGAAAGTACCCTAACTGCTCATCAAAATGCTGTAACTTTCTCTGACTGTTTGATGGTTTCACACAACTCAGAGGCTTCTGCTTACAAATTTTCTCTCACATCTCATAATACTATTGTAGGTATGAAAGTTGATCATGTTTAAAATTTAAAAAATTTGAGTAATGTAGCTCTTGGCTTTTCTCAGGTTTTGCTTCTAAAATAAGGAATTCTTCTTTTCTGGATGGGAACTTTCATCCCCGCTTTTTGAAGAAATTCAGATACCTTTTTGTGGCCAGTACAACCCCACTACAAACCAAGCTCTATATGATCAGCAGCACCTAGAAAAAGACAGTTCCATTCATCTCCAAGACTGGTCTGACAAGTGTGAACGCCAAGAAGAAAACAATACCCCAGAACAAAAAGAAGTGCACTATTCAAGAACAAGGGCAGAAAACTCACTGTGTGGGATGAAGGGCAACAGCTCTAACGCTCTTTTTGTGATTGGTCAAAGTGACCTTGGTGCGACCAGCTGCCAGGTCCCACAATCTGACAGTGCAGTCGTGGCTCCCTGAGACGATCTAATGAACAACGAACAACCACAGTCAGTCCACCAACTCAATGTAATGCATGTTGTACAGGAAATAAAAGCGTCATAAGAGGTAAAGTACACTGCCAAGCTACATCTCAAAACATTTACCCCACAATCAGCAGCAACTTTAAAATATCATAAAGCAGTGTAATTACACATCGGCAACAACAACAACACAATTAATTAATCAATTTAAACAAATTACTCAATCCTATTATTGCAAGAGAAAGCATAATGTTACCTGTGGTTCAGCGGCTTGGCATTTCACAGAGGCAACTGTGTTGGTGTGACCTGTCAGAGTGTGGATGCAGGCTTTTGTTCGAATATCCCACACCTAAAAAGAAAAAAACACAAACACTGACAAAAATGTAAACATAAGAAAGAAAATGCAGGAGTACACAGACACAATTTTTAAATTAATTTCAGTTATGTTCTGACCAACAAAAGAAGTATGCACTAAACACGTGTATGCATTCTTATATATACAGACATAAGAAGAATTTTGAATACACCTTCCCCACCTCCCATCTCAAACCTCCATTCAATTGTCATGGACTAATGAATTCAAATCTTTCATCATCATCTCAAGAGTAGTCAAAACCTTCACTTCACTTGTCTTTCAGTATGTGGCTAATACACATGAGTGTTGATGTCTTACCCTGACTGTAGCATCTCGCCCACAAGTTACAAGGACGTCAATAGTAGGATGAAGGTCAAGGGCATAGCATGCGCTCAGATGTCCATGGTAGTGACGTACAGTCTGAAAGCAACAAAGCAGAAAGAAAATAAAAACACACCACAAAAATTGACAGCCTTATTCTCCACAAACAGAAACTGCAAACTCACTCTATTCCAGCGAGTCCAAATGCCAACAAATCCAATCTTTACTGCTAGGTCAACATCCAAAACACAGCAATCTTTGCATTGTTTTAGGTGCTAGCGCAATGGATTCCCCATTTTATTAACCCCCTCCCAGTTTAAGTCTTCCACCTTTCTTTCTTTCTTTATTTGGTGTTTAACGTCGTTTTCAACCGTTCAAGGTTATATCGCGACAAGCAAAGGGGGGGGATGGGATAGAGCCACTTGTTAATTGTTTCTTGTTCACAAAAGCACTAATCAAAAAATTGCTCCAGGGGCTTGCAACATAGTACAATATATGACCTTACTGGGAGAATGCAAGTTTCCAGTACAAAGGACTTAACATTTTTTACATACTGCTTGACTAAAATCTTTACAAACATGGACTATATTCTATACAAGAAACACTTAACAAGGGTAAAAGGAGAAACAGAATCCGTTAGTCGCCTCTTACGACATGCTGGGGAGCATCGGGTAAATTCTTCCCCCTAACCCGCGGGGGGTGTTAGTCGCCTCTTACGACATGCTGGGGAGCATCGGGTAAATTCTTCCCCCTAACCAGCGGGGGGCCTTCCACCTTTCAAAGACACTTGTTGTTGATAAAGTCTATTACTTTACCTCTGATTGAAGACTCTTTTGTAGGACCTGATTTTCTCCGACTTTTGGAGGTCTGGAAATAGGGGTTCCAAAGTACCAGCAAATCCTATCTGTACACAGCCAACATTAACAGCCACAAAGCTGAGAACTTACTTTGTTTTGCTCCAGGTCCCAACACCTGACCATCTTATCCTCGCCACAAGAGAAGAGGTAGGGCTGCCTGGAACTGACTGCCACACCACGCACTGTGCTCACGTGACCAGTCAGTGACAGTTTCAGTGTCCCTGTTGCTAGGTCCCAAATCTGTTGATTGATAGAGTTAAATACGGTGTCATACAAATGATCGAGCCACAGAATGGGCCAGGGGACAGCTTATCTGGCTTAAAAGGGGAATTTTTCAGACTGACATAATGAATTCAGGACACAAATTCTGCCCTGCACAGAAAGCATCTAAACTGTTGAGTGTTGTATGTGCCAAAGGAAAATGTGGGTAGCACTCTACTGCAGGGAAAGCCAAAGACACTTTATATTCCAATTTTATTGAGATTCTGACATACATTTAATGAAGCAAGTTACTGGACATCATGACTTCTGTAACACCTCCACTAGTAGCATACAACCCAAAAACATTACAATTAAAAGCAAAGTCACAAGAATGTGAATGCAGTGCTAAAAAACTGAACAGAACATGCATGCATTCCTTTATATTATAATGTACAATTTAATTCAATATTATTTATTAAACTCATTGTGACAAATTAGTGTCAAGTGCATACCTTGATAACTCTGTCTCCAGCCCCAGTGACAAACCATTCGTTGCCAGGTTCCATAGCAATACATCTCACCCATCCCAAGTGACCGCTGATCACCTGCAAGACAGAAGTAAACCTCAAAAATACAACGGATCAGTTTCGCTGCAACAACATGAGCTAAACTGCTTTGAAATTATCCAAATAGTCCAGACCATGTTGTTTCCTCATTACTTTTTATATTTAGTCAAGTTTTGACTAAATATTTTAACATCGAGGGGGAATCGAAACGAGGGTCGTGGTGTATGTGCGTGTGTCTGTCTGTCTGTCTGTGTGTGTGTGTGTGTGTGTAGAGTGATTCAGACTAAACTACTGGACCGATCTTTATGAAATTTGACATGAGAGTTCCTGGGTATGAAATCCCCGAACGTTTTTTTCATTTTTTTGATAAATGTCTTTGATGACGTCATATCCGGCTTTTCGTGAAAGTTGAGGCGGCACTGTCACGCCCTCATTTTTCAACCAAATTGGTTGAAATTTTGGTCAAGTAATCTTCGACGAAGCCCGGACTTCGGTATTGCATTTCAGCTTGGTGGCTTAAAAATTAATTAATGACTTTGGTCATTAAAAATCTGAAAATTGTAAAAAAAAAAAATAAAAATTTATAAAACGATCCAAATTTACGTTCATCTTATTCTCCATCATTTGCTGATTCCAAAAACATATAAATATGTTATATTCGGATTAAAAACAAGCTCTGAAAATTAAATATATAAAAATTATTATCAAAATTAAATTGTCCAAATCAATTTAAAAACACTTTCATCTTATTCCTTGTCGGTTCCTGATTCCAAAAACATATAGATATGATATGTTTGGATTAAAAACACGCTCAGAAAGTTAAAACAAAGAGAGGTACAGAAAAGCGTGCTATCCTTCTTAGCGCAACTACTACCCCGCTCTTCTTGTCAATTTCACTGCCTTTGCCATGAGCGGTGGACTGACGATGCTACGAGTATACGGTCTTGCTGAAAAATGGCATTGCGTTCAGTTTCATTCTGTGAGTTCGACAGCTACTTGACTAAATATTGTATTTTCGCCTTACGCGACTTGTTAAAGTTTCTTATTATACCAATACCCCGCTGTGTCTTTAACAAGGGCAAGTGCCAAGAGCAGTTTTAATAACTGAGCTCAGTTCAGATGGTAATGCATGGTCAGTAAACGGAAAACAGATGTCTGTTAGAAAATAGATCTCACACTGTTTCTCCAAATCAGGAATATGATTAACAGCATGTTTCTTTACCTTTCAGACAGAAGAATGACAAGTCACTACTTGTACTTCATATTCAAAATTCACATACATATTTTGATTTAAACAAAAAACTAACCCTGAAGAGTTTCCATGGAGGGTGCCACTGTGGTTTTGGCATTGTAGGAGCCTTCTTTGGCACCAACATCTGTTGCTGACCAATGTTCACAGACACCAGGGCCTGAAAGCATAAAGTATAAATATAAGGCATGTTTCAAAGAAAGACACAGAGGTTTGTCTTTGTTTCAGTGCACCACTAGTTAACGATATTTTCATTTTCCAGACATTGCAATTAAACATGGGCAAAGACAAAGGGCTTAAAGTAAACCACAGAATAATTTTGTGGATCACACTAAATAAGCTTCCAAGTCCAACATAATTGTTACGCTTACAGCTGCAAATGTGCATAAATACATAGGACACACACACGTAACACTGAATGCAACAGATAGAATAATATTGATTGGTACTTACCCTCGAGTCCTTGTGTGAGCTCTGCTTCATGCCACCGCTTAGTAATCTGCAGCAACATTCAGAAAATATGAACCCAACTTTTTACAGCAGCAAAACTCCGCCTACATGTGTTAGTATTACTTTGTCTACACTATTATTGTTATATTTGTAGCCAAGTGCACTTCGCTACCCTAAACACTCTAATCATCGCATAGCGAAACAGCCATGTGTACAAACGGGTTCACCCACCCCATAGCAGACGATACGATGATGCTCGCGCACCTTGCTGGCGCAAATTCTAATAAAATACCTTTCTATATATATCTACCTAACTTCTATCTTTCAAAGTCCTTTTTATCTTTGATATTGTCCTAATTATATTTAGTTTTGCATAGAAGTCAATGATTAGGCTGGATGGCTGCATATTATTGTGTTATTTACGATAATGCTTCGAACTGACCAAAGCGTCACTTTGACTTTGACCGGTTTTCATGTATCGTTGAGAGAAATTGATTCTCACAAACTCATCTTTGTCTTTTCAATCATTGTTTCGTAATTTTTTTATCACTATTACATATCCCGTACCTATGTTGCATATGATTTTTGTTTGTTTATAAGGATTTGGTTGTAATAAGTGATGCTTGGTTTCTCTGCGAAGATTCCTAATTTATGTGCACAGGTACTCGCACCGGAATTTGGCCGATTCCATTTACTTTCCGACTTTGCCGCTTCGTACTAAGTCACTATAATTTTCCCCCATGTAACGCATATCATGTTTGTCTAGGGTTCTTCTTTTTATTTGTATGATTTATGAATTTGTCCATTATTCCAGTTTAGAGAGTTTTGCAATTTTCTGCACTGAAGTTGGTTCAGTGCCTTCACTAGGACCATTGTTTTTGTATCGTACTAAATAAATATAAGTTTTTACGAAATGTTATCTATTGCAATGGAAAGCTAAAGGTCGTAGCTTTAATTTGATGTATTGTTTGTTAGGATTGGTTATGTATTTGTTTAAATAACTGAGGGTAAAGCTAGTGTAAGAAACACAGATTCCGTGTTTCTGGTCGTAGTAAGGCCGATTTTCATCCCTGCGGGACGGTGATTTCGATGCAGTCCGCGCCTGGGCTATAAGTATAGTCACGAACCCCGGCATAAGCATTCATTCGCTCATAGCAGCTGAACACGTCACTACAGTTGATTCTCTTCTACGGGTTTTGCCTTCGGCCTCTACGTTTGCTTGCATTGTTTCCTTGTACAACAAATAAAAAGTTGAAACAAGACGCTTGGACTTGGGCTTCGATCTTACTACCTTCCACTCCTCCACTACATATTGAAGATCACACAGTAAGTTTTCTCTCCTTCATTTATTCCAATCCAGGAAATTTTGTATTTTTATTTCATTTCATTTACTCTAGTGTGAAAAGGATGCCTTGGTTTGATAATCAGATTTGTCTGGACCTTTTCACAAGTGCAGCACCCTTCTCACTCCTTTTTCCCCCTCCATACTATAAATCATATTCTTCTCCTTCATGAATTGGTATTTTGGGGATGCTTGTGATTTATTGAATATTATCTGATTCAATAACTTATTTATAAGATCAGACGCAGCTACTGTACTTTTATTTTGTTTCACTTCTTCTGATCAACCCCTCTTTCATTGGTTTTGATCTCTTTTTTTCAAGACAATACAGGAAAACAACATGAAAGAACTCTTGCTAAATGACTTACCTGGATTGATCTGCAGAAACAAGCTCCATGCCTGTACCACCTCCTTCATTTTGAGCAACTCCATCAAGTCCTTTATGGAAAAGTAAGGTTCATAACAGATGGTTAATACATTTATGGGCATGAATACATATCATACCTGGGGATATGTGGGTTAAGAAAAAACAAACTGAAATGAAACATACTTTACTAATT
This sequence comes from Littorina saxatilis, assembly GCF_037325665.1. Classification (NCBI taxonomy): domain Eukaryota; kingdom Metazoa; phylum Mollusca; class Gastropoda; order Littorinimorpha; family Littorinidae; genus Littorina; species Littorina saxatilis. Next base: position 33,678,674 of record NC_090250.1, on the reverse strand, counting down.
TCTGCACATATCCATCACATAACAAAAGGAAGAAAGAATATATTGCTTTTTAAATCATTTAAAGGATTGGTTTGAAATCTCCAGTAACTTTTTTTTCAGCAAAATAAAGAATTGCTTCTGAATCAAGCCGTGCATCATAATATCCCTTGAAAGGAACTTATCCAATAAGTGAATAACCAAGCATAAAGCAGCCATAGTTAAACCATTATCCCCTACTCTAAGTAAACACACTCACGGACACACTCTTCACAGGCCTCAGTCTTTACTGACACATAGTTTTGATTTGACGCATTGTTATATGACCACTGGCCAGTCGATCAACCAATATTTTTGACAAGTAGAAGGTTGTCTTAAGTTAACGTCTGACAGAACCAGTTTTCAGCAGCCAGGACATTTAATAATAATAATAATAATAATAAGAACATTTATATAGCGCTAAATCAAAAACTTTCGTTAAAAGGCTTGCTCTAAGCGCTTGACATCTAAACTAAAACGTCATTCACACTCTTTACCTCAATACACATACTGTATCATATATTCAATCCCTGTCTAACTGTGTGACCTATTGCTACCTGAGTCTGGGAACAACACTGCCCATAAAAGATGATTCCACATGATTGTTGTTCAAAACGTAACTGACTCTAAATTTATTGTATGGTAAAAAAATTCAAATCACCACTCATAATGGTTTTGTACATGTAGGTTTATAAAGCAAATCACTTACCAAGACCATTCTGTTGATTCTGAGAGCCAGATGTCACTCGCCCCTTGATTGGTCCATATTCGTCTGCACTTTTTATTGTTCTCCTCACCTCGTCACTACAAACAACATCACCGGACTCAGCAATACAGTACAGACCCACACTACAAGTCAAAGAATTGTCAACATATAAATATATAGAATTGTCATTTTGCCATTTATTCCTCATGTTAACTTATAGCTTGCACTGATACAGTCTTTAAGAGAGGTTATCAGTTGTAGTACTTATAATTGTAACGATTTTGGTAATTAATAATGTGGGTAGCTCAAACTTTCAACAAGCTGCTGAGCGACTAGGTCAGTATACTATAAGGTCTGTTTTCTTCCAGTCCTTATCTAATTTCCATTAGTTCTTCTTCTTCTTTATTCACCTTTCCATAAGCAGGGGTGTACCTCAACATTTACTGCCACCAGCCAGGGGGTCGGTAAATCAGCAATTCGAACCAGCCCAGATTTCTTGTGACACATAAGCGTACTGTAACCAAATATGTTGTGTGAACTGTACACAACCAAGTGACTACATTAATATTAATAACAGGGGTAACTTTACTTTTATTTTAAATCAGCAAAATAAACCAAGACAAAGTGTCTGTTGTGTTAAATTAAGTACGCAAGCTGCATACCAGCTAAATATAGGGGTATCACTATCAACCACAGATAGATAAATAAATAATAAACAAATCATCAGAAGCTTAACAGATTTAATTTTTTCCAATGAAAACAACAATGACACAAAAAATGATACGAACACCTACTGAAACTAACTGCATTATTTAGTTTGACTTTTGAGGGGGGTGGGGGGGGGGGGCAGTTTTTCAGATTTCATAATCCTTTACTGTTCACAGGAGATCTCTATGCTCTTGCTTCAGAAGAGAGTTGCAGAGTTGCATTGCATCCCTTGTCTTTCTGTTAAAGTTTATACTGCCTTTTCCTCTTTTTGGCCATCCTTTCACTCCTTTATTTATTGGGAGATAGGCAGTAGAAAAGAGTGACTGATAGATTTTGATGTCGCAAGGCAGACCAGGTCTTTGAACTCGCCCGACACGATTTCCAATAGCCTCCGTCGGGAAGGCAGGTGTTTTTAAAGTAAACCCCTGCATTATAATTTATATTAGCAAGGCAGGAATTAACAAGCGAAGAAAAGAAAACAATGTGTACTGTTCAAAAACGAACCATCTACCTTTTTTCATCTCGTGGTGGCAAGGTGCCCTGGTCTGACAAAAACATGTCATGTGTCCGTTTCAGTGAACGGAACACTAACGTGTGAACTGAATGCTTCTGCACATCCTGAAACAAAGATAACGTGGCAACGCAAAATCATTAAAGGACCACAACAGGCTCTTTTTAAGGTCAGATAAAGCAGTTGGGGTTGATTTAATGATATAGGTAAGCATCTACAGATGCAAAAACCGATCAGTACATCTCAGGTTTTGTGTTGTATCCGTCTAATTTTACACAAAATGCATGCTCAAAAAGCGACCAAATTCGTCTGCTACGCAAGACTTCAAATTCCCCGCGGCGGCAAGCCCTTGGCTGTGACGTCACAAGGGGGAGCCAGAAGCAAAAGTAGCAACGCTCGGTGTGCGTCTTTGCTGCAGCTGTGGATGCGCGTGTGCTCCCGACATCATGCCGAGAGAGTGTGCTGCTGCCGAATGTTCGGAGTTGCAAAAAAAAGACTCAGGCTTGAGTTTTTATTTGTTTCTATCCGACTGGGTAACAACTACAACGACAACAATAACACTGACCCCAACTCGAAAACCAAGAACAACTACAATGTCAACAACAACAGCTTTACACTGATAAACTGTAGGTGGAACACGATTGATTTGACACGTTACAACCTTGATTTCATCTACGACGACGACAACAACAACATCAACTTAAATTCGAGAACATAATTATACGTCTTCAACAACATAGCCAACAACAAATCCGATAGAACTTCAACTACAATCACAACAGTGATCATGGGCTGCCTAATCTATTTGTTGAGTCTGGCAGACATTTTACTTCCACCCTTGAGAGAAAATGTTTTTTCCTCGTAAGCTTTGTGCCTCAAACCTGACTAAGAGGATACAATTCTACATTAATCCCCGATTATCAACCCAAATAGGTGGGACACTTCCGTCTCAACTCGGACGCCGCTGTAAGAACGATCTCCAGTAACAGACGCTGATAACGATACAGCTATCTGCTCGCTCCTAAGCCACTCCCCCAGCCTGTATGTCTACACACTGGCACCAGACTGAGCTGCTAACCTGTGGTAAAAAAAAAAATTAAACAAATAAAAAAAATATCTCTATGCAGCCTATTGTCCCATCGCTGAGAAATTCGGATCGCTTCCTCCCAGTGGAAAGCTAGCAGCAACAGAGTCGCGCTACCCCAAAGTCAAGGGATCCATTAGATTTGTTTTTCTTTCTTTTTCCATTTCGTTATTTTTCTTCATCGCTGGCGAATTCGGATCGCTTCCTCCCAGTGAAAAGTTAGCAGCAACAGAGTCGCGCTTGTGGTCCAAGTCGTGGAAATTTCTAAGTTGTGGAATGTGTCCAAGTTGTGGTATGTGTCCAAGTTGCGGTATGTGTCTAATATGTGCAATGTTGTGGTATATGTCCAAGACGTGGAATGTGTTCAAGATGTGGTATGTGTCCAAGTTGTGGTATGTGTCCAAGTTGTGGTATGTGTCCAAGATGTGGTATGTGTCCAAGATGTGGTATGTGTCCAAGATGTGGTATGTGTCCAAGATGTGGTAATGTGTCCAAGTTGTGGTATGTGTCCAAGATGTGGTAATGTGTCCAAGTTATGGTATGTGTCCAATATGTGGTATGTGTCCAAGTTGTGGTATGTGTCCGAGATGTGGTATGTGTCCAAGATGTGGAATGTGTCCAAGTTGTGGTATGTGTTTAAGTAGTGGTATGTGTCCAAGTTGTGGTATGTGTCCAAGATGTGGTATGTGACCAAGTTGTGGTATGTGTCAAAGACGTGGTAATATCGTCATGTGTCCAAGTTTTGGTATGTGTCCAAGTTGTGGAATGTGATGGGACAATAAAGAAATGGAGAACAAAAAATCTAATAGATTCACTGACTTTCGGGTAGCGCGACTCTGTTGTTTCTAGCTTTTCACTCGAAGGAAACGACCCAAATTTCCCAGCGATGGGACAATAAAGACAAGTCGCGTAAGGCAAAATTACTACATTTAGTCAAGCTGTGGAACTCACAGAATGAAACTAAACGGACTGCATTTTTTTCACAATGACCGTAGTCCGCCGCTAGTGAAAAAGGCAGTGAAAGTGACGAGCCTGTACATGTTTAGCGCGGTAGCGGTTGCGCTACATAGCACGCTTTACTGTACCTCTCTTCGTTTTAACTTTCTGAGCGTGTTTTTAATCCAAACATATCATATCTATATGTTTTTGGAATGAGGAACCGACAAGGAATAAGATGAAATTGTTTTTAAAACGATTTCGGAAATGTAATTTTAATCCTAATTTTTATATTTTTAATTTTCAGAGCTTGTTTTTAATCCAAATATAACATATTTATATGTTTTTGGAATCAGAACATGATGAAGAATAAAATAAAAGTAATTTTGGATCGTTTTATAAAAAAATAATTTTAATTACAATTTTCAGATTTTTATTTTTAATGACCAAAGTCATTAATTATTTTTTAAGCCTACATGCTCAAATGCAATACCGAAGTCCGGCCTTCGTCGAAGATTGCTTGGCCAAAATTTCAATCAATTTGATTGAAAAATGAAGGTGAGACAGTGCCGCCTCAACGTTTACAAAAAGCCGGATATGACGTCATAAAAGAGATTTATCGAAAAAATGAAAAAAACGTCTGGGGATATCATACCCAGGAACTCTCATGTAAAATTTCATAAAGATCGGTCCAGTAGTTTACTCTGAATCGCTCTACACACAAACACGCACAGACACACACACATACACCACGACCCTCGTCTCGATTCCCCCCTCTATGTTAAAACATTTAGTCATAACTTGACTAAATGTAAAAAGGAAGAAAAATCCCATAGATCTCCCTTGACTTTGCCTTTGGGGTATCGCGACTCTGTTGCTGCTAGCTTTTCACTGGGAGGAAGTGATCCGAATTTACCACCGACGGGACAATCTAGTAATGATATGGAGAAAGAAAACAAAATCAACGGAGTCGCGCTACCCCAAAAGTCAAGGGATTTTGTTTTTGTGCCTTGACTTTTGGGATGACAAGAAGATATCGGGAACATTAACGTGACTTATAAACAAGTCGCGTAAGGCGAAAATACAATATTTAGTCAAGTAGCTGCCATTTTTCAGCAAGAGCGTATACTCGTAGCATCGTCAGTCCACCTCTCATGGCAAAGGCAGTGAAATTGACAAGAAGAGCGGGGTAGTAGTTGCGCTAAGAAGGATAGCACGCTTTTCTGTACCTCTCTTTGTTTTAACTTTCTGAGCGTGTTTTTAATCCAAACATATCATATCTATATGTTTTTGGAATCAGGAACCGACAAGGAATAAGATGAAAGTGTTTTTAAATTGATTTGGACAATTTAATTTTGATAATAATTTTTATATATTTAATTTTCAGAGCTTGTTTTTAATCCAAATATAACATATTTATATGTTTTTGGAATCAGCAAATGATGGAGAATAAGATAAACGTAAATTTGGATCGTTTTATAAATTTTTATTTTTTTTTACAATTTTCAGATTTTTAATGACCAAAGTCATTAATTAATTTTTAAGCCACCAAGCTGAAATGCAATACCGAACCCCGGGCTTCGTCGAAGATTACTTGACCAAACTTTCAACCAATTTGGTTGAAAAATGAGGGCGTGACAGTGCCGCCTCAACTTTCACGAAAAGCCGGATATGACGTCATCAAAGACATTTATCAAAAAAATGAAAAAAACGTATGGGGATTTCATACCCAGGAACTCTCATGTCAAATTTCATAAAGATCGGTCCAGTAGTTTAGTCTGAATCGCTCTACACACACACACACACGCACGCACACACACACACACACACACACGCACGCACATACACCACGACCCTCGTTTCGATTCCCCCTCGATGTTAAAATATTTAGTCAAAACTTGACTAAATATAAAAAATGATTACAAATCACGGGGCGCACAGACCCTTGATTTTAACTCCCAGGCTCAAAACTGAAAGGTTCAACAGCTAAAGTTGCTTCTATGAATACGGCTTCTGACGTCATCGAAAAATTTTACCCAGAATTCACCACTTCCGTACTCTCGCGGATGTTCGAGATACAATGGCCGCCAGATCGGAACGCGAAAACGCTTCGCTTCAGCCACGAAATTCGTCGGATTATGGCCTAGACGATTCCGAAATAAACTAAACCCTGTGAGGGAAGGTGAGAAAACAATTTCCTACGGCATGCATATATATATGACTAACCTAAGTCATGCCAAAACGCAAATAAACGCGTTTTTGACACCAAAAATAGCCTGTTGGTGTCCTTTAAACAATAATGTTGTTAACCGTTTGATAGTTGCAAGGATACATGTTTGCATTACATGCTCACCAAACATTGTGATTTGTAAATTGTATGAACTATGATAATTACTACACTGTCACTGTGCTGTGTGCACAACTTTTAATTGGAATCCAGTTTAAACCTTTGAGATCAGAGCAGTGTTATTCTTAGACATACAGCGTAATCTTATTCGTATCAAGCTGGCCTGAAATCTCAAGGAAACGGAAAACAAAACAATGTCTTTTCAATCATATCTAATTTGCAAAAGATGCCCAGCTACATGAGAAAATGTGCGAAGTATTCTCTAGCAAATCTGTGCTCTTTGCCGAAAGACCAATATGCCATCAACATGTTCCGCACTAACGTAACTTTAGCATCAAGTCATCAATAAGTTGTTGTTGTTGTTGTTTTATCTTTAGCGTGACACTGATTGCGTATTATTTCCTTACCTCGATCATTTTACTGGATTCCATTGCAGCGTTTCGTATACAAACGTCGTATCGGCATGCAACTTCCGGTGATTCTAACTTGGTTCGATTCTTCTGCGTAAAGGGGACAACAGGTTCTCAAAATGAACCAAATGTCGATACCGCCAAACACGAACAAATAGTGGTATGAGAGTCGAAAGCAAAACAGTTCGTTTTGAATCGTTGAACACAGTTCAGTATGGCAACCAAATTATCTGGTAACCAAGACATAGATATTTTCAAAGACGAGAAAGACGGAAAATTGCGAGAAGTTGGTAATCAGGCAGTGTGGTCGTTATCATCTTGTAAACCAGGTAAGAATTCGTATACATGTCACTATGTGTACAACTACATAGTCATAGGTATAGTAGGTATAGGTATAGGATTAGTCAAGCAGTATGTAAGAAATGTTTAGTCCTTTGTACCGGTCCTACTAATTGCCGTCCGGAACCGTCGGGGGCCGTCCGGAACCGTCCGGAGCAGTCCCGGGGCCGTCTGGAGGCACACACATTTATACATAATCTTCTTGTGTGTATGTGTACGCAAGTGTGTGTGTGTGTGTGTGTGTGGGTGTAAGTGTCAATCAATCAATCAATCAATATGAAGCTTATATAGCGCCATAGACCTATATTTAAATATAGGTCCCTGATAGCGCGTATTCCGTGGGTACAGTTCTAAGCGCTTGTCGAAGAGTTGTCAACACAGGACTAACAAAGAAACTAACATCTTCAGACGGACACGAACCCTATCACACACTAGCAGGCCTGGTAAACATACAACAAACAACTGTTTAACAACAATGTACACACCAATAGCTAGGTCCAAACAAAATAATATGAAGCACAAAGAAAATCCCTCTCACAGAGCACAGCACAAGAATGTCTTTTGGGGCACAACACATCACGTCGAGCAGGAAAGTCGCAGTGTGGACGTGTGCATGCAGATCTTTCTCTCCCTATCGATCGGCACACACATTTATTCATAATCTTCTTGTGTGAGTGTGTGTGTGTGTGTGTGTGTGCGGAGGCACACACATTCAGTATACATAATCTTCTTGTGTGTGTGTGTGTACATGCAAGTGTGTGTGGGTGTGGGTGTAAGTGTGTGTGCATGCAGATCTTTCTCTCTCTCTCTCTCGATCTCTCTCGAACCGTCCGGGGGCCGTCCGGAGCAGTCCGGAACCGTCCGGAGGCACACACATTTATACATAATCTTCTTGTGTGTATGTGTACATGCAAGTGTGTCAGTGTGTGTGTGTGGGTGTAAGTGTGTGTGCATGCAGATCTTTCTCTATCGATCGGCACACACATTTATTCATAATCTTCTTGTGAGTAAGTGTGTGTGTGTGTGTGTGTGTGTGTGTGTGAGTGTGTGTGTGTGAGTGTAAGTGTGTGTGCATGGAGATCTTTATCAAATTCCCCCTGCGGGTTAGGGGGAAGAATTTACCCGATGCTCCCCAGCATGTTGTAAGAGGCAACTAACGGATTCTGTTTCTCCTTTTACCCTTGTTAAGTGTTTCTTGTATAGAATATAGTCAATGTTTGTAAAGATTTTAGTCAAGCAGTATGTAAGAAATGTTAAGTCCTTTGTACTGGAAACTTGCATTCTCCCAGTAAGGTCATATATTGTACTACGTTGCAAGCCCCTGGAGCAATTTTTTGATTAGTGCTTTTGTGAACAAGAAACAATTAACAAGTGGCTCTATCCCATCCCCCCCCCCCCCCCCCTTTCCCCGTCGCGATATAACCTTGAACGGTTGAAAACGACGTTAAACACCAAATAAAGAAAAAGAAGATCTTTATCTCTCTCGATCTCTCTCTCTCTCTCTGAAACAAACAAATATGATTCTATTTATCCATTTATCACCAAAATTCTCTAATAATATATATTTAATCTTCTTGTGTATGTGTGTGTATGTGTCTGCCAGTATCTCTATGTCTCTGTCTCTGTCTCTGTGTCTCTGTCTCTCTCTGTCTCTCTTGCTCCTTTAGTTTAATGAACATCAATCCGATATGTGCTCACTGAATGGTGATCACCTGTATCACTGAATGGTGAGCACATATCGGATTGTGTGTGTCTCTTTGTAACATTTGAAACCATGCACGTCCGAAAGACACCCTGTCACTTGAAGCCAAAGATGCCTCGACAACAGCAATGGCCGTGTGGCTGTTGCAAGAAATCATGCAAAACAGATGCTGTTTTTTGTGGGAAATGCCAAAGGTGGTTTCATACGTTATGTGAAGTTCTCACTAAGGAGCAATACATAGAGATGGATGAGATTGAACAGGATTTCATGTGCAAAGGATGTTCAAGTCACAACGGAAAATATGATAAAGATAAAGAAGATCTTAATAAATACTGAATGAATGAAATCGATGTTTTAATGTGTCTTGGGTTTAAAAGTCCTAATGTAGTATCATAACAGATTCTAGTCACTGAGAAACTCTGCCGGCTGGGGTCTCTGTTTTGGTTGTAGGCCTAGACATCTGACAGAATTCGAGGTACAAATCCTCTACTGTTTTTGTTGTCCCGTAGATGGACTGTAAAGTGTCTCCGCCTGTACGGCATTCTTTCGTCTGCACCTTTGCAAGTCCTCTGAGGCTGGCACGGACTCTGGACAGTCTCGTCCATTCATCTATCTCCTCCTCAAGGAATTGTTCCACTCGCTCCTTCCAATCGTTGAAGCTGACTTCCGCTGATGATGGGCGCGTTGGATGATGCCTGAGTAACCGTGGAGAGAGAGAGAGAGAGAGAGAGAGAGAGAGAGAGAGAGAGAGAGAGAGAGAGAGAGAGAGAGAGAGAGAGAGAGATCTGCATGCACACACACTTACACCCACACACACTTGCATGTACACACACACACACACAAGAAGATTATGTATACTGAATGTGTGTGCCTCCGCACACACACACACACTCACACAAGAAGATTATGAATAAATGTGTGTGCCGATCGATAGGGAGAGAAAGATCTGCATGCACACACACTTACACCCACACACACACACACTTACACCCACACACACACACTTGCATGTACACATACACACAAGAAGATTATGTATAAATGTGTGTGCCTCCGGACGGCCCCGGGACTGCTCCGGACGGCCCCCGGACGGTTCCGGACTGCTCCGGACGGCCTCCGGACGGTTCCGGACGGCCCCCGGACGGTTCCGGACGGTTCCGGACGGCTCCGGACGGCAATTAGTAGGACCCTTTTGTACTGGAAACTTGCATTCTCCCAGTAAGGTCATATATATATTGTACTACGTTGCAAGCCCCTGTGTCCAGTTGGTTCTTGAATCTGTTGAGGTTAGTAGCCGTTTTAGTTTTGTGAGATAGTGAGTTCCAAACTGGTGCAACTCTATTGCTAAATGTAAACTTTCGCACATTTGTTTTGGCAAACTGTATGTAGAATTATCACCATTATTTCTTGTTTTATCACACGCGCTCTCAGCAAAAAAATATGAGCTGTCAATATCGTCCAGTTGGTTTAAAATCTTATAAGTCTGAATCAGATCTCCTCTGGTTCTTCTGTGTTTAAGGGATGGTAGATTTAGGGCTTTCAGACATTCGCCATAAGACAGATCACTTAATTCTGGGAGTAACTTAATTAGTTGCTCTTCTTTGTACATTATCAATATCGACTGATTGATATTTAAGGTGTGTGTGCGTGTGTGTGTGTGAGTGTGTGTGAATGATGCTCCTACATCAAGCAGTCTGCCAGAGGCCCTTAATTGTCACTGTCGCAGTGATAGAATTCTTTCATCACATTGACGTATGTGCAGCATCAGTCATATTAGAAATCAAACTCATTCAATACACCCCTCCCCCTCTCCGCCCCCCACCACCACCACCACCACCGCAACAACTACACTCACAGAAAAACTGGGACAGGTTACGAAAATAACCTTTTTAATTGTGCTGCGCACACCTACCCAAAGTATATTATATATATGTATATATATTAGCCGAAATTGGCTTCTAGTTCTAGCTGTTATACATCCCACAACCAACTCCTACAGTAGCTCCTTGGAATTCAGATCCAGAAATTCATAATCTCTCATGAAATGAATCAAAACAGTTTAATTTCTGCTTGGTCAGTCTTAAGACAACATCACTAATACTGTCTAAACGGTTGAATATAATAGACATCAGAAGCATTGAAACCTCATTCACTGTGATACAATTTATATTTATAAGGCGGCCGTGCTTTCTCCGCAGCATTTTTTCAAACCACTTTATATAATGGTCAAACATCACTCTCACTCGATCTCCTTCAAAATCTTGTAACAGAAGACCTAATTATTGTGAAAGTTTCAGTTAGCACCTTAGTAAGTCAGGAGAGAAAGTGTATACAATTTTTATAAAGTTGACATCATGACAATCATGTATTATATCATGCAAACATAAACATATGTTTTGTATACTGTTGAAGGTTTTGGGGTGGATCAACTGCGTGATGAGTCACATGACACATACTGGCAGTCCGACGGGCCACAGCCGCACCTAGTCAACATCCAGTTCCATAGGAAGACCACCATCCACGATGTGTGCATCTATGCTGACTACAAGTCTGATGAAAGCTACACACCAAACAGGTAGCTGCTAATTAATCTTTTGCCCTATATCTTTAAAGATTGGTGTGAAAAAGATCTATCCTGTGTGCCAACTTAAGAGGTTGTTTTGAATAGCGCATGATGTGGTGGTTCTTTTGTATCTTTATTTTTGTAGACAAATTTAGAAATTTCTTGTTTTTCAATACATAAATGTTCCTTTTATATAAATTTAATATAGATCTGTGTGTATATAATATATGAATGATGTGTGCATGTGTTAATTTTAAGATATTTATATAGACTATATATACCGGTATAGACAATGAAAATACCTGTAGCTTTCACAGTTTCAGTCTTGAATACCTTAGCAAAAATATCAGTGAGGTTTCAAAACAGTTTTCATTTCACGTGACGTGAAAAAAAACTAAACTGTTTCACCATACTAATGCTAAGGTTTTAGCACAGCTGCATGCCAGGCAAGGACTGCTCATCACTTTGCAGAAAATAAAACTCAAATATATATATACTTTTTATATTTAGTCAAGTTTTGACGCAGTGCATTCATTTCTGTGACTGTGAGTTTGACGGGTTGACTAATTGTAGTAATTTTGCTTGACGTGACTTGTTTTATACTTCATGCAGAATCTCCGTCCGAGTTGGTAACCATGCGAACGATCTGACAGAAGTGGAACAGCTGGAGCTGACAGAACCATCAGGTTGGGTGTGTGTGACCTTGCGGGATTCCTCCGACAGGCCTATTCGCACATTTATGCTGCAGCTCGCAGTTTTGTCCAACCACCAGAATGGAAGAGACACTCACATTCGCAGGATCAAGGTTCGCTCCCCTGACCAATCATCAGACGTGGGTGCAGGGAGACTGCCTATGTTCACAAGCAGAGAGCTTCAGCAGCAGGCATACGTCAGATGATGGAGACCTGTTGTGTTTGTGCATTTATTTGACATCTACCACAGATTTGTGTGTTCAAGCGCTTGTCTTCTTGTGAACTTTGATATTTGCCACTACCCTCAAACCTTGCACAGAGAGGAGGAGGGTAGGCAAGACTGCAAACGGCAGAGAGAGAGAGAGAATGGATTACTTTTCTTTATATTTTCTTCAGCTTCTGCGAGTGAAAGTATGTGCGAGTTGTTTATTTTTCTTAATAAAGTGAATAAGTTGGTCAGCTTTGTCTGTTCGTACTAGGAAGAGAATGGATGGATGGATGTCTCGTCTTTGCCTTGCTTCATCTTTTGCAAGTGAAAGTATGTGTGATGTTTTTGTGTGTGTAACCGAGTGTCGGAACACAACAATCACCTGTGGAGGCGAAGTCCAATCAAACAGGATTGAGAATGTCAGAGCTAAATATTTAGCCCTATAAAATAATGGTTACACAAAGGCAACCAAGAACATACTTCTTCTTCTTCTTCTGTGTTCGTGGGCTGAAACTCCCACGTACTCTTGTGTTTTTTGCACGAGTGGAATTTAACGTGTATGACCGTTTTTTACCCTGCCATACGCCGTTTTCGGAGGAAGCATGCTGGGTATTTTCGTGTTTCTATAACCCACCGAACTCTGACATGGATTACAGGATCTTTTTCGTGTGCACTTGGTCTTGTGCTTGCGTGTACACACGGGGGTGTTCGGACACCGAGGAGAGTCTGCACACAAAGTTGACTCTGAGAAATAAATCTCTCGCCGAACGTGGGGACGAACTCACGCTGACAGTGGCCAACTGGATACAAATCCAGCTCGCTACCGACTGAGCTACATCCCCGCCCTACCAAGAACATACAAGGCGACTGCAGAAGCCATACCCTATCACAAACAGAACTCTACGATTCACAGGTGTCGGCTACAAATAGCTCGTGCTATCTAAGGCCAACAACTGCAGAGCCTGCTGTGATGGTTGACGCAGTAGTCTCCCTGTCATGTGTAATAAAGTGTCCGATGATCATTTGCTCATCTTTGTTCATACCACAGGAGCTTTTATCAAAGCACGTCAATCGAAGTATCCTACTCCTATATCCTTCTTGTACTATTACTACTATTAATAGTGAATAATACTGTAGTAGAAATAGTACAGGAAGGGTAAAGGAGTAGGATACTTCGATCGACCAGCGCTTTCATACAAGCTCCTGTGGTTCATGGTACAATGTAGGAGTAAGATTTACTTTATTTCTTACACACACACACACCAAAATCATTAAGGGTGACTAGAATGGATATAATGCAAGGGTTTATTCACTAACATAATCTCAACTGCACTAAAATACTAAATGCAAGCATAACATTACAAATAATGCAAGTATTTTACAACAATGCAAGAGCATCTTGAACGCAAAGAAGCAATCTTGAACGCAAAGAAGCAATCTTGATCGCAAAGAAGCACAGTGGGGAAAATCAAAACGAGGCGTTATCTATTTACTGTACAACATGTACTAATTATGATATAAACTGTCACATAATTATTCACTTTGATAGCAGGTTGCCATGAACAATCTGGTTGCTAAATACATGTTGAAGTACAAAACACTAGTTGAAAGTCAACAATGATGGAGAATTTACACATAGCTTGGGTATTTACACACCATATAAGCAATAAAAACATACAGGTCAACACATTTTCCTTGCAATTATTCACAGGTTTACATGAAGAATAAGCGACAGTTTCAAGTTTTTGAGTGTTTGCAATGAGAGAACAAAACATGACGAAGAATTTCTCTTCAAAGTTCTAAAACAATTTCAATGTAAAACGATTTCATGTCATAAAAAAATAATTACATTTTTGAGAATACACATACCAACAGACAAATACTCATCTCATCGTGAAAAAAATAACAACAAAACAGGATATAAATCATGTTAATATTGTTATAATATTATATACATGAAAATATACATAATTATTAGAATGTCTTTCAATAACGAATTCTGGAAGTAACTGTCAGGTTTGTATGGGGTGTTAAAGAGTGAACGCTCTTGCTTTTGTTTTGCTTTGTTGATGCAACATTTTCTATGTGAAATTATAGGCCAGTCAATAGCGAGGGGTGGTGGGCAGGGATGTAGCTCAGTCGGTAGCGCGCTGGATTTGTATCCAGTTGGCTGCTGTCAGCGTGAGTTCGTCCCCACGTTCGGCGAGAGATTTATTTCTCAGAGTCAACTTTGTGTGCAGACTCTCCTCGGTGTCCGAACACCCACGTGTGTACACGCAAGCACAAGACCAAGTGCGCACGAAAAAGATCCTGTAATCCATGTCGGAGTTCGGTGGGTTATAGAAACACGAAAATACCCAGCATGCTTCCTCCGAAAACGGTGTATGGCTGCCTAAATGGCGGGGTAAAAAACGGTCATACACGTAAAATTCCACTCGTGCAAAAAACACGAGTGTACGTGGGAGTTTCAGCCCACGAACGCAGAAGAAGAAGAAGAATAGCGAGGGGTGTGTCTCCGCGTGTGCTCCTTGTCAATGGGAATGTTCTTCTCAATAACAAGTGTATTCAAGTTTCAACTTTTCACAACCCACACAAACCCGACAGTTATTTCCAAAATCGTCTATTGGAAAACCAGGTTAGAAAGCTTGATCCCTTGATAACTTCATTGATAACTTGATAACTGTTGAATCAGTACTCCGAGTCTGATCCATCCTGAACTCAGGTCAAAAATGAGTTACTTCCCTTCGGGTCTCATTCTATCCCTGATAGGGTAAGAAATCGATTTTTTACATATATACTTAAGATATTTTTGTAATGACGGATATAAGCAGATTCGCGATCGTCGATAATGATTTTTCATGGTGTTGTGTAATTTTTAAATTACAAAGGAATTGATATGTAAGACAGTTTCAAGCGAGCTATCTTTCGCGGATGTATTTACTGTGCAAACAACTCTAAAGTGTCACGTGATAATCAACCTTGGCTTCAGCGCGCGCCGGAGCAGACGATTTTTTCTGTAACCAGTTGAGAGTGATGCAACCATATATCACGGTCTCCTTCCGACAGCAGTCTCAAAATTTCGACTTGTTTTGACCTTCTAACGATGTCTTTATCATAACTGTGAAGACCAGAACGGAGATCACTGTCGAAGTCGGCCAATCTGCAATCGTTTTGTGAACACTGATCTCAAATTTAGATCAGTACTCGCGAAAAACATATAGGAGATAACTCTGTATTCTTGTTTTGATATATATTCGCGCAATAATTCAGCATGCTGTCAGAGAGAAACTGGCAATAGCCGTGGACCGATGATTATCAGAATGGAGTCTGATCTGGAAGAAGAGAAGAGAAGAAGAAAAAAACTTGCACAGCCCAGTAGGATTTGAGTTCCATCAATACATGTATGCACAATTATAAACTTGGCCAAAAAATAATTGCGACAAATTTCAAACCCAAATTAAAGCATTAATCCCTGTGTCATTTCATTAAAACTATATGCCAGTTAAGACTGTTCACTTAACCTCCAGGATCACCTTTTGGATTAAATATTTCTTTTACAGGGATCACGTGACCGCCGCTCAAGTAAGGGTACCCTCAAAATCGACTAGACAAAAACGGAAGAGCCGAATGAAAAATTGACAAGAAATCACAATAGGCAAAACTTTGACATTCGAGAAGAAAGTCAAACTAATTATCTACCCTGAATAGATTGTTTTGTTTTGCTACCTTGCGTATTTCGCGTGCTATGCTATTCCTACTGATGCAGGTGTAGTCCAAAGCATGATCCGGTAAAGGTTAACAAAGCAGCACAAGACTCTTTTCCTCTCATCCTTCTTTCTGCTTCTCTTACACTTTCAGTTATGCACATCTCAAACACGAACAAGAAACATACTTTTCACAAACATTCAGATTGGTGCACATCACAGTAATGTCTATTGTCATTTTGTACTGTTCAGGCCTGGGAATGAGGAAAAGTGGTTTGGGCATACTGACGGGAATATTTTGCGTTTTAAGCATTTCTAAGGGCACACGGAGGCTCTTTTCTTACACAATAAGAAAAGGACTTCGTCGTATTTACGACGAAAGGTGTATCATTCCCAGGCCTGACTGTTTATTATTGTTAACTGCTAGATACACAAGCATTGTTTTAACTTTCTCCACTATCAATATGGAACAGTAAAATCAGACACACACTTCAGGAAAGCCAGTCATATATCTTCATCAGCACCTGGCTATGCTTAAAAAATGTCTGTGTGAGAGAACAAATATTTGTATGCACTCTTGATTATTCTGGAATTGAAATCAAACAAGCACTTAACTTATTCTGGAATCAGCCCAGCACTCTTGTTTATCCTCAAATATTCTCAAATCAAACATCCACTGAAATCAAAGTTATCTCATCTTCTTCGTCACTGCAACTATTAGGATCATCCAGCGTGCAATCGTCAGTGCTGTGCACAGTGTTATTCAAGTCACTGTTATCTCCAGCTATGGTGGACAGAGACTCGTCCATGTCAAACATGACGGGACTAGGCAGGCCAGTCTTGGTAGGCGTGCTCACAGCGTGGATTGTGGTGAGCCTTCTTCTCTTGAGGGGTGAGCTAACAAAGTCTTGTTCAAAAGAACGTTTGCTGGGCGCAACCGCAGATGGTGAGTGAACAGAGTTGAAGGAGAAACGATGATCTTGTACATGCTTCTCATTGGCTCGAGGACTGCTGATGTGAATCATCTTGCTCCCTTTACAGCTTGAAGGTTTAAACACTACACGCTCTGTTGAGTGTGTCTGCTGAGACCCAGGTCTTGTACCAGAAGTTATAGGCTTATCTGTTGATTTTGGATTTCGTGACTTGAAAATAGTCCAGTCAGGACCTCTGCTCATTAATTGACCAACAGTTTGAGTGGAATCCTTGACATGAGAAAGTGTCTCAGCAATATTGCTTTTTGCTGTGGACAAATCTTTCTTTGATGATTTTCCTGAGTCTTCTGACTCAATGAGTTGCTTTTCTCGAGATGATAACTTCTGTGTTGACAAACTGCCCTCCGCAATGGACAGAGTACTTGGTCTAGAAGCTGAAGCTGACTTGTGTGTCCTGCTTTCTTGCGTAGGGCTGCCAGTGTTTGACAAAAGAACATTCCTGCTCACAGTTTTCTTTGGCAAGGCAGCCTTTTCTGAGGCAAGTCCACGGAATCCAGTTGTGCTGGATCCTGTCTGGCGTCCAAAACTACTGCCGGAAACTGGTAATATGATTGACCGGGTGTCGTCACTGTTGACTGTACCAGATGTCTGTCTTTCAGTCTCACTTCCGGTCGACAGTTTTCTGCCTGTGGGAGAGACTAGCAAGAGTCGTGACAGGGCTGCACAGTTCTGGGTCAAACTCGGGAGTGAGCTAGTGCCACATATGCGATTCTGAACTGAGAGATTAGGAGCTGAAATTGGCGAGGGCTTCCAAGGGCGAGGAGATAGCCAATCTTCATTAGATTTCTCATGACCAATCTCTTTTTCCCGCAGCACAGTTCCTGGAACAGCTGTCGGTATTGCTTGTTGGTTCAGTGTGCGCACAGAAAGCTTCTCAGGGGAACCAACGCCCTCAAAATCAAACAAAGTATTCATAGAATATGCCCCGCTTCGTCTTCCCACACTGTTCTGTGTTTGTCCACAAGCTTTGCCCTTTGCTGCATCCAGCTTACTAAGTAATGACAATGGACTTCCTGTGCTTTCTCGGCTGGCAAGGAATTTTTCTTGGCGACGCAGTGACCAGTCCTTGTCTGACAGAAAATCCATAAAATCGTCATGAGGCTTGGAAGAAGTGTGTGTAGGAGTACTAGGACTGTGCCCCTGCTCTGGCTCAGGCAGGTTTTGCCTTCCTTCTTTGCGGATAGGTGCACTCCTCGAGTTTTGACTTTGCCTGGCACCTTGCACGCTCCTTTCATCCATGATTTGCAACTGCTGGTTCGCATGTGCACTAGCAGCAGATCTGAATGTCTTTTTTGTCTCACTGGCCAGCTTCAGTTTCAAAAATACTTCATGTATTGCAGATCCAGACATCCTTCTCTGCTCATTATCTTGCAATGAATCCAGTGACAAGTTTTGACGCTGGGGTTGATCTGATGGGAACTGTGGCAAAGTCAGGGATTCTTGTTCCGCTGAAAATGGTGAAGGCTGAACATGTGCATCCCCTGATACTTGTGATTTCAACTCTGACCGACGGTCTGGGGGAGAAGAACTCACACAGAATGTTTCATTGTTGCAGTGATGTGTCCTTAGCTTCTCAACAGCAGCACTAGCCCGACAATGAGCAGCTTCTGAATGATTGCAGCTGTCGTCTGCCTCAAAGTCAACTTCTTTGCTCCGTTCTTTTGCTGGCTGCGGGGGAGTGGTGATGGTTAGCCTAAAAATCTCACCCGGACTGGCACGGAACAATTGAGAACCTCCTTCTCCACGGTGTGGTGTAGAGTCTGGTGAGCTGATCCCAGACAGTGGGATTGCTTTTCTGTTGGATTTTGGAGTTGATGAACGCCTCACCGTTGAACTTTCTTGGTTTACCTGGGTGGACTTTGGGTCTACCAGCTCAGTTGGTATGCGTACTGTTGATCTCTCTTCAGTGAATGCCAGCACCTTGCCATTCGTTGTAAATGAAGACTGCCGTGTAAAAATCGATGGTCTGACATTAACAGTCTCTGACTGCACAGCCGACTGTAAGAATGCATTACTGTTCTCTTCATGACAAGGAGAAGATGGTTCTGTTTTGCAGTATTTTTGCTTCAGGAAGGTGAGCACAGACGTTGCATTTGGCATTTCCAAAACCTGTTTAATTTCTTGTGCAGAGATAGGCTTGCATGTAGGCCGAAACCTGCGTTTGACTTCTAGCCACTGTTGAGGCGACTCAATCTTCACCAAGGGGAGGGGGCTAGTGAAGGGAACAAAGGAAGTGTTTGCAGAGGAAACAGGTTTACACGGACTGGAGAAATTTGCTTTTATAGGATCGCTGGGTACGAGTTTGGCCGGAGTTCTGTTTCCATGATCATTTTTATCACCACCATCAGAAGTACCAAAACAATACGTTTTGTCTCCACGTGCATTGTTGCAGTCTTTTTCTGCGTTGCTCGGTGTACAAGATGCTGATGATGCTTTTCTAGGAGTAATGTTCTTCGCTAAAATCTCCAGTTTCTTTTGTATCTCCACCAAAGGAGACATTTCCACAGACCCATGAGATGGCTTGAATGGTGAGTCAGACTTGTTTGGTGTTAATAAAATCATTGTTGAGCTTTGAGAGCCGATGCCGCTTGTAGTCATGTCTGTACTTGCTTTGTATCCATTTCCAGTTGGTGGCAAAATGTCCTCAGCACTTCTTAATGATGAATCATGAGGTAGGGCTTTCCCTGTCCTCACTTCTGGCACATTTTTCTTGCCAGCAGTTATCACAGAAGAACGCTGCTGTCTGAGGGGCTCACTGTCATGACCTGGACCAATTTCCACATCATTTGCTCTTTTAATCAAACTGTTTTGATTGCTTAACTCTGCCTCCACATCTCCTGTATTTCTAGTGTCCTGCTCACTTTGAAGAGGCACTCTTCTGTAGTGATAAAGGCCTTCGCTGGGAGCTTTAGCCATAAGCCTCTCTTTACTGGGTGAGCTGGTCTTGGAAGTGCTTTTCTCACAGTAACTCATCAGGAACATGTCAGTGGAGTCAAAAACAGTTCTCTTGGGAGAACTCTGTGGTGAAACTGTGTAAGTTGTGTCAAAAGTTTGAAGGTGAAATGGCACATTGTACCTACTCCCCTGCAGAAGCCCAGCTGTAGACCTAGTATCTGCTGAGGTTGTGCTTCCTTCATTCAGCGCAGCTCCTGTTTCCTGTGCGCGAGTATGGCACTGGGTTGCAGTCATGCCAGTCAAAGCGTAGTTCCCTCTGCGCTCAAAGAAACTATCTTTCTGTGATGCTGGTGCTCTACTCACGATTGGCTGAATCCCAGGATGGATGAGTCCTTTTTGCGGACCAGCCAAAAAACTAGAGTCCACCTCATCTCCAGCATCAGACAATGAAGACGACGATAACAACTCTCTTGATGGCTCTTTGTCGTGAGTGGAATCTTCAGAGAATTCATCTGTTACCACTTTCACAGACCCGTCCGAAGACTGTGTCTTTGACTCTTCTTCTTGCTGAAACAGCTGAACTGGAACAACACGTCTGGGTAGACCGACACGATCTTTCAGAGGACTGGGTGTTGATGAAGAACTTTGCAGCGTTCTTCTGGCTGGACCCCCCCTGTGTGTCTGATGACCTGTGCTCTGAAGGAACATTCCGTGTCTGGAGCCAGACATAAGTGAGGTGTGAGCTCTGTGATGAGCAAAGCTTGGTTCTGCAGAATGAGCCCCCATCCTTTTCTCAGCTGATTCGTGCCTTACGTTATGATGACTGGCCCTGGTCTGCCCATGTCCATGTTCGTGCTGTCTGTCTGTGTGATATCCTCTTCTCTGCCGCCTGCTGAGATATTCCTGCCTGTTAAGGCTCAGCCATTTTCCTTCCTCCTCGGGGCTGAGCTCAGACGCTTGTTGAGATCCCGGCTCCGACATGTACCAGTCTGCTCCCCTCCCTGCATCGTCTTCCTCTTCTGACGCTGACTGAGTAGATCCTGTAACAGACATCAGGCAAAGTCAAGACTTCAGAACTGCTTAAGTGTTACAGTAATACCTGTGATGCAAGGCCCCTCTGATGAGAGGACACCTCTGAAATAAAAGACTTGTCCTGTTAACCTTACCAAAGTGTTGCCCTTGCAAGAGAACCCCTGCTACATAGCAACATTTTCAGTCAGTCCCAGGGTTCTCCCAAGACAGGTAACACTACATTTTCAAGCTTCATGGCATTGTGACCAAATACATGTTTCAACTTCAAGGACAGGACTGGTATGTACCTACTTTTTAGTGCTGATTTTGACTAACAGAAGTGTAGAAGTACTTCTTCACCCTTCAAGTCTTGGCCAAATGAACTCATGCTCTAGACCACACTTGGGGCCTTTGGTGACCCTCAGACCACCACCTTTCTTTTCCCATAAAACTGGAGATGTCAGAATTGTATGTCTGAGAAGTGAAGGAAGAATTTATTAACCTTTCTGGTTTTTTCACTAATGGAACTGTAAGCAAATTCCTTGCACACTGACTGAACCGGATCAATGAAACAAGATCCCTGCATAACCCTGGAACCTGCTGCCATAATAGATTGGTCAACATGCATTATGTTTGACGTAAGAACGATCTATACAATCAACACATGGTAACTGTTGATTTTCACCCGTTTTTAGTCAGCTGAGAGAAGAAATAGAAAGATCCTTGCAGTCACTCAGTGCGGTCAATTTTCACACACACACACACACTCGCACGCACACACACTCACACACACACACACCTGTTCTCTCCTCTTCCCATGAGCCATTGTTGTCATCATCACTGTCGTTGTCATCGCTGCCAGAGGTGATGGTTTCTGCATCGCTTGGCTCACTTTCCACACCAATGTCTGTCACGTACCGGCTGCAGTTGACTGTGATAGACACACAACATTTCTGTACTGAAATATTTATCATTAGATTTAAAGAAAATAATGTTCAGGTACAGTGCCCCCTTCCCCCCTCCTTTTTTTTTATAGACTTTCCAGAAAAAAAGATAACAGATTTTTTAAAGCAACATCCACAGAGGGAAGGCAAGGAAGTATGAAGGCATGTACTGATGTAGGTAACTCACTAACTGTAACACATACCTGAGATGAAACTTTTCTCAGATACAGGAGATCTAGTATCAAGCCTGCTCTCCACCTGAAGAAACAGAAAGCAAAGCAGAATGCATGAGAACAAAGTACACGTGTCTGGAAAAGATGACCTATCACGTAATATGCATACACATGTGTATGCACAGTATGCATAACTCAACTAAATTAATTTCTTTTGAAAGGTAAAGAATACACAATTACCACAAATCATTCAGCCATTAAGCTTTATCATTGATGTGCTGATATGGCACTACATGTAGTAGTATTACCATTCAAGCTTCTATTCTATTCACCAATCCATCCCATTATATTCCTGGCATGAAGGGCATATTTGTCTATGCACTTGTTTCTTTGTTTCTGTCTTTTTCTTTGTTTCTGTCTTTTCACAAATTTTCAGCAAACACTCACAAATTAAACATGACCCAGCAGGACAACAAATTATGTTCTTCCGTCAAAAACTTCAGATAATCAAACATACTGTACTGTGAAAATCAAAATCAGTTGTATGCACAGTAAGTGAGTAACTTACTACATGTAACTACATTTATGCTTGCTATATATATGTACTCCTATAACTTAGTATAAGTGCAATGACTTACCAGAGACTCCAAGGGAGATGGTGTCTCTGAAACAAAATAAATGCAGTATTTCCATATTATTACTATTAGACATAATCACATTATGGACTCCAAGTGTGATCGGCGATCGAAAAGAAGAAGATAATGTGATTAATTCTCTGTTTGCCGTTATTCTGTTCTCAAAGTCAAAGTTCATACTAACTCTTGCATAACAATACTCAATACAACACAACCTATCACTCTGAAGACTTTTCCATCTTCAGTTTTAGATTTGTAGTAATTCACATGCAAACATTCATAAACTTAGTGTAAGAGGTTCACATTTACCTGTGTACATGATACTGTTTAAATCTTGAGATTTATTTTCATTTATTCCAGTGGTGCAGTCACTTTGCAAAGAGAGTCCCTTAAATACAAATTTTGATTATCTCCCCTGCACTACTCCTTAGTCTACACTTCTGTGTTGAGGATAACTCTGGTGTGACCAGTGTTCTTGTCTTCCCCTGCCCTGAAAATGTCTGTCTTGTGTAGGGATACAAAAATTTATAAGCAATAATGTACTTTTTGTATTAAAACATTTAAAGTTAATATTTTGGAACCTTCTCCTATGTTATTAATGAATAATTATAGTATTTTGAGGCGCTGAAAGTAGTTGAGTGCAAGGAACTAGGTTCTTCTGGCTACAGGATAAGACAGTGCTTATCCTGCAATTTTGCAACTTTTCCCCTCCATTTTCGGCCATTGTTCCATTCGACTCCAAGAGAGAAGCGTGGTTTAGTCAAATTAGTGATGAAGCTGTATGGTTGTCAATTGCTGTCATGTGGATGTGGATGAGGCCATAGCTGACGAGGCTGGCGTTGCCTAAATTGCCTTGAGGTTTTTCGGTTACTGAGGTAATAAACTACTGGACTTGAAATGGTGTCTTGTGACCCTTTGGATGGATGTTTTCACATTAGTATTTACTTAGCTATTTAATTGACGAAAGGCACAATCTGTTAGTGATGCGATACATTTTGCTCATTGGACTTACATTCATGTATAAACTCACGACTCGGTCAAACCTTTTAGAGTTTGACCCATCATGATTACTTTTAGCTGCCAGAGGTCACAAAATAAAGTCATAAGGCCACAAAAAAAATAGGTGTGGTTACGGTAACATAGCCAAAAAAAATAGGGTAGGAAGGTAGGCAATCACTTTTTTTTTTTTTTTAACTTTTTTTTTCTAATGTGTACAAATTAAACCTACTTGACAGGGAAATAAGTGTGCGACTCGGGCGATTTCGCTTTCATTCATTTTCTGCACTCGGTTTTTTTGTGTGTTTTTTTTTGACAAATGTAATAAAAAGTTACAGGGTCGGCCCCTAAAAATAGGGTAGGTCGGGTTACCGTAACCACACCTATTTTTTTTTTAGGCCTAACCCATTATACTCCAAGGCAAAAAATCTGCAAGTGCAACACTATCCGAAAGTTAATATGGGATCATTGGCATGTACCTCCTGCTCTTCTATTTGTGTGTGTGGGATGGGGTGGGTAGGGGGGTGCAACTGCAAGCGTGCGTTCCTGTATTTGTGTGTGTTTCTTCAGTCTACTGTAGAAGTATAAATCCTGAAATCCAACACTAAGCTGAAAGTAACAATCAAAATGGAATGTTTGTCCTACCTGCTCTTGAACCATGGTGCTTTCTTTGGGAGATGCAGCCAATTTTCCTGATCGGCATAAATTTCACTGCACCTGTTAAAAACAAAGTGAAATTTAAGAAAATGTCTCACTTCATTATCATGATGTTGTTGATCAGTAATGACTAATGTGATCATTTGAAATCAAGGTGAAGGCAAAATTAACATGAAGGTGAGTAATGCAACAAATGAATTATTCATATCATAGCTCTTCCCCCCCTCGATCCCCACTCTCTAGAAGACGTGGTTTTAGTCAACTCCTTCCATCACACTCACCATTGTCACGAATAATTTTGTGGTGGCAAAGTTCAATGACATCATCATGAGGGAATGGACGATCATACTGCAAACAAAACAAGCAACAAAGTCAGTTCTGATGTATTACATGTAGTAGTAGTAGTAGTACATGGTGGTGGCAAAGGTCAATGACATCATCATGAGGGAATGGACGATCATACTGCAAACAAAACAAGCAACAAAGTCAGTTCTGATGTATTACATGTAGTAGTAGTAGTACATGGTGGTGGCAAAGGTCAATGACATCATCATGAGGGAATGGACGATCATACTGCAAACAAAACAAGCAACAAAGTCAGTTCTGATGTACTAGTAGTAGTAGTACATGGAAAAAGAAAATTACTTCACCACTTAGTGTAAAGAAACAAAAGACAAGACAAGACCGTTTCAAAAATTAGATGTATGTGCATTCATAGATTAAGCACAAACTTACGATCATCAACATGGTGACACAACTGACCCTTTTTTCTGCCGACCCCAACAGTTACACTTACACTTTCATCACTGGAGCTGGGTATTTGGTGATTGATCCATTACAAAGGAAAATTAAAACATCCATGATCCATACTAAGGGAAATAATCATAAAGCAACTTATTAAATGAAAAAAAATCAAGCAATTTTGTTAAGCTCCCCTTTTATTAAATCACAATGGCTACGCAAGAGGACACTGCAGGTTTCACTTTCGTGACGTGGGTTTCAACTTTCATAATTTAAAAACAAGTCGCGTAAGGCGAAATTACTACATTTAGTCAAGCTGTGGGAGAATGAAACTGAACCCACTGCATTTTTTCACAATGACCGTAGTCCGCCGCTCGTACAAAACGCAGTGAAATTAATGAGCCTGTTTAGCGCGGTAGTGGTTGCGCTGTGCTGCATAGCACGCTTTTCTGTACCTCTCTTCGTTTTAACTTTCTGAGCGTGTTTTTAATCCAAACATATCATATCTATATATGTTTTTCGAATCAGCAACCGACAAGGAATAAGATGAAATTGTTTTTAAATCGATTTCGGAAATTTTATTTTAATCATAATTTTTATATTTTTAATTTTCAGAGCTTGTTTTTAATTCTTCTTCTTCTTCTTGTCGATCACTCAGATGGAAACGCCGGTTCTCCGCGCAAATGTTGCCGTGCGCTGTAGGTCGTCCAGACTGCCACAGAGCTTCCCTTGCACCGTGGTCGCCTCCGCCCAGATCTGGCTCCTGAGGCCATCGTGTAGTGGGCAAGTCTGCAGCAGGTGTTCCGTTGTCATGCTGCCTGTTTGACAAGGGCACAGGTCTGACTGGCCAATTCTGAACTTGGTGAAAAGGTGGTGGTTCATTCGGTTGTGGCCTGTCCGCAGCCTGAATATGAGGACCTGCTCAGACCTTGTGAGCAGGTGAAAGGTGTCGTTTTTGTTGTAGTGTGGGTGCTGCTGCAACCACTTTTTGTGTTGCTTGGCCTTGATGATGGTCTTGGCTTCTTTGAAGGTGGTTGATGTGTCATTCTGGTCCTTCGTAGTGCCCTCCTTTGCCAGAGTATCTGCGGCTTCGTTGCCTAGTATGTTGCAGTGAGAGGGGACCCATTGCAGCACGACTGTGTGGGCTCTGCACAGGGAGGTCAAGGCGGATGACAGGTCATTCAGTTCTTTGTCTCTGGCAGTGTCTAAGGCCTGCAGGACTGACTTTGCGTCGCTGAAGAACACAACGTTGTTGGAGGAGAGTGGACTGTGCTCGATGTGGGAGATGTGTTCTTCTTCTCGACCTCCTGGGTACTTTATGTAGATTCCGGCACCACCACTTCTGACAGCCTGGTCGGCAGATCCGCCAGTGTATACATGAGTCCATTGGCGTTGGGGGTAGGAGTTGTGGATGTGTTCAATGGTGAGAGACTTCAGTTCAGCACAGCTCTGGGAGTCTTTCTTGCCAACGCCAGGAATACTGCAGCGTATCTGGGGTCTTCCTTCATCACTCCAGCTTGGGTTTTCAAGGTATTGGGGGATATCTTTGGGTTGCTGGTCCAGGATATCTTGGTGTCTCCTTTCCAACACCCTCGTCTGGTGGATGAAGCTTCCTCTCTTCAGTCTTCCTTTTGTTGGTTGGCACAGTCTGTCTTTCATGGGGTGAGTTGGCAGTCGTTTGAATTTAGCTGCCTGGGTGAGGAGTTTGGTGTCCCTTCTGTCTTCCATGGGCTCATGATCCGAATATAACATATTTATATGTTTTTGGAATCAGAAAATGATGAAGAATAAGATGAACGTAAGTTTGGATCATTTTATAAAAAATAATTTTAATTACATTTTTTAGATTTTTAATGACCAAAGTCATTAATTCATTTTTAAGCCTCCAAGCTGAAATGCAATACCAAAGTCCGGCCTTCGTCGAAGATTGCTTGGCCAAAATTTCAATCAATTTGATTGAAAAATGAGAGTGTGACAGTGCCGCCTCAAGTTTTACAAAAAGCCGGATATGACGTCATCAAAGACATTTATCGAAAAAATGAAAAAAACAACTGGGGATATCATACCCAGGAACTTTCATGTAAAATGTCTTAAAGATCGGTCCAGTAGTTTACTCTGAATCGCTCTACACACACACACAGACACACATACACCACGACCCTCGTCTCGATTCCCCCTCTATGTTAAAACATTTAGTCAAAACTTGACCAAATGTAAAAAGAAAAAGATATACTGACATTGACAATGCCAGCTTTCTTGGTCAAAGAAGAATCCGTTTATTGCTAGGAGAATTGACTATGTATTTACATGTGCAACACTTTTTTGATAGAACTACGGAATGTTGTTTATTGTCTGTTCCCTTTTCCGACCACAGAGGTTGTTCTGTGCAACTCAAATTATCTGAGATTGACAGAGGCCCGAGTTACTGAAAATTCAATAATTCTCTCCTCCAGGATAAAGATTTCATTGATGGTATGAATAGAATGATTGAAAATCACGCATATGATTTTATAAACGATACTGATTATCAAACCGTATGGGAGCTGTTAAAATGTGAAATAAGAGATTATGCAATGCAGTACGCGCAGAAGAAAAGCGTTGAAAGAAGAAACGGTATTGTTTTGTTGTATGCTGAATTAAATGATTTGGATGCAAGGTTAGCGAATGACCCAGATAACTGTGGAATGCAATGCGAGCGTGAGAACCTTAAGTTAAAATTAGAATTAGTTGAGCAGTGTCTACTTCATTGTTTTGTAAGAGCATGTATGCTCATTGGAAATTAAATTTCTTGATTGTATTTCTATGAGTGTGTAATGAGGATTTGCTCAAATGAGTTTGCACCAAAAACATGTTTAAATTTTCATGACAAATTTGAGTTTTAAAAGTGGCGTGTCAACTGTAAGGCCAATAAAAATAATAGGTGTGGTTACGGTAACATAGCCAAAAAAAATAGGGTAGGAAGGTAGGCAATCACTTTTTATTTTTTAAATTTTTTTTTCTAATGTGTACAAATTAAACCTACTTGACAGGGAAATAAGTGTGCGACTCGGGTGCTTTCGCTTTCATTGCGTTTTCTGCACTCGTTTTCTTGTGTTTTTTGTTGTTGTTTTTTTGACAAATGTAATAAAAAGTTATAGGGTCGGCCCCTAAAAATAGGGTAGGTCGGGTTACCGTAACCACACCTATTTTGTATTCAAACAATAAGTATGAATTACTTATTACTAATTTTGTCCAAAATTACATCTTTTTTTTAAAAATAAGTGAACAATATATGCATTGAAACAAAATTTCATGTCTCGTTACAACCGGCACGGTTGGCCTAGTGGTAAGGCGTCCGCCCCGTGATCGGGAGGTCGTGGGTTCAAACCCCGGCCGGGTCATACCTAAGACTTTAAAATTGGCAATCTAGTGGCTGCTCCGCCTGGCGTCTGGCATTATGGGGTAAGTGCTAGGACTGGTTGGTCCGGTGTCAGAATAATGTGACTGGGTGAGACATGAAGCCTGTGCTGCGACTTCTGTCTTGTGTGTTGCGCACGTTATATGTCAAAGCAGCACCGCCCTGATATGGCCCTTCGTGGTCGGCTGGGCGTTAAGCAAACAAACAAACAAACAAAATGTCTCGTTACGAGTGACACACAAATATGAGTATTTTAGTAATCAGAATAGAAATCCAACTATACTGTTCAAAAAAAGAAACGCATAGCTTGTAATATTTGGTTAATTTAGTTATGGCTACAAGGATATCCACCAAACTGCAGAAAATGTTTATCTGGTCGTCGACCTTTCGTCCATTGCCACAAGTGAGCTCTGCACGTGACGCATGCGTTATCAGTGGCTACAATGTCAAAATTGCTCATTTGGCATGACCACTCGTCATGCTTCAGTGTAATCTCGTGAAACTCGCGGAATATTGAGCTCTCACCATGTCTTCCAAAACCCATAAAAGCGGATTGTTCGCCACAAAGAAATCAGACGACAATTCAGCGACGAAAGATGGCCCGATTGAGCAGAGAAGACCGCCAAATTGCATTGGGTCGTTTACAAGCAGGCCAAAGTCAAAGTGCAATCGCCAGGCACTTCCACGTGTCCCAGAGCACCATCAGTAGACTGTGGGTCAGGTTTCAAGCCACTGGCTCCGTTGCTGACTTGCCACGAGCGGGAAGACCAAGGGCGACAACTGCTGCTCACGACCGCTTCATACGGCTCCGCCACCTCCGGAATCGTTTCCTGTCGGCCTCATCTTCTGTCCAGGCTCTCCCCGGGCCACACCGATTATCGGACCAGACCGTGCGGAACCGCCTGCATGAAGCTGGTTTGAGAGCTCGCAGACCTCACAGAGGAGCTGTCCTCACCCGCCGCCATCGCCAGAACCGAGTGCAGTGGGGCAACCAGCACCTTCGCTGGACCGTCCGGAATCACTGGAGACACGTGTGGTTCAGCGACGAGTCCTACTTCCTGCTCCAGCGACATGATGGTCGGAGGAGGGTCTACCGGAGAGTAAACGAACGTTACGCGCCCAACTGTGTGGATGAGGCACCCGTTCATGGTGGTGGAGGCGTCATGGTGTGGGGGGCGATCAATACCGCTGGAAGGAGCACCCTGGTGCACGTCCAAGGGCGCATAACTGCCCAGCGATACGTGGAGGAAATTCTGCGCCCACATGCCCTTCCTCTTCTGGCTGACCAGGATGCCATATTCCAGCAGGACAACGCTCGCCCGCACACAGCACGACTCACCACCCAGTTCCTCACCGACCACCATGTCCAGGTGCTTCCCTGGCCATCCATGTCGCCAGACATGAACCCGATAGAACACCTCTGGGATGAATTGGACAGACGTATGCGCAGGCGAGAAGAAGCGCCGGCAAATCACCGCGATCTATTGCAGGCACTTCAGGAGGAGTGGGACACCATCCCACAGCAAGATATCCGGCATCTGATCCAGTCCATGCCCAGAAGGTGCCGGGCAGTTGTTGCTGCTCAAGGCAGTCACACCCCCTACTGACTTGACAGCCTCGGCACCCAATCGTATTGATTGACTGATTGATTTGAAGATGCAAATGAAATGTGTGTGCGTTCAACTGTGTCCATACCAAATTTCAAACAAATAATCTAAATATTGGATTTTCTGTTAATTTTTTCGAAAAATAAAACAAATTTGGCAAGTAGCAACTATGCGTTTCTTTTTTTGAACAGTATAAGTTTGGATACCAACACATTTGCAATGCCATAAATACAACATAGCTTCTTAAACTTTTGCTCTGAAACTATTTTTGTATTTGTGAGGAGAACATTTTGACTTGTTATGTGTCAATCGTAACAGAAGACACAGTGGTTACGTCATTTTTTTAGTCCAGCCGTCTCAGCTATGTGAACAATAGCAATATATACTTAGCTTACAATGCATGTATCATTGTATACATGTATACAAATGTGATTTTGAGCCATTTAACACTTTTTATGAACAAAATATTAAGCATAGTACTGTGTCCTGCGTTACACTTTACAGTTGACACACATAAATATCAAGCTTTGTCGTGGCATTATCAAAAAGGTATGCTACAAGTTATCTTTTAACTGTCAAAAACAGAATCTTAAAACAGTCTAAATGACTATATTAAATTTGCAAAGCTCTGTTTGCATTCTGAATTTTGCATGTGAATGTCCCATTTCAATTCAAGGATCACCTTTTGGCACAGGCTCATATATTAGGCCGCTGCTAACGGCACGATATCGTTTGGCTAGCAAATATGCTAGCGGCACGATATCGTTTGGTTAGGCTGCTAACGGCACGATATCGTTTGGCTTGGTCTTCAACAAGCAAATATGCTAGCGGCACGATATCGTTTGGCTTGGTCTTCAACCAGCAAATATGCTAACGACACGAACAAACCGGCTTGGCTACAGGAAGGCTAAAGTTTTAACAAAACTGAATCAGTGAATGATGAGACTGAATAAGCTTGAACTTGTATCCTACGATCGATAACCAGGCAAGAGTGTAGTGTACGTCATACATCCTCAGCGGTCACGTCACTTTAGTAACAATATGGCGTCATGTATGACGTACTTCACATGGTGTCTTGGTGAATCCCGCGATATGTGTATGTTTGATTTTTAGAACTAAAGGGGGGAGTTTACGTCCTCTCAGAAACTATTTCTATTTGGGACAAGAGTTGGTGATACGCGAAGGAAACTTTGATTTTTATATCTCTTATATATATATATATCGTGTTGATCACAAAGTTTAAGACCCAACTTTGTAGTGGAAGTATAATGACGTCATTTTTATTTT
Organism: Littorina saxatilis; assembly: GCF_037325665.1. Lineage (NCBI taxonomy): Eukaryota > Metazoa > Mollusca > Gastropoda > Littorinimorpha > Littorinidae > Littorina > Littorina saxatilis. Next base: position 33,647,414 of record NC_090250.1, on the reverse strand, counting down.
AAAACGGGCGTAACTCGCTTCAAAATTGACCAAAATTGATGCAGTTTGTTTGCTTTTGGCGTTTTGAACTGGCGTGTATATGATGTCTGGCAGAATCACGTCACAGCTTCATGTAAATCACAGTATAGGAATCGAAATGCTGGCCAACATGCAAACACCGATCATTCTCCGCCATGATGGACAGCAAAACGCGGAAAGAAGAGGAGTTACGTGACAACGGTAGAAAAACAAAGGCTGCTGGGATCGGAACATTTTTCTCATAAACCGGAAGTGACGGAACAAAATGCTCAACTCAACAACAACAACAAAAAATGCCTATCGCTATAAACTCATCAGACGAATGCATATGACGAATTTATGGAAGATTATAAAAATGAAAATGTTGATTGTGACTGTGAGAACAACAACAATGAGAACAAGAAAGGATCGTTTCGTTAGCATCTGGACCACGAATTTGCTTCACATCCGATATCGTTTCGCTAGCATCCAAGCTCTCACAGTTGCTTCGCGTACGATATCGTTTCGCTAGTATCTAAGCCCTCGAATTTGCTTTAGGCCAAAAAAAAAAATAGGTGTGGTTACGGTAACATAGCCAAAAAAAATAGGGTAGGTAGGTAGGCAATCACTTTTTTTTTTTTTTAACTTTTTTTTCTAATGTGTACAAATTAAACCTACTTGACAGCGAAATAAGTGTGCGACACGGGCGCTTTCGCTTTCATTGCGTTTTTTGCACTCGTTTTTTGCACTCGTTTTTGTTTTTGTTTTGGTTTTTTTGACAAATGTAATAAAAAGTTATAGGATCGGCCCCTAAAAATAGGGTAGGTCGGGTTACCGTAACCACACCTATTTTTTTTTTAGGCCTTATATCCGATATCGTACCGTTAGCCACTCCGTATATATATATTATCCTACTTTCAAGCGGACCTTCAGAATCATACAACTACAAATCCCATCATGATACTGTTAGTGTTTCTGTCAAAACGTCTCAACTCTCATCCAACATTATGTCTTGTTTTGACTATTAAAAGTATTATGATGCATTGATTGAACATGGTTCGTACTCAGTCATAGTTATAAGTTAACATGGGTATCCCTGGTAGATACTCCATTATGTTCGGCTGGGAAGTGGGGGGGGGCGGTGGTGGTCTACCCTACTTTAACACTGAACTGCACATACTGTGACTTAGTGCATAGTGCTGTTTATCATAGCATTGGTTATCAGTATCAACTAGTATCATGCCAAATTGCCATAAAAGATTCCAAATAATCACAATTAAAAACGCCTTCCTACAAGGACTTCCAACTAAACGCTGTCCATTACAGTCATCACCACAATATTACTTACTTTTCTGATGATCTCATCGAATGTAAGTCTTACTCTGGACGCGTTAAATTCCAAATGTCGCGCCAGAGAGGCACAATCCGTCAAATCCCCCGCCATTTGTAAACGAAGGGGTTGTTTCCTGTCAATGGTGTGTTTCCGGTTCAAAGAAGGGAGGCAACTCCAAAGGTCCTTCTGTCAACTTTTGCTTCGATCGCTAGTCACCTCCACGACGACATTTGAGTGTAAGAACGTAAGTGATGTTTCAGCTGTCTACAACACATATATGCCGTCTTAAGTGGTTTAATATAGTGAGCGAACACAGAATGTGTACATGGATACGTGTGTCGTTGTGTGTGTGAGTGTTTGTGTGGGCGTGTGTGTGTGTGCACTGTGCGTTCTGTGTAGCTCTGGCAAGTCAGTATATTTGCACATTTCTCTCTTCGACTTTTCCTCTTATTAATACCTTGTAAGTTGTGGTTTGGATGTAACCATTATCTCACCAGATTACATGATTCATCGAACAAAATTGCGTCTTTTTCTCACAGTCTGAATCTTAAAAGCTAGGAAGTTCATAAAAAAAAGTATGTGTGAGAAATAAATGCTTGATATCCAGGTTTCCCCAATACACCAGTTAACAGTTTCGGCACTTACATGGTACAAAGAAGGAAAACTCACGTGATACCCAAAGCGATTCTGGTTGGACGAGAAATTTCGACGAGCAACCGCTGCATCGTCTGCTCAACGTGATGGAAGCAATTGAACGGGACAGTGTGTTTTCCTCTACGTTATAACAAAAACCTCACGTTACATCCAAATTAGCGATGGCGTCAACATGCTGTGTTATTGGTTGCAGTAATGGGAGTAACCGACTTAAAAAATGGTGGTCGGAAGATTGCAAAATTCATTACGTGCCTCAACGGTCGTTTGTGTGTGGTTGCGAACCACCATTCACGGGTGGGCATTTGTTATCGCCTGTGTGTCGTGTTTTGACAAACTTTTAGTACGACTGATGTGAGCCGAATGTATTGGGGAAAGTTCAATGAATGCAAAAAGGTATGCCAAATAGTAGTGTGTCATGTTTCCTTTGCGTTGTGGTGAAATACACAGCAGTTATCTGTTTGCGAGTTGCCTGGAACACGGTTTTTTAATAACATCTCTCGATCTTCACATATTTTGTCATGTGAATAAGAACAGAACAAGTTCGTCAAACATATTTCTTATTTTATCTGCATTGAATGAATTTACAACGTCCTTCTTGTTAATTGTTTATTCATAAAGACTACTTGTACTGAAGAAATTGTTTTCCCCTTTCAACGGGTGGAGTAGTGTGCCGGAGTAGGGTCCCTTGCGTAGAATAACAGGATCTGCGCATGCGGTGAAATCAACCGGAAAAGGAAAAAGACATAAGCATGCCGAAAAACGATATGCGCATCACCCGGAAAAGGAAATGGGTCGAATCTGCTCGCGATAAAAGAAGTGCGCATGTGCGAGATCTAAAATGGCCGCGGAACTGTTAACTGGTGTATTGCTTCGTTTCCGGCCGATTTATGTGGAGCACGTGATGCGCACAAAAAATATTGGCGGTCTAGAAGTGTCGTCTGTGCAATGATCGCGGCGGCTTTCTTGACCGCCAAGGACGACCACGCACGTTGTGAGACGTCATTCGTTAGACCTCAATATCTAGTGTTCATGGTATTCTTTAAATCTGGTGAGTAAACACTACCAAGTGAGTTTAGTGTACACTGTCACAAGCTAAGCCTATACACATTTTAGCATAAAAAATGATTCTGTGAAAAAACTTGCATTCCTATTATCATTAGTCCACAGAAAATAACACAACAGTTATTAATGTATCATGGTTGTTAGTTAATGGAAAAGTTGAGGTAAATCTGTGATGGTTTACATGGAAGGTTGGGTATCTTGAATTCTTAATACTGGCATGACTACTAAGTATAATAAAGCCATCTTTATTCTTCATCGCTCAGAGTTTTTCAGCAATGGCCAAGAGAGTTCTCATTACGGGCGCCTCTGGGCTGCTTGGACGAGCTGTTTTAAAGGAGTTTGAGCGTGATGGGTCATGGAGTGTCCTTGGCCTTGCCTTCAGTCGTGCCGGAGACAAATTACGGAAAGTGGATATCACTGACAAGCAGGCCGTCAACAATGTGATGCAGGAATTTAAGGTGCGTTGTGTGCATGGTGTGCTGTAAGCCTGTATATCAGATGTGATTGTCTGTGTCATTGTGATGCTTGCAGCTGGTGCTAGAACTACATTTTGTCCAAACCTGAAATTGAAGGTACTGTACTCAGAGCCCAAAACCCGAACATTCATTGCTGACAGATGTGAAACAATATAGAGTCAAACCTGGAAATCAATGTTAAAACTTTTTCAAAAATCAAAATTGTGTGCAGGTACTTGTTTAAATCTCTTTAATGAGTCCTGAAAAAAAGTGTCCATAAACTTGTGGAATAAGGAAAGTAATTTATGAGCTACAGAGAACCTGTGTTATCTATGTACTGTACACTTACTGTTTTAAGTTCTATTCATAGTTTTAATGTTGAGCTTTTGACTTTCTGACAGTGTTTCATTTCATGATTTCAGAATTATATTACAGGGGTACCTATCATGAAAGGACATGTGCCCCTACATTGCAGGCATGCTAATTTGACACAGACTCCATTAAATTACATATTCCTACTCCGAATCACATGTAGCATTGACACAATCGGAGATGCTAGGTTCTGTACAGGCTAACCGTCTAAGGGAAGCAACCCCAACCACAAAAGTGTAAACGTAGCCATGGTAATGCCCATACACCCGGGGAGTTACCTCCCCTCGTGCATGCCATGTCACTACTGCTACTGAACACGTGGTTCCTATCATTCGACCTTACAGCTTTCGAGGGAGCAGGTTGTTGTATTTTTGGGCTCCCCTGTGGCTGCGCTGTTGGTGTTGTTTTGACACCCACCGGCCACGTTACCGTCTATCTTGCCTCCTGCTTCGTAGTTGGTGAGCTCTTTCCATTTTGGTCATTATTTTGACAGGAAATTTGTTGTAGTTGCTGATTTTCGTCCGTGTTTGGACCTGTGATATTTCAGTGACTACTGTTGGCCGCCATTTTTGTTGTCAGCATGAGTTGACAGTTTTTGTGGCTAGGCCGATGTATTTTGGAGGTAAACGTATTTTTACCTTCTTACTTGCTTGCTGCTTTGTTTAGTTGGTAAGCTTGTTCCTTCTTGTCTTTAGTTTGACAGGAATTTATCTATAGTTGCTGAATTTTTTGTCCGTTTGGACTCCTAAATGCGTTTCAGTAACTTATCTTGTGGCCGCCACTTTCGGTTGCTCAGCTTTCCTGACAGCTTATTTCGGTGGCTAGGCCTATGTTATGGTGAGGTTCTCCTTACTTTACCTGCGTTTTTGCCTTCTGCTTTGTTAGTTGGTAAGCCATTTCATATTTCGTCATTACTTTGACAGGAATTTTTGTTATTGCTTAATTTTCGTCCGTTTTGGACTTCTAAATTTTGTCCAGTAACTTATCGCTTGGCCGCCATTTTGTGTATCAGCGTCGCTGACAGTTTCTTGGCTAGGCTTTAGCAGGTATCTACCAGTCCGTAGGACTTGTCGTGGTTTCGAATTTAACATGTTTGTTATGTTTTGTTCGTTACTCTTTCTGCCTCGAACAAACACTTTGTGGGGCAGTCATATACTGTTGTACGTCCTGTTTCTTCTCCTCGCCTTCTCTGCCGTTAGCAGATCAGGTGTTTGAGTTATCTTTGTGAAGAAATGTTCGCGTTCCAAGCCTGCGTCTTCCGTTGGTCCCGCTGTCTGTGGGCTCTGTCTTCAGACAGGGACAGACGCGCTCTGGGTTTTCTGGCCAAACTCAGGTAGGCTCTTGATTTGGCTAGGAAGTTAACTGCCTGTTTTTTCCCTGAGAACTCTGGTTTCGGGAGTCTTATGGCTGGCTGGCTTCACGGTTACGTTTACCAGTCTTGGTTTTCTGCTTTCGGTTTTTGATTCACTCTCGATTACCTTCAAGCAGACTGTTTTGGGAACATTCTGGCTTTTAGCCATTTTGTTTATGGTTGCCAGTCACATCGGTTTTTGACCACCGTGGGTCCTCACTTCCGGTAGCTTACGCACAGTCGTAAGTGGCTGCTGTCGGGTGCTACCTCTCTCCCTGCGTTCGCAGGGACTGGTAGGGGATAACTGGCGACCTTCTATTTGTGATTGGTCACTCTTATTTTGAGCTGACTTCTTTCTCACAAGCCTTTTGGGCTTTACTACATCCCAAGGTTTGCAGACTTTGGCATGGTTGTCTTAAGGTCACCGCGGGGGTTCGTCCTTCTCAGTTGAGGGGACAACCTTACGCACGGATCTTCTCAGGACATTAGCATTTCCTTCCAATAAAAGGGGGGGGGGGAAGCTTGTCTTTCCCTTGGCTCGCCAGGGTTATTATCCAAGGCTTGGGTCTATTCCTGTGCTGTTTTTTACGGCTAGGAGATTGGAAGAAGTGCTGAGCACAGCTTTCTGGATCTCTGAGGTTGTCTCTTTCGCTTTTCGCCTGAGATACTTCTCGGCTGTCAATCAGGACTTTCCTTGGTTCCCTCACTGCCTGTTGGCAGTGGGCCAGCCCTGGCAAGGGCTTTTGAGTGGGTTAGTTTTTCTTTCCCACTGGGACCGCCCTGATTCTTTGGCAGCGGTCCAGGTTTTTGGCAAGGTTTTTTGAGTGAGTTAGATTTTTCTTTCCCACCGCCTTGTTGTTGTAATCTGCTACATGTGATTCGGAGTAGGAATATGTAATTTAATCGAAAATTTTATTGTAAATTTTCATTTAATAAATATACCTACCCGAATCACATAGTATATTCCCTCCCGCCAACCCCGCTTTTGATTTGGAGAATTTATTCTTTAGGTCGAATGATAGGAACCACGTGTTCAGTAGCAGTAGTGACATGGCATGCACGAGGGGAGGTAACTCCCCGGGTGTATGGGCATTACCATGGCTACGTTTACACTTTTGTGGTTGGGGTTGCTTCCCTTAGACGGTTAGCCTGTACAGAACCTAGCATCTCCGATTGTGTCAATGCTACATGTGATTCGGGTAGGTATATTTATTAAATGAAAATTTACAATAAAATTTTCGATTTAAACGAGCAGACCAAGGAACAAATGTACAGTAACATATGTGTCCCTTATTCAGAGGTGTTCTTTGGTCATCAGAGGAGCCTTGACCAGCACGGTTGGCCTAGTGGTAAGGCGTCTGCCCCAGTATCGGGAGGTCGTGAGTTCGAACCCCGGCCGGGTCATACCTAAGACTTTAAAATTGGCAATCTAGTGGCTGCTCCGCCTGGCGTCTGGCATTATGGGGTTAGTGCTAGGACTGGTTGGTCCGGTGTCAGAATAATGTGACTGGGTGAGACATGAAGCCTGTGCTGCGACTTCTGTCTTGTGTGTGGCGCACGTTATATGTCAAAGCAGCACCGCCCTGATATGGCCCTTTGTGGTCGGCTGGGCGTTAAGCAAACAAACAAACAAACAAACATAGAGGAGCCTTACATGACAGGCACCACTGTATTTCTTTTTCCCCTGACATTTCTGTTACATGTTGCAGCCTACTGTGGTGATCCATAGTGCGGCAGAGCGCAGACCAGATGTTGTGGAGAAGCAGGTAGAGGCCACGCAGGCGCTGAACGTGTCAGCTACGCATTTTGTTTGTCAAGGTGCAGGTAAGCTCATTGCAATGAATAACAGAATATTTAATTTCAAGGTCATTTGTGCAAGAACAAGACTTTGTGGGTGATCGTCAAAATGGCAGAGACAGATGTTAGCTGCTTTGCTGAGAAAGAATATGCAATTAATTGGTGGAATGAACAAGCTTTGGTTGCCCAAATGATGAAGGCTTGCCAGGATTGCTGTCTTCAAATGTATGTGTCAGTGTGTTATGCAAGACATGGTCAAGCTTAAACAATTTGAGAATGAAAGAAGAGATCTGACTGAACATTATCACATGATTCTGGCATGTTAAATTACACTTGTATAATTGTTAGAAATATTGCATTTCAACTGCAAATATTGGCTTCTCTGTACGATTTCACCAGCTCAGGTTGGTGGCAGTGTGATTTACATCAGCACAGACTATGTGTTTGATGGGAAGAACCCACCCTACAAAGAGACAGACATTCCGAACCCGCTGAATACTTATGGGAAAAGCAAGCTGGAAGGGGAGAAAGTTGCACTGGCCGAAGGAAAAGGTATGTATAGGTTCAAATATTTGAATGGAATAACAAATTAAGAACTCTTGGCAACCAGTGATCAAGATTATCTTAAAATCACGCTGAATCCAAGTTTTCAACCCATCAGAAAAGCTGTTCCCAAATTAGCACACTTGCCTGTTGCAGATCTACCTACCTGTAACATGATTCTCCAGTAATATTTATTCTATTTTTCAGTTGTCAAGCACTGTTTTCAGTAGCAGCCAAGAAAGTCAGACTGTAATTCACAATACCGGCCGCAGCCAACGGAAATACCCAAAATTGTATGTTACTACATGTAAACAGCACCAAAATAAAACCATCAAAAACAAACAATAACGACAACAACTGGAGTGAATATATTCTAGCTTTGAACATCAGGAATTGCAGATTAATGGCAAATACTAGAACCCCCTTGGTGTTATTTTCTTTTCCTTTTTCTCGTTTGTTGCTTCACTGACAGTCTAGTCTGCAAGATAAAAAGAAATCCTTATGGATATTAATATTCCAATTCCTAAACACTATGTATGCTGGGAACTGTCTTCTGAGAAAAGGCATTTCATGCAGTCACCCACACTCACATAATTGGTCTCTCTAGCCCCGCCTTCACATTTAAGTGTTGTTAAGTTACTGAAACATTTTTCTGTTCAGATAATGCTGTGTTGCGAGTGCCCATTCTTTATGGCCATGTGGAGAAGTTGGACGAAAGCGCTGTCACCGTACTGTTCCCCAAGGTGAAGAACACGTCAGAAACATGCGTCATGTCTGATTACGAGCGACGTTACCCTACCCACTGTGATGATGTGGCTTCTGTGCTCAGACAGCTAGCTGAGAAGAAAGTGGAGGTATGTCAAATGTGTGCAGCCATCACACTTTCTTGTTCTCAGTTGTTATAATTGACAAAGTGAACTTTTTTTGTGTCTTGTGGACTAAGTTGAAACAGAATGAGTAAGAACACGAAGCAATGTTTAGAGTTTGAAACTTCAATGATTTTAAAACTTTTGAAATGGGATGATTTCTTCTTCTTCTGGTTTGTCAAATGAGATGAATTCAAAAGGAAATATTCTATGCAGCATAACCAATCATTCCAGGTATTTTACCATTTGAAATCTGAACCCTTAGGCTGGTTGTCGCGACATATGTCGCGCTACTTTACATATACTGTCACCTGGTTGTCACGACATATGTCGTGCTACCGGCTCAGTCTGTTTGGTCGGTTCCGATTACCTCCCATGGATGCGAAAACCTAGATGACCGTTTTTCTTTATTTTTCTCTCTGTTAATTCACCAGTGCCTACGTAACATGTGTTACAGAATTGCACCAGTGTAATGGTTAAGTATGTGTACCAGAAACGAAACCACAAACCAGTCAGATTTACTGGTTAATAATTTGATTGAAGTTTTCTAGATATATGAAAAAAAAATTGTCAGAGCAGGCACATTAAAGTGTGTTTTCAATTTTAGCAGGAATTCATAGCCAGGATTTCTATTTGTAAGGGATTAAAGGATTACCCATTTGAACAAAACGCTAGCATGATCGCATTTTTGATGTATCATTAGTGATCTGTCAAAGCAGACGCATTTAAGTTTATCTTCAACATTCGCAGGGTACTGATATCAGTGGAGTGTTTCACTGGAGTGGTGACGAGAACATGACCAAGTACGACATGGCAATAGCAATGGCTGAAGCCTTCAACTTGCCAACCAGTCACATTCAGGCTGACAAGAATCCATCAACAGGCACCACTCGACCCTACGATGCTCACCTAGCAACATCAAGAGCAGAGGGTCTAGGGATATGCAAACAGTCCAAATTCAGAGAACAGATAAAGCCAGCTCTGGAAAAGTTTTTCCCTTAGAATTTTCAAGTGGTATAGAATTTGTCGGTGCCTTCTTTTACATTGCTGCAAAATTTCATATGCTGACCTCTCGCCCATACTAACTTTTTTTTTTCTCCACTTACTGATGTTTATGCTTTTTCCTCATACCATGTCATGTACATCTAATCACCACCAGTGGAAGTGTACTCATGATAAGTATTATGAACTGATTTTTAATTGCATCAGCTTCGTTTCTTTCTCTAATATTGAGTATTAAGATAGTGGGATGTTTGGTTTGATAAGTACTGTATACAGCTTGCTGTTGTCCAAAGTTTGCTGTAGACACACACCCCTGCACTCTCTCACACACACACACACACACACACACAGCACAAAATATACCCATTTGATAAACATGTTCGGGCAATTTTTATAACTGCTTTTGTCATACATCTTCAATGTGTACAACAGTGTGGTGCACATCATTGCTATCCATTTAACAGTGGAGAATGTATATTGCAATATCAGCATTATATTTTTCACCGCTTTCTTCACCTGCGATTACGATAAAGTACAGAGAAAACTTACTAGTCTTAGAGTTACCGTATTTGACGGACTACAAGCCGCGACTTTTTTTCAACAAAAAAATGGCATTGCGGCTTATAAAAAGATGCGGCTAAAACGTTACCTAATCTTGAATAGCATTCACCTAATGGAAGTCGCCGCGGATTTTCATTTCGCTCGATTAGCGATTACCGGTATTTATTAGCTCTCTACTCAAGACTCGGCGCTTTTCTTTCTTTCGCGAATCTTCGTTTGTCAACAAGTCGTCGTGACAAGATAGCGTACAGAGAAACACCGGATGTATCAGGATCTCGCGCGTGCGAGATTTCATTTTTTGAGTCACTTGAGAAAAAGTGACTCTATGTAATCGGTCAGTGTTAGTCTGTCCGGCCGGCCGGCTGGCCGGCCGGCCGGCCATCCAGCCGGCCGTCCGTAGACACCACCTTAACGTTGGACTTTTCTCGGAAACTATCAAAGCGATCGGGCTCATATTTTGTTTAGTCGTGACCTCCAATGACCTCTACACTTTGACGATGGTTTCGTTGACCTTTGACCTTTTTCAAGGTCACAGGTCAGCGTCAAAGGAAAAATTAGACATTTTATATCTTTGACAAAGTTCATCGGATGTGATTGAAACTTTGTAGGATTATTCTTTACATCAAAGTATTTACATCTGTAGCCTTTTACGAACGTTATCAGAAAAACAAGGGAGATAACTAGCCTTTTCTGTTCGGCAACACACAACTTAACCTTGGGCTTTTCTCGGAAACTATAAAAGTGACCGGGCTCAAATTTTATGTGAACGTGACTCATTGTGTTGTGAATAGCAATTTCTTCCTGTCCATCTGATGCCTCATATAATATTCAGAACTGCGAAAGTGACTCGATCGAGCGTTTGCTCTTCTTGTTAGTGTCTTGCGATAGTTGGAGGAGCGAGAGCCGCCATGTTGTGTATTCGTCTGCTCGAAATGTGCGCAAAAGTCGTAAATCATCCAAAAAAAGCTTATTCCGGGCGGGACTACATGTGTGTGTTGGTCACAAATTGTGTGTGTGATATTTTTCTTCAAACTTTTTCACTTTTCTTCTTTGTTTCACTTGTTTATTCTCGGAGCCGATTTCGCCAAATACCGTACTTTTGTTTGCCTGGTTGTTTTGATTGATTGACACGATCTGATTATATATTTTTTGACGGCGGCTAATATAGTGACGCGGCCTATACGAGGCTCGTCCCAATTTTTTTGTTAAAAGTCGGGGGTGCGGCTTATAAAACGGTGCGTCTTGTAATCCATCAAATACGGTACCTGTAGTTATCAAACCTATCTCCTATGAACTTCATTCTGAAAAACACCTGTCTCTGAGGGGGAGGGGGGTGTCAAGTTCTACTGTAGATCTCGTCTTCACTGTGATAGCTCTACTAAACTTGATTTCAGGTACAAAATGTCATTTAGTCGTGGATGCATTACAATTGTTTAAACTGTGGGCGTTACTGTAACTTATATATGTGGTACAAATAAACGTGCTAGTCTACGAGCAAGTCTTTTCTTCCAACTGCACTGTAATTTAGTTTAATGGACACTGAGAAGATTGACATCAATTGTGTCTGTCACTTTTTGCCTTGTTATACTTAAAAACATAAAAGTATGGCATACAAATAGTTCCAAACATTCACACGTCCAGCAACCAATAAATTATTGCTGTTATGCATACATTTAATGTATAATTGTTCAACACAATTTGAGGGTGCCAACACCAAGGCACACAGGAATTGTATATGACACAAAAACATGTACATATACATTATTAACAACGCCGTGATCATGATTTTGCTCAAATAACTGTTCGAGACTTTGCTGCCTTCCTGAAATTCTATTCACAAAACATAACAGAAAACATGCAGGTATATTGCTTTAGAGTAAAACACCCACATACAAATAGTTATGCACAACAGCACATACAAGACACACACCAAGACAGACAGACACACACACACACACACACACCCTTTTACACATTCTGATTCAGCACATGGTAAAAACCAACCAAACAGTCAAAGCCTACACACTGCCTACACAGTCACCTTGTAACAATAGACGCTATCATCTCTGCAGCCCACCACTAAACGATCACCAACAACTACTGGTGAGGAAAACACATCACCTGGCAGTTCAATGCTGCCCAGTTTTTCTCCCGTTTCACAACACAGTATAGCGACCATGCCTTTGGTAGATCCACATGCTACAAGTTTACGACACCCGCTTGTCGCCACATCATGACTGCACATGGCAGTGAGTATTGCATCAGATTGCATACCTGAGTCAGAAGTTTCTGCACAAAGACCCTCTCTATCTCCAATGCTTTGAGGGGTTGTGCAGTTGCCTTTCAAAGCCTGAGAGTCATCTCTTTCTTGCTCTTCTGCAGGACAGTGCTTTGCAAAGCTATGCTGTTCTCTTCCTTGCTCTTCTGTAGGACAATGCTTTGCAAAACTATGCTGTTCTTCTTCTTGTTCTTCTGCAGGACAGTGCTTTGTGAAGATATGCTTTTCCCCCTCTTGCCTCTGGCTTGACTTTTGAAGGTCAGTGCAGGAATCGACAAGTTTGTGCTCTATGACATTATGCTTTGTACGATTGCAAGCAGCTGCTTCTTCAACAGATTCCTTAATTTTTTGGCCAGTAGTGACTCGGCCACACAAGCAGAAGACAAATGGAGAAGCATAGACAGTGGAACTGGTCATAGTTCTCCACAGAACCTGACCGCTCTCAGAGATGCAGTAGAGGTTGTTGTCGTGGCAACCAAACAGAATACACTGCTGACAGGACCTTGTGGCTTTTGTGACCACAGGAGAGGAGAAGATCGGGGCGTCTGCTTTGAAAGTCCACATCTGAAATTGAACAAAAGCATACCCATAAAACACACAATGTGTGTGTGCATGAATATGAAGTTGTGTGTGAGTGTATGTGTGTGTATGTGTACTATTTTAGGTGATAGGTGCTATTTTAAGCTTGGAAGGGTAAAATTGAACATTAAATGTTGTAAATAAAACGTTCATACACAACATTTATTCAAGGCACATCAGTCTCACAGTTACTGTAGATCATAGCATGAGTTAGAATACAACAGAAGATCCCCCACCCCACGCCCCGTTTAAGACAATTCCCTTTTTGACTCACATGCGAAGCAAAAGTGGGTCTATGTACTCACCCGAGTCGTCCGTCCGGCCGTCCGGAAAACTTTAACGTTGGATATTTCTTGGACACTATTCAGTCTATCAGTACCAAATTTGGCAAGATGGTGTATGATGACAAGGCCCCAAAAAACATACATAGCATCTTGACCTTGCTTCAAGGTCAAGGTCGCAGGGGCCATAAATGTTGCCTAAAAAACAGCTATTTTTCACATTTTTCACATTTTCTCTGAAGTTTTTGAGATTGAATACCTCACCTATATATGATATATAGGGCAAAGTAAGCCCCATCTTTTGATACCAGTTTGGTTTACCTTGCTTCAATGTCAAGGTCACAGGAGCTCTTCAAAGTTGGATTGTATACATATTTTGAAGTGACCTTGACCCTGAACTATGGAAGATAACTGTTTCAAACTTAAAGATTATGTGGGGCACATGTTGTGCTTTCATCATGAGACACATTTGGTCACATATGATCAAGGTCAAGGTCACTTTGACCCTTATGAAATGTGACCAAAATAAGGTAGTGAACCACTAAAAGTGACCATATCTCATGGTAGAAAGAGCCAATAAGCACCATTGTACTTCCTATGTCTTGAATTAACAGCTTTGTGTTGCATGACCTTGGATGGGTCAAGGTCACATGTATTTTGGTAGGAAAAATGTGTAAAGCAGTTCTTAGTGTATGATGTCATTGCTAGGTTTAGTTATTTGAGGGTCAAGGTCATGTAAAGGTCAAGGTCAAGCATGTGAGTCGTATGGGCTTTGCCCTTCTTGTTAATAACTTGTTTTTTCCCAGATGTTTGTTCTTGACCTCTATAAATTTACCTCCATTTCAGGACTCCCTTTTTTTAAAACCTGATATTGTCCAATTGTTGTTAGGTCCTAAAAGTGGGCTTTCACTTCACCTACTTTTTCACCTTTGATCCCCTCCTCCCTTGCATTTACTGACCTGGTCACCTTTGGCACAGGAGAGACAGTAGAGGGTGCTGTCCACACAGCCAACACAGAGACAATCAGCATGCACGGTTGGTGAACTGAATACAGGCTTGCCCACAGATACACTCCATAGCACCTTCCCTGTTGTCTGCAGAAAAAAAGCACATTCACTTATTTTCAAACTCTCCCTCTCTCCAGTTCTCTAGTCAAATCAATTTAGATAAGTTCACATCTCTTCCCCTCCCCACAATTTTAGCTAAGATCAGCATACACAATGAGAACATGCTAATTCAAGAATAACATTCTTACTGTGCCTTTTCTCATATGCACACATGTATGGATATCTGTAAGAGAAACGAACACTAAAACATGCCCCTCAAATGCAGTTTCACAATCTTTAAGGCTGTCCTTTATTTAGCCCAAAGTTGACCAATGAAAATTGTCAAAAGCTTTGTGCAGCGAGATTTGTGAAGTAGACTTTGCGAAAATAAAGTTCTCCCAATTAATATCAAGTTTAAAGTAAAGTACCATAGAAAAGGTTGAAACCACTTACCACAGACATAGCAGTGATGCGACCTCCCAATGTTGCAGCAAATACTGCAGAGCTGTCATCGCTTAGTGCCGGAGATGCAAACACACTGCCACCTCCTGCGCTGCACTTCCACACCACACTCTGGTACTGAGGAAAAATGCCACTTGAACACCGACATCTTTAGTAAAGCAATAGCTAGCCTACTTTCTAACCCGTCCCCATAAAACTGATTTCATGAGAATACACTACACTCGACTTGTAAAATAACATTCTCCTCACTGTGCCTTTTCTCATATATGCACACATGTATGGATAGCTGTAAGAGAAACGAACACTAAAACATGCCCTTCAAATGCAGTTTCACAATCAAATCAAATAAATGCCATAAACAGAAGCAGTTACATAATCAAAGAATAAGAGTGCTTATTATTCTTGTTTTTTCATTCTGAATTTTGAAACGTTAGCATGCAGTCTATCTGTTTTTGGATTAGAAGCACTTACAGATTTCTTTTCTCTGAATACTGTATCATTTTGGAGGTGTGGTATGCGTTCAAGGTGTGCCACTGCAAACCAATGGTTGCAAAACTGAGGATTGGAGCTGCAGGTGCATTGTTTCTTGCTGGTGTTTTTTTTCAATGTTAGTGTTACATAGTGTGGGAATACACATGAGAATGTGTTCCTACACTTGTCTCCTTTTGCTCAAACTTGCAGGAAAAGTTAGCTAGTTACAACAAATTAAAACAAAAAGAATACCACGCCTACACACCTTGCAGTGAAGAGCGTACAAGAAGCCATCATGAGATCCGCAGAAAACAAGGTGAGATGAGTCAGCCACAGGTGAACATTTAACCACATCACCTGTTTTGACCTGCCACTCTATCTTTCCTGTGTCAGCACTTAGCATGTAGATGTTGCTGTCATAGCAACCTGAAACATCAACAATAAAGTAATAGTCTGAGAAACAATGCAATACAATAACACACAATACAGTAAAATTCAACTTTCTCGTCTGAGCGTGGGTACAATCAGAATGTATTATTTACACTGCACACATATTGCAGCTTAAATCCTGATGCCTACAGATGACAAAAACTTTCAGTCAAAATGTCTGTGCCAATAGAGGCACTTATTATTTATGGTTATCTGCTACACTTTTTGGATCAAAGATTTCTTTTACTGGGGTCACGTGACTGCCACTTAAATAAAGGTACCCCCCAAATTGACCTGACAAAAACCGATGGTGCCAATTACAACATCGACAAAAACTCAGGATGGTCACAGCTTGGCAACTTTTACATATATATGAGGAACTAGAATGAATACCCGCTTCGCCGGGTAGCCGGCTTCGCCGGGAAGAAGTACTTAGAGCCGTACGCCGGCTTCGCCGGGTCCGAACAATGGACCCGCCAAGCTTAGGTCCCTCCCAGATTCGTGGAATGGGAACAGCACGAAAATGATTCAGTGGCCATAATGCCATTCCTGACCATATCGAGTCCCATCCTTGTCGACGAATGTAACCGTGTTAATCACCTTTGGAGGCGAACTCCACTCAAACAGGATTGAGCAATTTAGAGCTTATCTCTAAGCCCTTTTGAACTGTTATGGCTTCTCAAAGGAAGGCCAGTACATACAAATACACAAAAGCCGCCAGACCACATCACAAACAGAACTGAACAATCCCCAGGTGTTGCCCACATAGAGAGAGACACACACACACACACACACACACACACAAACACAGAGAAGCCGTATATATAGAGAGATAGATGACAGTGTATTTTTCGCGTGGCTATAAATTGATTCGACCTTTGCACTTTTACAGTGAGGATAATTTACGGGTCCAATTTACGTTCTGGACACTGCGGTGACCTTCTAAAAATAGTAACAGAACGCCGGGAATATTCGAAGATGCCCCACTCATACTATAGTGCACCATACGAAGGAAGGGAGGTAAACGCTGAAAACCTGGAGAAGATAAGGAAGAGTAACTTATAATGGTGAAATGAACACAAAAACCAAAATCGGTTCTGCGCTGCGCGCTGAGAGCACGTGTTGAAATATCTCATCGATGATATTGTGTCCGGGGTGTAGCTGAATACGGTGTCCAAATTTGAAAAAGATCCACCGAGAACTTTGGCGTTGTGATGTGGTGTAGCGGCTTTGGTGTGTCGGTATGGGGGCCCGGGTAGCTGAGGTGGAACCAAAATCGGTTCAGCGCTGCGCGCTGAGAGCACGTGTTGAAATATCGACCAGGTTGTGTCCTGTCCCGGGTCTACCTGAATATGCCCACCAAATTTGAAGCAGATCCATCGAGAACTTTGGCCGTGCATCGCAAACTCACACACAGACACACAGACACACAGACAGACACAAGTCGTATATATATATATATATATAGAAGAATCATATCAATTATCTACCCAGAACATTTTGATTGGTTATTTTGTGTAATTCTTATGTCAACTCGATGAATTAATTTGTCTACAAAAATCACTTGACATAGAATGCAGCCATGATGTTGATTTTGGACCTGTACTCAAAAGAAATAATGCTCTTATTCAAAGCAAAAGCCTAGGCAGATCTGTGATGTTGAACATAATTGTTTACGCTGAAAAAATGGTGCCTTTAACAGTGAACTCACCCACCACTACCAGTGAGCCACAAGGTGAGCGACATGCAGAACCTTCCACACGATCACCAAGTTCTGTGCACCATAGCACTCTCCCGCTCTTCAGGTCAATGGCAAAGAACTTGTGTGAATGGGAACCGATGTACACAATAGACTTGCCATGTCTGCAACCAAGCAGTACAAATGTCAGGAAACTAAAATCCCAAATAGAAATGCTGCTAAGGTTAAAACATCAAGAATAAATAAACAAGAAAGGTAAGTTACTGGAACATTTAAATCATAGACAACACAGAAAATTCAATGCACCACACAATTGTGAATGTCTCGACATGTATTTCTCTCTCTCGACTGTATACATAGATAAGAACAGCCTCGCTTTCACCTAGATCCTGCCTAAAAACAATGTTCAGACCTCATGTTCAGACTCGGCGTAATGATTCCGAAAGGACTACTTTTTAGCGGTCAAGTTTGACAGTCGTCCGCATACTCGAAAGATTGCCGTTTCAGAATTGTATTCTCTTTCTTCCAGACCATTGCTTTTTTGTTGAAACCCAAGGAAAATTGAATTCATTATAATTTTAAACACGATACAATTGGTCCTACTTTTTCAAGCGTATGTCTGTGACGTCGAATGGAATGCGAGTGATTAGGTTTGTTGATTTTGCTCGGAGAAGTGGTCCGTGTTCAAGAAAGTTTCTTTCTTCTTTGAAAACAAAAACCCTAAGACCAGTGAATGTTGAGATATATATATATATGTTAATTGGATCTGTGATCCAAACATAGCTTTTGGTCAATCTCGATGGCAGTTTATTCCACTCGCCCTACAGGCTCGTGGAATAAACTTCCATCTCGATTGACCAAAAGCCATGTTTGGATCACAGATCCAATTAACGTATAATGTTTTGCTTTGTTTTTGATTAAACGTTCCAATAACTAACCTTTCCTTTTTTAAATTCTTGCTTGAAAACCGAAGGCATATATTTTAGTTGACTTCAGTTCATAACTCATCAAAAAGGTCAATATAAGTAGGAGACAGATGAAGCACTTTTTGACAGAAAATATGCCAAAGCATCCTTGTCTGTTCACATGTTTTAAACATAATACATGAAATAATTTCTAGTCATGCAGTGACAAATGGAAAAAGTGTTCACAAGAGCTCTTAATAAGACACTGGTTGTTTTTGACAAGATATGAGCACTCTTTGCATTTCCTCAAACAATAAGAACACAGTACCTTAACTTGAAGAGCTGTATTAAGTGCTTGACTGAACAGCTAATAAACTTTAATACAGCATTGCAACATGTTAAAAGAGGCAAAACACATGTTTGAACTTCTCTAAGGAAAAAAAGAACGGCAAGATCACAATTAAGTCCTACCTTGTTGTAGCTACAAGTGGAGAAGCATCAACACACTTCCCTGTATTCACAGCCCATTGCAGTTCTAGTCTCACACTACTTTTCTCCACTGCTGTCTCTGCGCTGGAAATGAATCTTGTTGCATCATTTAGCCTGGACATGTCACTTTCATTGCCATAATTAACTACGTTGCTCATGCTTTTTGATCTATGTCTTTCATGATCACAATGGCATTCTTGGTTTTGGCAATGCTTGCAAGGGTATGTTCTTTCACCATTTCTTGTCAGAAGACAGGTGTTTGCTCTGCCAACGTTCATAACAACGCCATCATTGCTAAAATCTTCTTTCACACCACTGCAGTCACTGTTGACTGCTATGCCACTGTTTACAGTGTCACTGGAAATGTCCTCTTGTCTAACTGTTATCTCCTCATGTGTGTTTTTCTCAGCCGCAAGTGTCTGTTCTTTCTGCTCTAATGAAAAGCACACCAAAGGGGCTGTTTTTACTTCCATGCTAGCCTCTGGTAATGCACTTCTGCTGAATTCAGGCAGAACTTTTACCTGCTGACTGTCACCATCTGTCTCCTCAAATGTGAAAGCTTCTTCTAGCATGACAGCTTGCCTTTCCTTCTCCCGAACTGTAGCAATAATACCTGTGCCCAGATCTGAACCACTTGTGTTTAATTTTCTGGCCTTTGCAATGGGCTCATCTTCATCAAATTGTTGTCTCTTTGCTCCAGCAGATGGCGCATCTTTGTGAGAAAAGCAGGGTAGCGGTTTCGCAGCTTCAACCAAATCTTCAATAGCTCTGTTAGTCCTTTTCTGATTCCTTCTTCCTTTCCTCAGTTCCCTTCTCGTTTCTAGCAAACTTCTTGCTCTTTTCCTATTATGAGTTCTATGTGACATTCTAGTTTCTTCTATTTCTCGTTTGTTGGATCCACTGTGAGAGAGTTCCATCAGATGCGCAGCAAGGGTTGTCTGAGCTTCATGAAACATGGTTTTGTGTTCCTGTGTGTGCTGCTGAAGCAAGGACAGCACATCACCAAAAGTTCTGGTCAGCAAAATGTCCAGCAGATCAGGCACCTGGTGACCAAGGTGAAGGTCAATCTGCTCCACCATCTTTACTGCTCGGAGTGAATCACCACCGCACGACTGGAACTGGTCTGTTGGTGAGGGGACTTTGTTCCAGCTGCATGTTGCGTCCTGAAAAAGCAAGGTGATCTTCTTGAAAAGTTTATACATCAAGTCTGGTTCAACTCCATTGATTATTAGTCCAGTGATTTGTTCGCTTGTTTCTTAGTTTTTTATGCCACTTTTAACATCTAAAAGTTTTAAAAAAAGGACTAATGAAACCAAGCACTTGAAAAGAATCAAAACGTTTCATTTGAAAGAACCCCCGCCTCCTTCCTTTAGTGGTATGAAATTGATGAAAGAAAGAAAGTTTCATATGCAATACAGCAGTCCCTCTCATGAACGGACACCCTTGGGCCATAGCAAAACTGTCCGTACATTGCATGTGTCCACCACCCCCTCCCCCATACACTCACACAGTGACACACAAACAACAGGATTGAGTCTATGCTAATCACTTCTTGTGGCTACTAAACAATAACAATAAACTCCTAATACTTCTTTAAACGTTCTGTAAAAAGGATTTGTATGAAAAGTGTTGAAAAGAAGAGATAAAATAAATCCTCAAGGCAGTGAACACACTCACCATGCACTGACATACGAAAGCAGCCACACAAACACAGCACAGAGGAGCGTGTGCAGATGCTTTGCAAGAATAAGCTTGAAAACCAGTTTGAATAAATAGCAGCAGATAGAGCTGCATGTCATAATCATGTAATTTATTTTCTTCTTGTCTGGCTTTATTGACTGCATGCCGATCATGTGGCATGGCAGTGACTTTTCACTCTTCAGTCGGAAATACACTGTACACAACACAGCTCTCACTCTCCCTCACTACTGCCTACCCCCGTGACAACTGATGCTTGGAAATTGTGTGGAAGAGTACACCTCTCTATTTCTCTCCAATGCTCTTCCTGCTGACATGCAGTGACACCAGACACACCACAGAGTTTAGCCAGCTAACCCTCCACCCCCCCCCCCCCCCCCTCTCTCTCTCTCTCTCACTCACTCGATCCAGCCATGTACTGTTTGGGGCTGTGGCCAGAGAGGCCAGATGCACTGTTCACTCAGAGCAAAACCAGTTGACTGTGTCGTAACTTTTGACAAAGCAAGACAACTGAAGGGTTCACAGATTAGGCAACCGACTCACTGGTCAAGGCTGAGGGGAAACAAGAGTATCTTGTCAATGAAAGAGGTTACACACAGACACACGATGCTGAGAACTGTGGCCGGTTTTTCACTCTCTTTTGCTCAGGACCTTCATCGACTGTGGTTTTTGTTGTTAACGTCCAACAGACAAGAATAAAGAGCACAGTGCAGTTTCATGTTAGCATCTTCGCATGTACTCCACTACTGACCAAAACTACCCCCCCCCCCCTCCCCCCCTCCTGATGGGTACACGTGCACTCAAGTTATCAGTGACTGTCATCACGCCATTGCGGCTGTGATCTTTGTACCGAGAGCCGGACTGCTCTGTTATCGATTTTGTTGTGGTGAAAATTTGACGATGGTCTGTCCGTACATTGGAGGTATGACCTGCTGTTGGGACCGAAAATGAGTGTCCGCGTCCACGTTTTGCAGGTGTCCGTTTAAGGGGGGGGCAAATATAGAAGGAAAACACTCCGTGCCGAGCAAATGTGTCCGTACATGTCAGGTGTCCGCTCACGCCGGGGGCTGTACATTGCAGGGACTGCTGTAGCTTAAACTTCCTGCTTTTAATTACATGTAGCACAAGTAATGCAAGAAATATAAATCATTGTTTGTTCGTTCATGGGCTGAAACTCCCACGGCTTTTACCTGTATGACCGTTTTTACCCCGCCATTTAGGCAGACAAACGCCACTTTCGGAGGAAATATATAAATCATTCATTCCAAAGGCAAAAATCACAAAGATACACACCTGCCACAATTTGGAGGCCCAGCTTTCTGCAGAAGAAAGAGGTTGCTGATTCTCTGGTCCATCACTGCCATGAAGTTTGAGCAGCTCTGAAGCATTCAGTTTTCCTGCAACAGCAAGGAAGAGTAACTGTGAGTAATCGATGCAATAAATATTTATGACAGTCTCATTTGAGACAGAACACAACTTTCTTGGACGGATGCGCCTCAGAAATTACCATACACAAAAAAGTTGCACTGCAAATACAGATTATTCAAGTTCATTCGCCTTTTGCCTTGTTTGTGAATAATTATGACAATGTCCTGCTGTTTGACATTTCATGTGAATGAGCATTATCAGTTCTAAAGTCATTATGTAAAAAAAAGGCTGCAAATCTATGAAGCAAAAGAGTAAGCCTGATGAATGCATCAGCTCATTCTGTGCAAGCAAAAAGATAGCATTTATTGCACAGTACTCATATTACCGTGTGAATTCACAGGGAATTCTGTCACCAAGGTCAAACAGTCAGGCTGATACTGCGACGGCAGTGTTTCCAACACATGTGACTTCACACGATTGCACAGCTGTTTCTTCTCTTCCTTTTCGTGCTCCTCAACCCTGACAAACACATGCAGTGTTGCCTCAGTGTAAACTGCATGGCAGTCCTCAACTGTGTCCACCTCCCTGCAGACCTGCACAAAAATTATGGTATGAAAAAATTTAAACGTAAACATTATCTCATTTTTGGGCAAAACAACACACGCACAAGAAACAGGAGAGAAAAGCTAAAACTGTAGTGACTAGAAACGGAGAGTACAAATCCATAGCCAGTTTTGCAGGCATGAGGTCTTTAAGAGAAAACTAAAACCTACAATCAATTACAAAAAATCAAGATTGGTAAACCTATGGAACGTTTAACTGACAAAATATGGTTTAAGGTTGCAGGATGTTGCATGTTACAGAGCAATTACATCTCTCCAAGTGAAGAAATGTAAGTAAACTTTTTCCAGTGTGTCAAGATATAGCTGTCTATTTGCAGGATGTTGCATTGCAATTACCCCCCCCTCCCCCCCCCCCCAAAAAAAGTACCCTCCCCCCAAAAAAAAGTAGAAGTGAAGGAAGTAAACCTTTTCCAGTGTGTCAAGATCTAGCCGTTTTCCATTTCGCTTAATCTGCCGATCCTCACGCCCTAGACAGAAAATGTTTGCGTCGCTTTCGACCTTTCCAAGGTCACCCGTTCTTCGCCAAACATTGCCTCTCTTCAGCAGGTCTTCATCCTCATTATTCAGCAGGCAAGTCCTTTCAGCGCCACCTGACAAGCAGAGAGAGAGAGAGAGAGAGAGAAAGTAATGTATGTAATGAGTAACACAACTGTTCTTATTTTTGAATTAATATATTCATTTATTTCTTCATTTATCTACCAGTGTATTTATTAACCATCGTCCACTTATTGATATATATCTATTTAGCTAGCTTACTTGGGTGTAAGTAGGGGGGGAAAGGGCAGGAAGTCGTACCATAAACTCAGACAATGACAAAACTGTATTGCCATCATTTCGGAGCAATTGCTGAGCTGTTCCACAGTGAGGAAAAGGTGAAACCAAGGAGTGCCAAAAATTTGCGCAAGTTGCCAAAGCTCACCAATCAGGATGTGTCCTGTTCCACAAGTCACATCCTCTCCCTTCTCATCAACAACCTTGACCTTTGTTCCTGTCAGTGCTTCACCAATAGGAACTGGATACTGCACACACCTACAAACATAAAAATGCACTCATGAGTTCAGCATTCAGTCATATCAGTGCTCCCCAATTTTAGATACATTTTAAAACTGATTAGCTACTAAGAAGTTTGGCATTCAGTTATAAATTTAACACTTTGGACTGGGTGGCCGAGTGGTAACGCACTTGCGCTCGGAAGCGAGAGGTTGCGAGTTCGACCCTGGGTCAGGGCGTTAGCAATTTTCTCCCCCCTTTCCTAACCTAGGTGGTGGGTTCAAGTGCTAGTCTTTCGGATGAGACGAAAAACCAAGGTCCCTTCGTGTACACTACATTGGGGTGTGCACGTTAAAGATCCCACGATTGACAAAAGGGTCTTTCCTGGCAAAATTGTATAGGCATAGATAAAAAATGTCCACCAAAATACCCGTGTGACTTGGAATAATAGGCCGTGAAAAGTAGGACATGCGCCGAAATGGCTGCGATCTGCTGGTCGATGTGAATGCGTGATGTATTGTGTAAAAAATTCCATCTCACACGGCATAAATAGATCCCTGCGCCTTGAGTCCGAGTCTGGAGATACGTGCGCGATATAAGACTTCATATAAGACTTCATATAACTTATTTGTACAATGAAACACACAGATTTAAGAATTCCCTCTTTTAATATTTTCTGTCGTAACCTCTGTAAATTCATCTCCATTTTGTGACTTTTTAGGACCTGATTTTCTCAGATTTTTGAAGGTCTTAAAATTGGACTTCCACGGTATATCATTTCATTTTCATTTCATTTTCATTACTTTATTGTCCCATCGCTGGGAAATTCGGGTCGCTTCCTCCCAGTGGAAAGCTAGCAGCAACAGAGTCGCGCTACCCAGGTGTCTGCGTGTTTAGGTGTATTCAGCCACCTGCACTTATGGCAGAATGACCAAGGTCTTTTACGTGCCATTGTGATGACACGGGGGTGGGACATGGCTTCCGTCTCTGGGTCTGCACATAAAGTTCACCCGTGTCCGTCCCGGCCCGAATCTCTCTCTTTTCCTTCTTTTTTTCCTGAATAATCGAACATGACTGAACAAAAAGGCACCAACCCTTTGGGCAGCCTTGCACAATACAATGCAGCCCAGCAGGAGAGTTCTGTGGTTCCGTACACATTGTAGACTGAGGTTCCATTATCTGGATGCATGCAGTCATCAAACATTTCCTTCCGTGGGAAAGTCTCTCCCCCAAATGCCAGCACTCGAAGACGACTGTCAGGTCCTAGAAGTGTCTTCTTCACAGTGTTTGGGTTGAAGCGTCTGAACAAGGATGGTGTGATCTGAGAAAGATTGTGACACACAATGTCATGGAATTATAAGTTGTTGGGGAAAAAAATTTCATTAAAACAGAAATAAAGTAGAACCTCCCATAAGAACCCCTCCTAACAAGAAGAGCAAACGCTCGATCGAGTCACTTTCGCAATTCTGAATATTATATGAGGCATCAGATGGACAGGAAGAAATTGCTATTCACAACACAAAGCATACCTGAAGCATACCTGTGACCTTGAAAAAGGTCAAAGGTCACCAAAGCAGACGTCAAAGTGTAGAGGTCACTGGGAGTCACGTTCACATAAAATTTGAGCCCGGTCACTTTTATAGTTTCCGAGAAAAGCCCAACGTTAAGTTGTGTGTTGCCGAACAGAAAAGGCTAGTTATCTCCCTTGTTTTTCTGATAACGTTCGTAAAAGGCTACAGATGTAAATACTTTGATGTAAAGAATAATCCTACAAAGTTTCAATCACATCCAATGAACTTTGTCAAAGATATAAAATGTCTAATTTTTCCTTTGACGCTGACCTGTGACCTTGAAAAAGGTCAAAGGTCAACGAAACCATCGTTAAAGTGTAGAGGTCATTGGAGGTCACGACTAAACAAAATATGAGCCCGATCGCTTTGATAGTTTCCGAGAAAAGTCCAACGTTAAGGTGGTGTCTACGGCCGGCCGGCCGGACGGCCGGACGGCCGGCCGGACAGACTAACACTGACCGATTACATAGAGTCACTTTTTCTCAAGTGACTCAAAAACGACACCCTCCATTTGCCAACCAATTTTCTGGGCACGGATGCCTTTTATACTGTAACTAACCTGTAACTAACCTCTAAATAGCGACGCCCTCGTTTTTCAGATTACCGACCTACCAACAAAGGGTCAATAATGCCTTTCACCTTGTTACAAGTTATTGTCAAAGTTTGTAATTACCCAGTACACGCGCCCCTCATTAGTCACACAGCCCGTCCTGAGCCAGGTGTAGTAGTTAGCAGTCAGTAGTGCGTGCAAATCAAGTGGCCTGTGTCTGTCCCCATCTTACCTTTTGCTTCCACAATTGAAGAGTGCAGCTTACCTGCAGTATGGAGACTCTGTGCCTAACAGTCAGCATGGTCAACAGTCGGTCAGGTGACATCTTCACCGCTGTTGCTACTAGCAACACTGCAGCTCCAGACGACAAGGTGATAAACAACTCAACTACACTGGGGTCAAAGGTCAGAGGCGAAGTCAGTAAGGTGATGTCTCCGACTGCTGCCTTGAAATGTTTCCTATTTAGATGAAGCAAGAATAATACAACAAACAAACAAAATTAAAAAAATCAGTTAAGCAAGAATTTTTATATTGAAACAGCTTTGAATTTTGTGTGTGTGTAAGCTTTATCAGATTATGGCTCTGAGACAAGAACGTTACCATATTTTCTTACCAAGGTCTTACAGAAAGTGAATCATAAACCGTAAGTTTTATTCTTTCCCTTCATTACCCATTGTTGGTTTTCAAAGCTCTAATGGAAAATTTCCTAAATAAATTTTCATTTAATTAATATACTTACCCGAATCACATTAGCATTGAGTCACCTGAGATGCTTATCACTGAAAAACGCTTACCCGGCTAAAGAATTTAAAGGGAAGCAACCCCATCACCAAAACGAAAGTGAAAGTAGCTTTGGTAATGGGCCAGCACACCGGGAGTTACCTCCCATACGGGTGTATGCCACGTCACTTCCTCTAGGAACACGTGCCTATTATCATACGGCTTTAAAAAATCTTAAAACCATAAGCGGGGCAGGTGGGAGGGAATACAGTATGTGATTCGGGTAAGTATATTAATTAAATGAAAATTTATTTAGGAAATTTTCCATTAAATATCATATTCTTACTCCGAATCACATTAGCAGATAACATCAACAAGGCGGTGGGCTAGAAATGAATCAAAACTCACCATCAAGTTCTGGACAGGAACTGGCCTGCTGCTATGAGCGCTGGAAGGCCTCTGGAGCCATCCTGTCGAAGAGCTGTGACGTCCCGAAGATAAAAGTTTATGAAAACATCTTCGGAACGCCAATACGCAGTTGTCAGCACCTCCTCTAGACGTCTGGAGCGCAGAACTGCCAGAGAGGATGCCCACGCCCTCGTTTCATGGGCTCGGGCCGAGTCAAGTGGCAAGGAGGGCATAACCCCCCCCCTCTTTGTGCGACTCCACTCATAAGCCTGCTTGATGAGCGAGGACACCCACCGGGCCAACGTTACCTTCGACAAATCTTTCTCGCGCCTAGTAAGGAGAGAGATAAACAACAACTTCTGAGAACTAGACCGAATCGGCTGAGTCCGGGCTAAGTACAGACGAAGTGCCCTCACAGGGCAATTGACCGAATCGGGGTCACCCGGGGCCAACGCGCTGGTCAGAGCCTTAACTCTAACCAGCGGAGAGGCCTGCCCCGGAGACTGATTCTTGGCCAGGAAATCAGGCCGGAAACGCAAAGATGCGGAACCGTCCGGCTCAAAGGAGATATCTCCAGGCTGACCCGACAGGGCGTGGACCTCGCTACCCCGTCGGGCCGTAGCCAACAAAAGGAGAAACAGCGCTTTGCGAGTGACATTGAACAGACTGGCCTCGCTTAAAGGCTCAAAATCCGCAGAACGACGGAATTCCAGGATTAAAAACAAGTCCCACTTGGGAGCGGGCAAACGAGCTTTAGCTTCCTTAAGAGCAGCCCCTTTAATGACTGCAGCTATAACGCCCCCGACTCGAACAGAACGACCAATCTGCTTAAGAGTCGCCGAGATAGCGGAGCGCCGGACCCTCAACGAGGAGACTGAGGCGCCCTGTGAAGACATGAAAGAGAGGTGGTTAGCGACCTGAATAGAGCGCGGGGCCACCGAACTCACCCCTCTAGCTGAACACCAGGCAGTCCATGCCTTCCAGTGGGAAGCATAAACTGAAGAGGTGGACGCTCTATGCGAGCGAGCCACCAAGTCCAGAGTCAAAGACGACGCCCCAGAGCGCTTCAGCGAGTCCCGAACAACTTCCACACGTGAAGCTTCAGAAGACTGGGCTCCTCGTGTGGAATGCCTGTTCGGGGCTGCACTAGTTCCCCTCGCACGAGTGCGAGAGGAATGGGGGGCCCTTGGGCGAGCCGAAGAAGATCTGGAAACCAGACCTGCGACGGCCACAGAGGAGCGACCAGAAGAAGAAGGGCCGGCTCCTCCATCTCCGCTTTCCGGATTACTCGGCTGAGTAACGGAAAGGGAGGAAAGGCGTACGCCTCCAGACCCGTCCAGGGAAAGTCCAGAGCGTTCACTCGCCATGCCTGAGGGTCCGGGAATGGCGAGACGAACACCGGAAGCCTCTTTGAGTACCTTGTGGCAAAAAGGTCCACCAGAGGCTTTTGGACCTGGGCCCAAAGGCGAAGCAGTGCCCCGTGAGTGATCGTCCACTCCGACTGAAGCACTGTACCGGAACGACTGAGCGCATCCGCCAAAGTGTTCAGCCTCCCTGGAAGGTACCTGGCCGAGATCGTGATATGATGCTGAAAGCACCACACCAGGATCTCGCAAGCCCTCTCCGAGAGAGACGGGGACCGCGAGCCTCCCTGCTTGTTGATGTACGCCGCCACTGTCATGTTGTCTGTAAACAGACGAACATGTTTGGCGTACAGGGAGGGCAGAAACTTGGCCAGAGCTAGAGCAACTGCCTCTAGCTCCAGCAAGTTGATGTGCCACAAGGACTGCTCCGTCGTCCACAGACCGGAAGTAGTCTGAAGATCTGTATGTGCCCCCCAACCCTCCCTGGACGCATCTGTAAAGAGGTCCAGGTCGGGGAGGGGCACGACGATCGGAACACCTCTGCAGACCCACTCCGTATCCAACCACGGAAGGGTCGCAGACTGGAACCATCCCTGCAAAGGGATGAGGGCGTCCCAGTCCACCAGAGGAGAGTCCACAAACGGCTTCAGCGCGAACTGAAGCGGACGTTTGTGGACCCGGCCCAGTGAAACCAGAAGAGCCATAGACTCCATCTGCCCCAAGATGGAGGCGAGCGAGCGGATGGAAGCCATCAGGAGAGGTAAAGTGGAGCGAATCTGAGCTTGGAGCTTGTCCACCCTTCTCTGAGAAGGCTGGACAGTCCAAGCGACCGTGTCGAAAGACATCCCCAGATAAGTGAATGTCTGTGACGGGGTCAGCTCCGACTTTACCCGGTTGATCGAGAACCCCAACGAGTTGGATTCTCGAAGAACCGTCAGGGTATCCTGCGAACAGCCGCTCTGGGACTGGTTCATGATGAGCCAGTCGTCCAGATAAGCCCGCAGGCGGATACCCTGGGACCTCACCAGTGCACAGACCTGTCTCACCACCATGGTGAAAATCCATGGTGCGAGAGACAGCCCGAAAGGGAGTGCGCGAAACTGGTAGATCTGATCTCCCCACCGGAAACGAAGCCATTTCCGGTCGGCCGGATGCATAAGAATGTGAAAGTATGCGTCCGTGAGATCGATCGAGGTCACCCAGTCTCCTGGGAGGAGAGAGTCTCGGACAGAGGCTGGCGTCTCCATCTTGAATTTTATCTCCCTCAAGAAAGTATTGAGGAGAGATAAATCCAACACGGGACGCCATCCTCCTGATGCTTTGGGAACAGCGAACAGACGCCCGTAAAATCCCAGGGAGCTGTGGACCCGAACTCTCTCCACCGCGCCCTTCTGCTCCAGGGAGGCAATTTCCGACTGCAAGACGGAACGTGCTTCCTGCGAGAAGGGGGGCTTGAACCGCGGAGGCACTCGGGTAAGAGGCGCCTTTTCCTCCCGCCAGAGTAGACGGAAGCCC
This sequence comes from Littorina saxatilis, assembly GCF_037325665.1. Taxonomy (NCBI): domain Eukaryota; kingdom Metazoa; phylum Mollusca; class Gastropoda; order Littorinimorpha; family Littorinidae; genus Littorina; species Littorina saxatilis. Next base: position 33,617,975 of record NC_090250.1, on the reverse strand, counting down.
GATCTCACCACTCCCACAATCCATTGGCTGTCTACTACCAACATCCAACGAGAAAGTGCCCGGGAGGGGCCTCCCGCCATCACCAAGGTGGAGGGCGGGAGGGAGGTGAGATCGGGAGCGCTTCATTGGGGGTGTGGCTTACTTCCAGAGCCGCCACGCCCCCTCCCCGATGCCGTCCTCTTCTTCCCACCACGAGCGGCCGGCGGAGCCTGCCGCTTCTGAGCTGGCTTGGGGTTTGACGATGTCTGAGCCTGCTTCTGCTTAGAAGGCTGAGACTGTTTCACCCCCTTCAGAGTGTAGTCAAGGAACTGACTGTCCTTGTTCGACTGAATCTCCTTCTGTCTGGCATCCAGTGCCAGCGGACAGAAGAGAGACTCCTCTGAGACCGGGGAGACTCTCAAGGTCTCCCTAGTAGCCAGCTCCGTGAATTGGGACTGCGAGAGGAAGAGATCCCTCCTACAGAGTACCGCTTGGGTGTACTGCAGGGAGGAAAGACGCAATTGTTCCTCATTGACCTTGGCCAATGCGGTCAAAAGCGCAGAGACATCGTCCGCATTCTGTTCTTCACTGAGAGTGAAAGGAACCAGCGAATCGGTCAATGCCCGAGACAGAGCCCGAACGAGAGTCTCCGCAATGGAGGACAGTTCGATCTGCCGACGTCCAACCTCCTCAGCAGAGAGGAGGGAAGCCTCGGAAACCGGCAAAACCGAATCACGCTTGATCGGTTTAGTCAGAAGAGGCAGCAATTCCCGGGAAACCGGAAGGGTAGCCCTAGGGAGTGCAAAAGACGCCAGCCAACTCTGGCTCTGATTGGGCATGCCAAGCTTCCTATTGGCCGTAGGCACGAAGGAAGAGGCTTGAGCAGCTGAAGCCACCCACTGCTGAGCTGATTCCGGAACTGGACCAAAAGGAAGCAGTAACGGAACAGGCACTGGCCGAATACCACTCCCCGCATGTGCTGGACGAACCAGTGAATGCGAAAGTTGGTAAGCCACTGACGGAGACTCGGCGAACCGGAAGGAAGAAACATCTTCCTGTGCCGGCCGGAAGTCCGCCATGGCAGAAGGAACGAATGATGCGGAAGAGTCCGCAGCCACCACCCCTTCAGGAAAATAACGAGACGTTACTTCCGCCGCGACGTCAAGAACAGACTTGAGCTTCGACGGAAACACGCCCCGCGACTCCTCGCTGACCACTGATGGAGCATCAGAATAGTCACACGTGGAACCATGACCGAAGTCACCAGTTCCGGAAGCAGAAGCATGCCCTGGCAAACCGGAAACCGGAAAAGCCTGAGCACTAACGTCATCCTGCCGCCCAAAACCCTGTGAAGGTAAAGGGTAAGCAGGACGACCATCCGCAAAAACCGGAGCTGGATGAGCTGACGTCACTCCCCCGACTGAGTGGAGTGATGCCTGCTCAAGCCTAGGCGCTTGAAAGCCGGAAGGCGCACGCTGTAATCCACTATCTGGTATCCGGAAGGAACCACCAGAAGAGGAAGAAGCGTTTCCGGCCGAAACCGGAAGTGTAGTCAACGGAACCGCAAAATGCGGAAGTGAAGACTGCACTGGTTGACTTCGCGATCCGGAAGGACCGGAAGTCAGTGAATACTCCATCCTGCCGCGACCGCCGTAGCGTGCCGGAGCGGACGGATCATCACTTCCGGCAAGTGCCGGAAATGCGGCAGTCGAAACCGACTGCCGCCGCTGTTCGATCAAGTCCGGGGCCTCGTAGGTTATCGCCGGAAATGAAAGATCAGCAAGGTATCGGTCGTGACCCGATGCGAAAGAGCTGTCCCCCGAAGGAGAACGTCCAGGCGCCTCACGAGGGCTATCGGACCAGCTCTGCTTACCAGCCGACGCTGAAGAGGGAGGACGCTGCTCCAAGCCGGAAGTGGAGGACAAAGACACGGAAGCCAATGCCCGGACGTCACTGCCAGATGCCGGAAACGCCGAACTGCTGGCGACGGAACGCTGAAATTCTGCCTGCACCAAGCTGCGGATTTCCGGAACCAGTGACTTTAACAGAGAGGAAACCAACGCACCTTGTCCAGGTGCTAACAATGAAGACGAAGTCTCCGATGTAGAGACAGGTGCAGAAGTAACAGTAGCGCTAGGCGCCGCAAAAGAAGCAGAAGTAGTAACAGCGCTAGGCGCCGAAATTGGTACAGCCAACAAAGTGTTACGCTCTTGGTCTGTAACAAGTAACGTTGCTTTGGAAGAGGAAGACTTAGACTTAATTTTCCCCTTGGGGTCCGACTTGCCACGGCGCTTGTCTGAATCAGACATGTTGACAACAACACGTGGCAACGCGAAAAAATTTACTGAAACATAAGTCTAAACGACTGGAAAATTCAGTAAACACACGCACTAATGCGTTTACAAAATACTATAGCTAAACTTGCCCCACAAAAAGCAGAGGCACGGAGAGCTACGAACAAAGTCACACGAGCTAGAAAACTAACTCACACAACAAAATGGCGACACGCAAGACACTGACACGAACGTCAACAACACGTGGCAAAGTGAAAAGATTTACTGAAACGTAAGTCTAAACGACTGAAAACACAGTAAACACACACGCTTACGCGTCAACAAAATACTAAAGCTACACTTGCCCAAACAGAAAGAGGGCACGCAGAGCTACTAGCAAAGTCACACGAGTTAGCTAACTAACTCACACAACAAAATGGCGAAACACGCAAGTCACTGACACACAAGTCCGTAAAAAACGGACAACGTACAGTAACGAAACAGCGCAAACAACCAACAACAAACGGGAACGAGCTCACCAAACTGTAGGCAAGGCGAGCAGAAAAGCTGGGTAACGTGGCCGGCGGGTGTCACTCAAACACACAAGGTCAGCCACAGAGCGTCAAAAAGTGAACCGTCCTCTCCGAGGTGAAAAAGACGTATGATAATAGGCACGTGTTCCTAGAGGAAGTGACGTGGCATACACCCGTATGGGAGGTAACTCCCGGTGTGCTGGCCCATTACCAAAGCTACTTTCACTTTCGTTTTGGTGATGGGGTTGCTTCCCTTTAAATTCTTTAGCCGGGTAAGCGTTTTTTCAGTGATAAGCATCTCAGGTGACTCAATGCTAATGTGATTCGGAGTAAGAATATGATATTTAATGCAGCAATAAAACAAGTTTACGAGTATAGATACAGTGATACATGTGATGTTAGAAAAACCTTTGGACCAGATGAAAATGTCCCTACACTGCAGGTGGCATATTGTCATGACAGGTATACAACATGTAATTTTGGTCAAGACAGAAGATAGAGGGTGACTGAAAGCGTTCTTTCCTTTTCTTCTTTATTTGGTGTTTAACGTTGTTTTCAACCACGAAGGTTATATCGCGACGGGGAAAGGGGGGGGAGGGGAGATGGGATAGAGCCACTTGTTAATTGTTTCTTGTTCACAAAAGCACTAATCAAAAAATTGCTCCAGGGGCTTGCAACGTAGTACAATATATTACCTTACTGGGAGAATGCAAGTTTCCAGTACAAAAGACTTAACATTTCTTACATACTGCTTGACTAAAATCTTTACAAACATTGACTATATTCTATTTTCTATACAAGAAACACTTAACAAGGGTAAAAGGAGAAACAGAATCCGTTAGTCGCCTCTTACGACATGCTGGAGAGCATCGGGTAAATTCTTCCCCCTAACCCGCGGGGGGTCGTTCTTTCCTGCCTGGTGTTCTCTCATAGGAGGGGCCTTACATCGCAGGTACCCCTGTACACATAAATGTGTCCCCGCCTACTTTGTTAACAGAAGTGTTCTTACCTGAAGTCAGAGACGTTGGGAGCAATACAGGAGTGTGGCACTCTCACAATCTTGGGAGTGCCGGTAGTTCCTGAAGTAGTGATGCAGTAAGCAAGGCCAGAAACATGCTGCACGTGCTCTTCACCACCAGTGAGTGGCTGCAGGCGCACAAGGTAGAAACCCAGGTATTGAAGTTCTGTGCTTTGGAGGACAGTGGTTTGAAATTTCAGCAGCATAGGTCGGATTCTCTGCAAAAGTGACAGGTTATTGTTAGGACTTGTTAACAAACAAACACAGTCAGTGTCAGCCAGAACTAACTCCTACAATGTCTATTTAAAAAAAAACTAGAAGAGCAAACGCTTGATTGACTCCCCCTTTGCAGTGGTGGGGTGCGGTTTCGAACAAAAAGTGCTGTTGTAAGATATTGACTTGTCACAATGGTGGGAGAAAAACAGACAAACATCGCTGATTTCTATGACTCACACATTACTCCCGTGAATCAAAACTTATACGAGTCACTGTACTTTCAAATTCTTCTGGCTTGAGTTTTTTGTTTTAAAGGAGTCACTACATGTACCAATAAAAAGCTGCAAAAAGAAACTTAATAAAAAATCAATGGGTTGAAAAAAATATCCCTCCTTCATGGCCTTCTATGGCCATTTAATCTAACCACGAAAAATAATCTTAACATCAAGAAAAACAAAATGCCAAAAAATAAACACACAAAAACAAACAAGAAAAACACCTGAAAACTGCTGACGTCTAGAAGAAGATGCTTTACGCCCAGCTTGGCAAGGGACTGCTTCACAAACCCAGCTCCATCCTGTCCAAAGGGGAAGTAGGCTGACGAGGCCTTCATTATTCTGGAGAACAAAAACACGGAAATTTATGTCAAGTCAGGAGCTCATCAAACCCAAGAAGTGTGTAATTGTAAAGTTCCATAGCTCGATCTATAGCTTCAATTAAAAGATCTGAGAAAACCTTAACTTAAGTTTTGTTTACAAACAGACACAGATAGACACTGCTTATTAGAATGACTCACTGATTCACTTTCTTTGCAAATTCATTTCTGTGATTACCAGAATGAAGTTAACATGTTTCATAAAGTCCTTACCCCAACAAAGTTGAAGGGAGGTTGATTCCAGGTTCTGCACACACTCCAACTGTTTCATTCTCAACTGTATTTTTCTGTAATTCCATACTGATCTGAAACAAATACATAAAAAAAACCTGAAGCCACATGTCACCTGAACTCTTTGTATAAGCAAGAAGGTCATGCGTGCACAATTAAAAATACTATTAGTATTAGCAATAAACTTTCTTCCTTTGACACGTCACAATTCTAATTATAGTTAAAATGTAAGAATTAATAGGCATAATTATTTATTTTTCTTATTATTTTGTTACTTTAGCAGGTAACAATGTAGAGACGCATAATGAAGGAACCTTACTTGACATGCTCTCTGCCACATCTCTTGGTATGTGATCCTGACACAGCATCTCTCCTCCCCTTCATCATAAATCACTGCAACCACGTCTGGAGTTCTCTCCACTTGTTCTTCCACCAGTTCCAACAGACTGGAAGCAGCCATATGTCTCATAGTTCTGCGCTCTGTCCAAATATTAAAGTTGGTCCTGCTGACAAATGACGATGAGACGAGAAACGAAGTTTCTGCTGCAGGTAGCAATCGCAGGCCAGACAGTATCAAGTCATTCCAACTTTCAGTTTAAATCTTCTCTGTGCGATAAACGTGTACCGTCTGAAACTGTCCTGGCGCGGCGTCATTGTCTTTTGTGTGGGTGTCACAGGATGGGAGTGCTCGGCGTGGCGGGGCACACAATGCCACAAGCGTTTTCTCTCTCACCACGCTCAGACGCCGCAGCTGGCAATGGAACGCTGTCCGCGAAAACAAAGACCGTAGCTTTCCCACACGGCAAGCGGCGATAATAGGGCTGCCTGCGTATACCTTCAATGCACTTCTGCTGCCGTTTGATGCTTGCATCTCTAATCACACGCAGCAGAAAGACAAAAACTATTCGCTTTGAACTACAGTACTTTCATTTTCTGCAATGTTTTGCTACTCTCGAGTGTCAGAAGATCCTTTTGTGTCCTTTTGTGCCTCCATAAAAGAGTGCCTTTGAAGGGACGCAACTCCTTTGACAAAAGGAAACAAGTCGCGTAAGGCGAAATTACTACATTTAGTCAAGCTGTGGAACTCACAGAATGAAACTGAACGCACTGCATTTTGTCACAATGACCGTAGTCCGCCGCTCGTGCAAAAGGCAGTGAAATTGACGAGCCTGTTTGGCGCGGTAGTGGTTGCGCTGTGCTGCATAGCACGCTTTTCTGTACCTCTCTTCGTTTTAACTTTCTGAGCGTCCCGTGTTTTTAATCCAAAAATATGTTTTTTGAATCAGGAACCGACAAGGAATAAGATGAAATTGTTTCTAAATCGATTTCGGAAATTTGATTTTAATCCTAATTTTTATATTTTTAATTTTCAGAGCTTGTTTTTAATCCGAACATGATAACATATTTATAAGTTTTTGGGAATCTGAGAAAATGATGAAGAATAAGATGAAATTGTTTTTGGATCGTTTTATAAAAAAAGAATTTTAATTACAATTTTCAGAATTTTAATTACCAAAGTCATTAATTAATTTTTAAGCCACCAAGCTGAAATGCAATACCGAAGTCCGGCCTTCGTCGAAGATTACTTGGCCAAAATTTCAATCAATTTGACTGAAAAATGAGGGTGTGACAGTGCCGCCTCAACTTTTACAAAAAGCCGGATATGGGGTGTGCACGTTAAAGATCCCACGATTGACAAAAGGGTCTTTCCTGGCAAAATTGTATAGGCATAGATAAAAATGTCCACCAAATACCCGTTTGACTTGGAATAAAGGCCGTGAAAGGTGAATGCTCGCCTAATAGGCTACTGAGCTTTACTGGCCGATGTGAATGCGTTATATATTGTGTGTAAAAAATGTCTGTTTGTCTGTCTGTCTGTAAAAAAATTCCATTTCAAACGGCAGAAATTAATATGTAAGCGCCTAGGGCTATATCTAGATTGGGCGCATAAAATGATCACAATAATAATAATAATAATAATAATATGACGTCATCAAAGACCTTTATCCAAAAAATAAAAAAAACGTCTGGGGATATAATACCCAGGAACTCTCATGTAAAAGTTTCATAAAGATCGGTCCAGTAGTTTACTCTGAATCGCTCTACACACACAGACACATACACACACACACACACACACACACACACACACACACACACACACACACACACACACATACACCACGACCCTCGTCTCGATTCCCCCTCTATGTTAAAACATTTTGTCAAAATTTGACTAAATGTAAAAATAACAAGAATGTTTGCTTTTGCTAATTAATAAAAGAAGTACTCAGTCTTAGTTTATCACACTCAGATGGTCGTTGATGACATTTTTCTGATAAGTGCGGCTCAACAAAAACAAATCAATACCATCGACAGTGCCGCAGCGGCATAAACGATTAATTTTTGTTAGGTGTAAAACCAGAACCATAATTACCGACTGGAGGCCGAGCTCGTGTGAGTGAGAGGAGAGAGAGCCAGTAGTGTGTGCGTGCCGAGCGCGCGTGCGTCAGTGTGTGTGTAGTGTCAAGGGTGGGTTTGTGTGTGTGTGTGTGTGTGTGTCAGTGCCCAGGTGTGACGAGTGCCGGCCGGCCAGCGGCAAAATTTCAGTTTTTGTCCGAAGGAGCAAAATGGTGCTATTGCCATTCGACCTTAGATATTGCCGGTGAATCATCTTACCAAATTCCCAAGTAAAAGTCTTGAACAAGCAACGCACCTTAGATTTTTTTTACCCCTGTCTTTTTACATTTAGTCAAGTTTTTTCTTCTTCTTTTTTAGCTGGACCCATGAACGAAACAAAAAAACTAATAAAAGATATAACACCCCGACCCTTTTAGTTCCAGATAATAATGCAGATTCGAATTCTCAATCCGCGAGAAATGTGAGTGAGAACCTTGGAACCGGCCCCCCTTTTAAGACCGACTCCCCTCTCACATTCCCTCCTCCACGCCTGCATGCCCGGCAGTCTGCCCGATTTCAGACGGCCTTACGCGTCAGTTCTGCTTGTGTTTATAAATTATAATCTTAATACTCAAGCATCGAAATCTAGAGCTGCTGCATGTGTGTCACTCAAGTGAGGCATATGGCAGAGGCCAGAGTGGCCTGCCCGGTGAAAAGAGATAATGCTTTATGTCCTACACTGGCTAAATATTTCGCCTCTAAAGGACAAGATAAGGGTTATATTATTCGAGTTTTACGCCCTCACGGCTTTTGACGAGATACACAAGTGTATCACTTATGGCACAATGACCAAGATCTTAAACGTGCCATTGTCATTACATTTATCTGGGGCGGTCACGGGTGCCGGAGGTGGAAGAAGGACTGGCGGCAAAAACATGTCTGGGGACTGACACAATCGCCTTGGTAGCACAGGGCCGGACTAGGCTAAGAGGAGGGGGGGGGTTGCCAGTGGTGGTCCAGGGGGATGTTTTCGATCCCCCCCCTGGCGGGGTCAAGGGGCAGAGCCCCTTGTGGGGGTCAGGGGGCAAAGCCCCCTGAAGCTGATGGGTAGGTCATATTCTGAGATAGAAAAATGGTCGCTCCTTGAATGAAACGGCATAAAATAAACAATAATAAAAAATGTTTTAAATAAGTGAGGTACATGTTTAGGCTAGGGGGGGGGGGGGGGGTTGCGCAACCCCCATAACCCCCCCGGTAGTCCGGCCCTGTAGCAGGCTAATCCCCCTGGACAACTGCCCACCGGACAATTGCCCCCCGACCAATTGCCTGACATACCTGAGATGGATTGCCTTAAACTGTGACCTACAATTTTAAGCACAAAGTAACCCAGCTCCCAAGTTTTCTGTTTTACTACTGACAGTGTGTGTGTGTGTGTGTGTGTGTGAGTGTGTGTGTCACTGTGTGTGGTGTGTGTGTGTGTGTGTGTGTGTGTGCGTGCGTGTGTGCGTGTGTGTGTGTTGACTAAAACTTTTAATGAGTTTTACAAATTTAGGTTTTAGAAAAAGCAACTTACTACAATACGCATTACGCCGACTAGCTCCTGAATGTAAAAATAGGCAACAATTACCGTGCACGCATGTGGCAATTAGTTCACGCACGGATGTAATCAAATCAACAACAAAAATGTTGATCCTGTATTATTTTACTCTGTGTATATATTTGTGTGATTGCGCGCATATGTTTTGTTTTATGAAGTCTTATATCGCGCGCGTATCTCCAGACTCGGACTCAAGGCGCAGGGATCTATTTATGCCGTGTGAAATGGTATTTTTTTACACAATACATCACGCATTCACATCGACCAGCAGATCGCAGCCATTTCGGCGCATATCCTACTTTTCACGGCCTATTAATCCAAGTCACACGGGTATTTTGGTGGACATTTTTTTTTTTTTATCTATGCCTATACAATTTTGCCAGGAAAGACCCTTTTGTCAATCGTGGGATCTTTAACGTGCACACCCCAATGTAGTTTACACGAAGGGACCTCGGTTTTTCGTCTCATCCGAAAGACTAGCACTTGAACCCACCACCTAGGTTAGGAAAGGGGAGAGAAAATTGCTAACGCCCTGCCGACCCAGGGTCGAACTCGCAACCTCTCGCTTCCGAGCGCAAGTGCGTCAGAAGAAGAAGAAGAAGAAGTCCTTTGTGCGTTTGTTTGAGTGTGTATGCGCGCGCACCCGTGTGTGCCACGGTGAGTGTGTGTGTGTGTGTGAAAACCAGGGAGCACCACTAAGCATCACTCAGATACAGAGTAATATAAATATCAAACTTAAAGCCGAATACCGCAAAATAACATCAAACAACAACAAACAACAACAACAGTTTAAACAAGTCGCGTAAGGCGAAATTACTACATTTAATCAAACTGTCGAACTCATGGGATGAAACTGAACGCACTGTATTTTTTCACCAAGACAGTACAGCTTCGTCAATCCCCGCGAGAAGGATATCGCTCACTTCCCACTTGCAAAACGTAGTGATATTGACACGCCAGATTAGCGCGGTAGACGGTATTGTGCTAAGCAGGAAAGCGCGCTTTTCTGTATTCTTGTTAACTTTCTGAGCTTGTTTTGAATCCAACCTATCATATCTATATGTTTTTGGAATCAGGAAATGATAAAGAATAAGATGAAATCATTTTTGGATCGATTTCTTAAATTTTAATCGTAACTGAGACTAATTAATCTATTTTCGTTAATTGTGATCACATTTTAAGAGTAAACATGACATATGTATATATTTTTAGATTCAGAATGTGATGAAGAATACGATGCAATCAATTTTAAATCTGTTTGCAAAAAATCGATTTTAATGACAACTTCAATGAGCAAACTCATTAATTAAATTTTTAAGCTCCCAAGCTGAAATGCAATACCAAAGTCCGGGCTTCGTCGAAGATTACTTGACCAGAATTTCAACCAATTTAGTTGAAAAATGAGAGCGTGACAGTGCCGCCTCAACTTTCACGAAAAGCCGGATATGACGACATCAAAGACATTTATCAAAAATATTAAAAAAACATCTGGAGATATCATACTCAGATATCTCATGTCAAGTTTCATGAAGATCGGTCCAGTAGTTTTCTCTGGATCGCTCTACACACACACACACACACACACATACACCACGAATCTCGTCTCGATTCCCCCCTCTACGTTAAAACATTTAGTCAAAACTTGACTAAATGTAAAAACCAAATTCATAACTAAACAAGTCGCGTAAGGCGAAAATACAACATTTAGTCAAGCTGTCGAACTCACAGAATGAAACTGAACGCACTGCAATTTTTCAGCAAGACCGTATACATGTATACTCGTAGCCACAGGAGCTTGCTCGTAGCATCGTCAGTCCACCGCTTGTGGCAAAGGAAATTGACAAGAAGAGCGGGGTAGTAGTTGCGCTGAGAAGGATAGCACGCTTTTCTGTACCTCTCTTCGTTTTAACTTTCTGAGCGTGTTTTTAATCCAAACATATCATATCTATATGTTTTTGGAATCAGGAACCGACAAGGAATAAGATGAAAGTGTTTTTAAATTGATTTCAAAAATTTAATTTTGATCATAATTTTTATATTTTTAATTTTCAGAGCTTGTTTTTAATCCAAATATAACATATTTATATGTTTTTGGAATCAGGAAATGATGAAGAATAAGATGAACGTAAATTTGGATCGTTTTATAATTTTTTTTTTTTTTTACAATTTTCAAATTTTTAATGACCAAAGTCATCAATTAATTTTTAAGCCACCTAGCTGAAATGCAATACCGAAGTCCGGCCTTCGTCGAAGATTGCTTGGCCAAAATTTCAATCAATTTGATTGAAAAATGAGGGTGTGACAGTGCCGCCTCAACTTTTTACAAAAAGCCGGATATGACGTCATCAAAGACATTTATCGAGAAAATGAAAAAAACATCTGGGGATATCATACCCAGGAACTCTCATGTCCAATTTCATAAAGATCGTTCCAGTAGTTTAGTCTGAATCGCTCTACACCGCACATACGCACAGACAGACAGACAGACAGACAGACAGACAGACACACACACACACACACACACACACACACACACACACACACACACACACACACACACACACCACGACCATCGTCTCGATTCCCCCTCTATGTTAAAACATTTAGTCAAAACTTGACTAATATAAAAAAACACAAACAAAATAATGGGGCGCGGGGGGGGGGGGGGGGAATTGTCCAGGGGGGGCGGTTGTCGGGGGGGAAGTTGTCCGGGGGGCGGTTGTCCGGGGGCAGTTGTCCGCGGTTGTCCGGGGGGCAATTAGCCTAGAATCAATCGCCTTGCCTGAAATCGAAAGTCGCATGCAGTTCGTAAACCTGGTCAGCAAAAGATGTCCATTTTGCATTGGAAGATATAGAAGACAATAACACTCTTGTTTGTATGTCAAATGTTTGCCCGAGGGTATAGCTATACAGCGAGTTTTGTAGTCTAACACCGCAGAGGCTTTATTGCTACAATTTAGGATGTTGATACGACCCCCTACATCGTAATCGTCATGGTCACGTGGTGTGGTTGTCACATGATTGTAAATGATGGACTTGGAAGCTAAGTATTCGGCGCAATACTCTGAGAACAGACACAGGTAATGGAATGATTTGTGCATTTGATTACTTGTGATCTTTGTTGAGTTTAAGAATTTTGGCGAACTTGATCTTCCCAAGGATTACAGAACTCCGATAGCAAACACACTTTGTGTTCCCCTCAACAGCAGTTTATTTTTGCGAGGCGAAACTCGTGATTTTTGCACGGATTAGATGTTGGAATCTGCGCATCGACAAATCTTGAAAGACCGACCGGCTGTAATTACTCATTAGTAAATAGTGAATGCTTACAGAGGTGTGCTTGATTTGATGGCAGTTGCAATAACTAAAGGTCATATAGTTATATAACTCCGCAGAAGTTGTCTTATTAATCTTAGCTGCATATATGTGCCTACTATCGTGAGGACGTCAGCCAGGCGTCAGCCAAAATTAACTTCAGACTGAATGTTTCTCCGCTTATTTCAAGTGGTACAATTATCTTGAGGGAGAAAAGCATGTCAAGATCGTGCAACTGTCGATTTTACCCCAGATTCGATTTATTCGAAAAGTCGGAAAACGCACCGCGAGCGGTTATATGTCCCTTAAATAAGAAAATAAATATTTTGCGTTGAAGCTGATTTCAAAGTCAAAATACCATTTCTCATCACAAATAAGAACCCAAAGGGTGAATACATGGTCCAAAGTTCGATCAGCAGCACTTTGGAGGGGAGGGGATTAATAGTCAGTATTAAGTCTGTGTGAGATAAACAAAGCTGGCTGACGTACGTGCTCTCTATAGCTGCATGTGTTCCTGGCTGGTATAAAATTAAAATAAAAAATGCAAGGAAAAAGAAATACGATTTTTGAAGGTACATTATGAGATCTGCTGTGAAAAAAGGAAACCTATCACATGATTTGGAAAGAGTGTGTGGTGATTAAGCAGTACATTTCAAGTACTGAATCACTGACTGTGACGTCTGCTTCTCGTTCTAGGGCTGATCAGTGTTTAACAGAGACAAGTGCAAAGAAGTAATAAGAAATTTAATAATTCTGTACTTTCAAAAACATGCATGTGATCATTCTTGCAGACATCAATCCCTTTCTCTTAGAATCTTCAAATGAAAGTTTTGTAGATTATGATTTCGCTGGTGTGATTTCACACACACGTAACAACATTGTCTTTCTTCTTCTTGTTGCGTAGACGTTTGATATCGAAGCGCGGAACGTACTTCTTCTTCTCGTTGAAAATGTATTTCGGTTTACACAAATGAAGACGTGATGGTGTGTTAATGTTCACAAAATATAAAGTAGTCTACTCATCATGATAAACTCGATCTGGGTGACACTTGGGACGTTGGTGGTTCCTTCCGTGGTTACCGCTGACGTTGCCCTTCCCACAGTGTTCACACGACATCATTTACACAAGCATTGTACACCCCTGTACACTTGCACCTTCTGCAACACACACGTGCAATATCTGTTATTATCAAGTATGATTTCCATCGATATCATTCAATTTGTTTCTCTAAAACAAACACAGAAACAAGAGTTCACAGACTGACACAAACACATGGAAAATGAACAATACCTGTGTTTTCCTGTGAATCAATAATGTTAAAATGTATTAGCGTGTTTTACCTGCGGTTAGTGGACCTTTGGAGATCGCAAAAATGTGGAAATCCGTCCACGGAAGGTGAAACATATGCTAGTGCAATCTAAGTGGCTTCGTTGATTGCTGCCATCTTGGAGTCAATGAAACGGTCAGAGCATTGCATCCTAGCAACCTCAACTGAATATATGTACAGTTCATATTCACGAATTAATACCAATGCACGCTGTTTCCTTTTGCTCTCTTCTTTAAATTTCTTTCCATGAAGATAAACAAATTCTTTTCTTGTACGCTGCACTAGTTTTGGACTAATGGCGCGAGCGTTGACGTCATATGTATACAGTGTCGTCATGACGTAGTCTCGGTCATTTAACCTCGGTTTGTGTACGCAACTAGTGAAGTCTCGATTAATATGAGAGAGGGAGTCGATACACGAATTCCATTCGTCACACTGACGAATAATTTGCATGCACTTCACCAACCAGTGATGATAAATAAAGTGTGTTCAGAATTTGAAGATGATATCATTAATCTGCACATGTGAGGTTTGCCCCAGTTTTTGTGCCAAGATAAATAGCCTGCAAATATAGAAGATAATGAAAATGTCTTATCAGTGACTCACATATGAAATGCCTTGTGTCTTATTTCTTCCACTTCTTACAACATCTGTCCATTCCCACAGAAAATTGGCATTGTCCAAATGCTAGCTCTGTTACTTGATTTTAGAGATCAGTTCACTATTCCAGTACATCATCTACTAGAGTGGAGTTTCAGAAAAGTACAACTACAAGATCAGTGTGAATTTGCATGTTTACAACGACTGTATTCATACAATATGAGTTAGAATTGAAAGTTGGTATTTATATATATATTATATGTATTGAGAAAGAATATAGATTTTTCTTTCATTCTTTTTACTGTTGTGGTGACGACTATCAAGCATGTGACAGCTAGTGTAATGGTACATGTAACATGTGTGATTGTGTCATCATTATCATGACTATGCAGTTGATTTCTTTGTTCTTATCTCTTTTGCAGATGATGAGATCTGAATCCTGCATTAATACAGATATAAGAAGCTGAAATAATTAGTCACCTGCACTGTGGATATTTCCAGCAGAATTTAAACTGACAGAATTAAGCACATACTGGACAAAGTCTTGAAGCAATCAAGCGAATTTCCCATTATTTCAGGCTGGTGACTGTCTCCTTTATGCAGCATATACGAGATGTAATGCAAACTTTTTAAAAGCAAGAAAGAAAAATCATTTCCACATATCAAGTTTCCCTTACCAGAGAGGGTTTAAAAAGACATCTGAAATCACAAGACATTCAAAGATGCAAGGTGAAGGTCAAAACGGGCAGACGGCAGAGTCTGACCAGAAAAACAGAGACTACAGTGGCGGATCTTATGATTATAATCTCAAACCAGCAAAAGATGGAGATACAAAGAGAACAGGAGATGAGGAAATCTGTGTGGTGATTGAAGACGAAACAGAGTCTCGACAGATAACCAGTAGCTCAAAGCGATTGAATGGAGCTCCCAGCAGCACAGTCAGACCTCGTCCCAGTTTGGCTGCAGGTCCTCACAATCTATATGAAAGCTTTGAAAAGAGTGGTGTCGTCATACCAGAGAATGAAATTGAAGCTACCAGAATCTCCAACAATTATAAGGTAAGCATTGCTCAAATATGTGTAAATCATTTTGCTTGAAGTCTATCCTTTTGCATGATTTCCTGTGCACATTTGTTTCCATAGTGTGTGCTCAAGCAGGTGCATGTACAGTGTATAAATAGATTAAAACACACAAATGGCAGGGGGGGGGGGGGGGTAGAGGGGAGGGAGAGAGAAGCAACTTTTTAATGAAATAGGAAGGACATGCAGTCATAGAGTTCAATGTAACAGCTTCAAGCTGAAGAATAATGTTTTTGTCGAATTAACTAACTTTTGAACCGAAAGGGTGCACCGCCACATAACAACCCAAGTCCATTTTTAACTAGCCTGGATGTAGTGTCCTCTCACGTGCAGTCACTCATTATAACACATGAACAAAAAGTAAACACGCACACGAAAACACTCCACTCTAAGATATATTAGATAAAAACCGACTCATATCCCTCACAAACTGTCAAATTAACGACTTTTAACCATCAATTCACGCTCAACCCCATGTTGAAATATTGCAACAACAGCTTTTCAGATTTATAACAATGATCCCTCAACCTGTCCCGAGATCGGCCAATTGGACCTAAGAGGACGTAAAAATCAATTAGTCAGTTAGTCAGGCCTCACATGCATGTGTGTGTGAGTCCCAGCTGTCCTCCCCAAGTCTCCCGCTGCTGGCACTATTAAAGGATCAAGAGAATGCCACAAGTGCTCAGTCTGACTGCAAACCTTCAATCTTTTATGTCTATCAAAAGCCACATTGAAAGAATTTTTCATGGATTGCACAGCACAGCAACTGAAAGTAGACAAAGAAGTCGTTAGTCTACCCAGGCTCTTTGGGAGACTTGGGGAAAACAGTTGGGACATGGAAGGGACATTATCCAGGGTAGTCATTTTAGGTGGACTTGTTCTTTATTAAAACGTTAATCAACTGGACAAAAGGGTTATTCTTTAGCTTTAATGTGGATTCAACTTTGAGGAATTAGGGTCTTATTAATTGACTGGTCTTATTGATCTATTCAGTCTTAATTCATGTACATGTACTAATAACTTTTGTATGACTTTTTCTTTTCTTTTTAAGTTTGGCATGAAAATATGGAAAAGCCATGTGACTGCTCGGCCCATTGCAACAAGATCAGAAATCGTTCAAGATCTGTACTCGGATATCAACAAAGTTAAGCCATCTAGAAGTGAGTATCAAAAAGTCAGTTTTGTTATGTGTGTGTGTGTGTGTGTGTGTGTGTGTGTGTGTGAGTGTGAGTGTGTGGGTATGTGTGTAGGTATGACATTGTGTGTGTGTGTGTGTGTGTGAGTGTGTGGGTATGTGTGTAGGTATGTGTGTGTGTGTGTGTGTGTGTGTGTGTGAGTGTGAGTGTGTGTGTGGGTATGTGTGTGTGTGTGTTGTGGTGCAGAAATGAGGCCCTTGCAAACTCAAAAACAAAACGAAAACAGACAAAAACTGAAGTGAAGTGATTTTCGTTTTCTCAAAACCGTTTGGAATAAAACTATCAAATATGTATCATGTATTTATACATTCTTACGATGTGTGGTAATGAAAAGGAAGAAAATGAATTGTGTTACACATGCACGCATGCGCAGGTAATGATTGCTATTTATGTGTAACAAGATGATGTGCTTGTATTCTTTCTGAACAGTTTTGACATGTAGACCCTTCAACATCCTGTATGTGGTGATGTTTGGCTGGTGGCTTTCCCTGATCTACATTTTAATGGCTGGAGTAATGTTTCTCACTTTCATTGCCAGAGATTATGGTATGTATGCTGTATGTGTTTATTCCCTCAGCTTGTTTGTTGTTGTTTGTTGATGGAAGATAGTAGTGGAAGGATTCAGCATTATCTAGTGTTTGTGCCCTTGGAAGTGTGTGTGTGTGTTTGTGTGCACTTGTTTTTTAAAATCTTGCTGTTATTGTGCCTTTTTGAGGTGGCCATGCATATATATGAAACCAGTCACACCCAGTAATATTTCGTTTTTATTTCAGGTTTCTTTTGCTGCAAGATGGCAAAGTATTTCATCTGGCCGTTTGGGAAATTTGTGCATCAGGTAACTTTGACACACTTTTTTTTAATTTCTGGCATGTCTGTGTGCTTTGAATGGCAGTGATATCACACATGTATAAACAACAGTGTTGCATGTACAGCAAAATATTGTTTAGCTTACACCACTCCTAGTGCTTGCAGCTACAACAGGGCATTTAAACTAAATTTCAGGGCATTTCATTAAATTACATATTCTTACTCCGAATCACATATAGCATTGACGCAGTCTGAGATGCTAAGGTCTGAAAATCGCTACCCGTCTAAAAACCTTAAAGGGAAGCAACCCCACCACAAAAAAGTGTAAACGGATGCGTTGGTAAGGACGCCAGACCATGGGAGTTACCTCCCCTTGGTGTGTACTACGTCACTACCGCTCCCTGACACGTGGTAAACCATACGACTTTTTCAGCTCAGAGGAGGTGGTCATGATATTTTTCGCTCTCGTGACCGGTTTGCCTTGCTCTTTGCTCGGTTCCCTCCGTCTTATTCGCCTTCTGCTTCATTCAGCATACTCGACGGGTAACGACATCAAAAATCACAGCCATTTCTTTCTTTGACGTTTTCTGTCACAACCCAGGAGTACATGGATTTCTTGTCTTGGTTCGACAAGGACCCTAACGCAACTCTCGCTCATTGTGAGAAGATCGGTCACGCTTTTCTGGAGCTGACTTCTATCTCCCAGGCCCTTTCGGGCCGCACTCCATCCCAAGGTGTCGCATACTTTGGCATGATTTTCTTACAGTCACCTGGAGAGTTCATCCTACTCAGCACTGAGTGGACAACCTTAAAGGCGAAGATCGGGAGGAATTTTTCTCCCTGTAGGAAGATTTGATTTATGGCCTCCAGATGCGCAACTGACACTCACACCCTCCATCCAGCAAGTGTCTGGAACTGTTTAGATAAACAGTAGGACGGTGGTATCTCTGATTACTGGACCGAGAAAAAAGGGGAAGTCACTGTTTCGTTCTCTTTCGTGTCTTACTGTGAAATTGGAGACGGCCTGTAAATTAGCCTGTGGGCATAGGGAAGCTGGGTGTTGATAACTAATGATAACAGACTTGGAGAAAGAGTGGCTGTAGCACATAGCAGACATTCTTTCAAAACTGCGGCTTTAAGCACTGATCGTTCCAGGGCATTGGCATTTCCTTTCCAATAGAAAGGGGGGAGGGGGGGGGGGGGCGCAGCCTGTCTTTCCCTTTGACTCGGCTCGGGTCCTTTAATTCAGGGCTGGGGTCTCTTCCTTGGCCGTTTTACGGTCTAGGAGATTGGACGAAGTGCTGGGCACAACTTACTGGCGCTCTGACGATGTCTTTTTCAACTTTTGCCTGAGAGACATCGCGACTGTCCGGCAGGATGGTTCTCGGTCCCTTCCTGCCCTGGTGGCAGCGGGCCAGTTCCTGTCTAGGACTTAAGAGTGAGTTAGATTTTTCTTTCCCACCGCCTTGTTGAAGCTATCTGCTATATGTGATTCGGAGTAAGAATATGTATTTTAATCGAACATTTTAAAAGTAAATTTTCATTTGATTAATATACTTACCCGAATCACATAGGTTATGCCCTCCCACCAACCCCGCTTATGGTTTTTAGTTTCTTTAAAAGCCGTATGATTTACCACGTGTCAGGGAGCGGTAGTGACGTAGGACACACCAAGGGGATGTAACTCCCATGGTCTGGCGTCCTTACCAACGCATCCGTTTACACTTTTTTTGTGGTGGGGTTGCTTCCCTTAAAAGTTTTTAGACGGGTAGCGATTTTCAGACCTTAACATCTCAGACTGCGTCAATGCTATATGTGATTCAGGTAAGTGTATTAATCAAATGAAAATTTACTTTTAAAATTTTTGATTTAACATGGAGAGAACATATAATAAGAACTGTGAACTGCAGGAATGCATGTGCACTGTTTGATCATTCATTAGTTAGTACACCTGCACTTTTATTATTATGCATGACCTTGTTGGGGACAGGTGCACCATGTTCCACTGGGTTCTGTGGCTCACAGCTACAAGGGGTTAGGACCACAGAGAAGCAGGAGTTTAGATGATGAAGACCAAGCCTTGATACCTAATGGAAACAACAACACACTGTCGGCATCTTACACAGGAGATACCAGAAAACCAAGCTCACCGAAGAGTCATTCTTCTTACTGGGTGAGAGTCTTTTTGCTGATTGTTATACTCCTTTTTAAAGCTTTGCCTGCTCCCACCCTATAGGAAAAAATTTCTGGCCAGTCTGACGTTAAGATGACGGAAGGTGACCTGCTGAATCATAGTTAAAACACACATGCCTTGGTATCAAGTTGTGTATCAATATCTGTACTAGTTTGAGCATGCTTGTGAAACTGTTTCATAGGAGGTCGATTTTGATTCAGGAAATAACCTACCTCATGGTTTTTATATTCAATGTAAATGTGTTCAAGCGTTTAAGTGTGTAGGTGTGAGTGTAAATGAAATATGTATGTGGTGTTACCACAAGAAATGTATGTTGTCCATCTCAGGAAAGTACATGTTTCCCATAGGCCATGACTGCTCCCCAGGAGCTATTGAAGATTCAGAGTGGTTTCTAGGGGAATATTTCCTTGTAGCTAGGGGAATACGTAGAGGTTACACGCCGAGTCTCAGTGATTATCAAAAATAATGGTCGAAGTTAGCGGATCATGAAAAATGCGAGCTTTAGCGAGCTTTTTCATGACCGCGAACTGAGACCATTATTTTTTATAATCACTGAGACGAGGTGTGTAACCTCTTTATTCCTCCTTTCTTCAGTTATTCAAAGAAAAGAGGAGTTTTTTTGCGAAAGTTTGATCGAATCCTATTCTCTCAACCAGTCAACCTGCGCAGGCGATCGATTAATGCGCGGTTGTATAGTTCCGTGCAAATTATTCCATTCTGTTAACACTTCTTGTCAGTTTTCCTATTTTGGGCTAAAATCAAGTACACAGATATGCTGTTATTCTGCCGTGGCGGCAAAGGCAGATATTGTGTGTTCTGTATATGTTTTAGTATCGCTTAGGATAATGTTTTTTTCGTCAAATGGGACTAGCAGACGAACTTTTGCACCCGTGTTCCAACGTTAAAAACTGTAGGAAGTTCAGTTTTCTGGGTAAAATAGTGTATGAAACCCCTTTATGTTGTTTAAATTGATGAGATGTGTGCATTTGGTTGCGTGTGATCTGTTTATTAAATGAAATATTGTTGAAAACTGACCGTCGGATTGCAGTCTGTTGTCGAAGGAACTGAGTGAAAAGAAGGGGAACTACTCTTGTCGCTAGACAAAGTATGAGTTACTTGCCTTGGGAAATTGCTTGTGATGAACGGCTTGACGGCACGGCAGATGAGATTCAGAAAACAACCGAACTCATGGATTTTATATGGAGATTCATGTGTTCAGGCCTGTAGTTGTTAATTTAAATGCGGTATGTTTGTATTGTTTGCTCCAGAGATGTATACTTCGTACATTAGAGCGTTCGGAACTTTTCAGTCGCAAAAAGTAGTACCGAAACAGAACAACCTCTCAACCCATTGCACTATCGAGGATTCAGGCTGTTGCTGGGTCGTTATTTGTTTGGTTGCTGGGTCATTATCGAAAAATAACTACCCCTACAAGTTTACAGAGGTAAAGAAGCAGAGGGGGGAATAAAATGAATTATACACACCTCTTCTAGTTTACAGATGGAAAGAAACGGGGTGGTGGAATTGTTGTTCTTACAGTGCTGTCTGGTACACATACATCTCACAGAAAAAACACATTGGATTTTTAGTCAAAGTCAAGTCCGGTATCTAAATTGTTAGAGGCAAAGAGTTATCGCAAGAAAAAGCGAAGGTAAAAGTTAGGTGCACCAAATATTGTCTGTTTTGATTACTTAACGTCCCAGTATCCTGCATGAATGCTTTTCTTCGAGTAATACATTGCAATGCACAGTTTATTTATTTGTTTGTTTGTTTGTTACTTGCAGAAGGAGCCCAAGACCTACATATGGTTACTGCTGGGAATTCCCATTTTGTGGCCAGTCCATGCCATAGTTTGGTTTCTTTCTTGGTTCCTTGTTGTCTCCATTCCAGTTGCAAAAGTGAGTTGATTTGAAACACAGTAGTCTCTCATTTGAAATCTAAGGGGAAAAGTCTGAGAAGAAGTCTTAAAATGAACGTAAAACTGGCTCTTTTTGTCTCTTTATTCTTGATTTAGAACATTAGCAGTCTGTTTCAGATTTTGTGTGTGCTTAATTTATACATGTAAAAACAATGTAAATGTCGGTGAGTAGAAAAATGTTTTGTGTTAAGGTTCCTTTCTTACGCTAAGCCGTTGTTCACAGCTTTTCTTCGGGTTGCAGGTGAATTCCAAGGTGTTGACAAGAATACTGTTCATGGCTCCCACAGAAATACACGTTGAAGACCAGAGCGTGTTGACGCTGGTAAGTGGCCAATAGATACTTCATTTTTTCCATTTCGTATTTATCCCGTTGCTTGGAAATTCAGTTTGCTTCCTCCCAGTAGAACACACGTGGGGAAAACAAGCATCCCGGTGTGTGTGTGTGTGTGTGTGTGTGTGTGTGTGTGTGTGTGTGTGTTTAGATGCAATCATGCAGCCACCTGAGACATGGATACCATCTCTGACTCTTGAGTCATCACATAAACTTGGCCAGTGTCTGTGTCGGCCTGAATTTGAATCTGTGACCTGACAATCACAAGATCCCAAATTACCAGATCCCCCCCCCCCCCCCCCCTCCCACTGAGAGTTCAAATGTTGCTGGAAGTTTGTGTTTTAGCTCTCAAGATTTGCATTTGGCAGAATGGTCAAGGTCTTCGACATGCCCTGGCGATGATAGGGACACGAGACACAGATACCGTCTCTGAGTCATCATATACACTTGACCAGTACTGTCTCTCCCAGTCTGAATGGGGGTGGGGGGTCTTAAACTGAGGCAGGGGAAGGTCTTGAATTGAGGTGTGGGGGGGGGTCTTCAAAGTGGCTGTTTCACTGTGTTTTATATGCCTGACATGTGTGAGCTTTGCTGTGTACTGGCAGAACCCCCAGAAGCGGTACAGTGAGATTGTGATGTACACGCACCAGGCATTCAACTTCTACTACTACAAGCTGACGGTGGATGGGGTCAACGTTATCCTTGTCAGTATCCTTTTGCTCTGCAAACAATGTGTTGTGGTTTTTTTGTTTAAAAAAAAAATCTGGTATGTGTGTGAATTTTGTGTGTGTGTGGGGGGGGGGACACATGTCTCAGGAAGTCGTTTTGGCTGTTCTTATATATATATTTTTTTTTATCGCGGACTTGATTGTCTGAGACTAGCTAATTTTATGCAGGCTTACTTATTGAACTCTTCTGTAAACCATCTTGAGGAAAGATAAAATGCTAGAAGCAAATGCTTTTCATAAAAAATGCATTGATAACATTTTCTTTGAAAAAACCCATCTTTGTCAGATTTGACATTTTTTCTGTTGATTTCTGCTCAGCAGTTGCTATTACACTTACCAAAGTTGTTCTTTAACCCATCTAAGATTTGCTGCTGTTCGTTGTGTTGTCCATTGTTCTTGGCTATGCGGATGAAGACAACGTTGTCACAGATTCTGTAACGGTGAGTATCACTGTCTTGAATTCTCTTATCCTCTTTCCTCTTTTGTCCATCGTCTTGCTGATTTGTTTCTCTTTGGTGTTTTTTCTTTCTACTTTTTTTGATTGTTTTTGGGTGAATTTTGATAGATCTGTCCGTTTAGATACATGTACTTGAAAAAAACTTTGAATTATATCAGCTACATTGTCTTAAGGCACAGTGTTTACTCAGAGAATACAGACATAAATTGAAAGACACAGCTTGAACTTCTTGTTTCACAGCAGGAAGCATGCAAAACAGTTGATGAAATAAATGTTCACACTTGAAATTGAGTTTGATTTGCTGAAACAGGATGAAAAGAGTGCATGGAATAAAGCCATGATCTTGTTAAGAGTGTTCTTTGTTACCAACAGCACCATTTCATGCCATGTTTTTATTTTCTGTTGGCAGAAATGCATTCTGGGAGTGCTTGCAATTGTTCCGCTGACATATTACATTGGAATGGGAATCACCAGGTAGGATTTTATAAAACAGAAGAGTTTAAGTGCACAGCAGTCCTTTTTCTATATCCTATGAATGAGAACAGTATAAATTTGTGACGTTAAAATTTTTTAAATTTTTTTTTAGATGTGTGCTTTCAGATACACTTTTTTTTATTTCAAACATTGTGTTAGTTATCTCTGTCAATGAGAGAATGTTATTGAGGATTGCCAATCTTATCTGCCAGTGACGATTCATTTTTTTGTGCATGTTTGTTTTCGTCTCTAATCGACGCTTGATGTGGCTCTACGCCACACTCAAGCATGAGCAGAGTTCTGTCAGTATCACAAGTAGTCAATAAGTTTTTCAACATTGGATGTGAGCTTTTGTTAGAGTCAGCAATGACAACAATACCGATGGATTGTTTCAGCATCTCTGCCCAGAGCAGCTTTGCAGTGGGTGCCATACTGAATGCCACATTCGGGTCGATGGTGGAAGTGATTCTCTTTGTCATCATGCTCAAAAAAGGCCTGGACACAGACCAAGAGTGCTATGCAGAGCTTGTCAGATCATCTCTTGCAGGTAATGAAGACAGAATGTAGCTGCTTGAATATGGAACGGTACACGTGACGGGCGCAGTGGCGTGGTGGTAAGACGTCGGCCTCCTAATCGGGAGGTCGTGAGTTTGAATCCCGGTCGCTGCCGCCTGGTGGGTTAAGAGTGGAGATTTTTCCGATCTCCCAGGTCAACTTATGTGCAGACCTGCTAGTGACTTAACCCCCTTCGTGTGTACACGCAAGCACAAGACCAAGTGCGCACGGAAAAGATCCTGTAATCCATGTCAGAGTTCGGTGGGTTATGGAAACACGAAAATACCCAGCATGCCTACTCAACGAAAGCGGAGTGAAGCTGACTATGCTCTCAGAGTATAGTGTGGGGAACCCAAATGGGCAAACGAGCTCACACGTAACCAGACAATTCTGGAACGCTGAAGAAGAAGAACAAGAAGGAACGGTACACAACTGTGGGTAAGCGGGATTTTAGGAATGAAGCAGAAGGTTATCCTTAGGTGATTCTGTGATGTCGAAGAAGTGGGTTTTTTTTTTATGGGGGGGGGGGGGGGGTGAGACAGAGAGGGAGGAAGCTGAGAGAGGGTTGGTTGAGGGTTAGAAATGGGGATGGGGGTATGTGATTAGATTTTGTGTGTGTGCTAAAGATAGAATTCTCTTTCACAAACTGTTACTTGAAAAAGTTTAGCCTTGTCATTATTGTTGGTCAATTCACCAAAGTAAGAAATAAGCGCAGACAATAGAAATGAAGTCTAGTATGATGAAAACACTGAGCTGTAATATGTTTTGTCCACAGGTGCAATCCTCGTCAGCATACTCTTTATACCTGTAAGTAAAACAAGTTTTGAACTTTCTTGTTTATTTCAGTAAAAGCAAATTGTTCCGGTAATTAATATTTTTAGCACAAAATTAAACCAATACAGTGGAACCCCCCTTTTAGGACCTCCTACAATCTGAGAAAATCGGGTCTTAGAAAGGAGGGAGTCCTAAAATTAATGGGGGTAAATTTACAGGTTAAGAACAGAAAGTCTGAGAAAACAAGGTCTGAAAAAGGGGGAGTCTGAAATTGGGGGTTCTTAAAAGGGGGGTTCCACTGTATGACAAATCAGAATGAAAGAAGAAAAGTAAATGGAGTATTGAACTGAAAAAAAAAATGCACACACAGACACACACACACAGTGCACACACACACACCCCCACACACACACACACACATGTTTGGACTGCTCTCATAGTGAGGACTTGCTAATACACACACGGATAGTGCCTTTGTAGTGCACTTGCACTACAACGGCACTGGGTGCAGTGCCTTTCTAGTGCACTTGCACTACAACGGCACTGAGTGCAGTACTCGCTCCGGCATCGAAGAATTTTCACTAAAAAAGGCACAAAATTTGACCTATTTCGTCGCCTATAGAGGACGGAAAGAATGTCATTTTGAACATTGTTATGACATTCTTTCCGTCAAAAAAGTCAACTTAACGGGAAAAAAGTCCTCACACTGAGTGAGGACTTCTGTAGGACCTCAGTGTGTAGGTGTGTAGACCACCTAAGACCTCACTATGAGAGCAGTTAAAACACACACACACACACACACACACACAAACATACACATATCAAAATTGCAGGTTAAAGTAGATTTTGAACAGTAAGAGTGTGCTATGTTTCTTTTTATGAAATACCAAGATGCTCTGTGCGTGTGAGTGTGTGTGTGTGTAAGTGTGTGTGTGTGTTTATGTTAATGTACATGTCTGTATGTGTGTGTTCACAGGGAATCTCCATGATAATGGGAGGAATCAAGTACCGCACTCAATCCTTCAACCCCAAGTCAGCCAGCATTAGCACAGCTCTACTCTTTGTTTCCATTGCAGGTATTATAGTTTATACGTTTTGAATGGCAAAGAAATTCTGTTCCTTAAAGAGTATTTGTAGTGTTGTTTGCAACATTAGTAAACTCAACTGTAGAGTATATAGCAACTGCATGATCTTGAGAGGGCAGTTCCACTGACTGTAACGTTTATTTTCTTTGTAATTTCCAGGAGTATTTTCTCCCACTCTTTTCTCCTCTCTGTACGGCCATCAGACGTGTGAGGATTGTCAAGAGACGTATGGTCCTGCAACTCTGCAACCAGTTAACCAGTCCAGCAACTCTTCTGGATACTACTGCAAAGTCTGCACATCATCTGTGGTCAGTTTTGTGTGTGTGTGTGTGTGGGGGGGGGGAGGGGAGTTGGTGTGTGTGCGCACATTTGGTTGATGGGGGATGCATGTGTGCATATGTTTGTCTGTATGTTTGTGTTATTCATTCACTTTAAACTGTTAATGATTTGTTGTTGTTGTTGTTGTTGTATGTTTTGGCATTGTACAATATAAAAGGGCAACCCCCCTCTCTTTATTAAATGTAAAAAAATCAGAGAAAGTCAGGTCCAAAACAGAAAATCTGAGGAAGCAAGGTCTTCGTAAGGGGGAGGTCTTAAGTTGGGGGGTCTTGAAGGGGGGAGGGGGGGTCTTGAAGGGGGGAGGGGGGGGAGAGTGTTCCCCTGCAGTGGTAAAGCACTTTGAGCTATTTAGGGGACTTGCATTGTAGAAAAGTTATTTATTATTTTGACTTTCTTTCGCCCAGTTTGGACCTAATGGAGACAGGACTCTTTATGACAACAAGGTGAGACCGTTGGTCTACTGCTGTGCCATCATTCTGCCGCTGGCTTACATTGTCGGGCTGGTCTTCAGCATGAAGACGCACTCTGCTGAAGTTTATGAGGAGTTTGAAACACATCTCAAAGAAGAGATCGAGCTTGGTGCAGGTATGATGTGTGTGTGTGTGTGTGTGTGTGTGTGTGTGTGTGTGTGTGTGTGTATTGTTCTGAGTGAGACCCTTCTTTGATCACTGTGATGTTAACCCCCTGGCATTAAGAGCATGATCATCGTGCTCCTGTGTGATGTGGCCATAACTCTTTGCACTGACACCATCAGATTTATTCATATCAATTGTTCAGGTCATTTGCCTGTTTCATCTCGGTGGCGTATTGTCAAGAGTGTGGTCATCTTGGTGCTGGGTTGCACAGCCATTACTCTGTGCGGTAACATCATCTTAACGTTTTATTCATATTGCACAGGTCACTCCCATGGTTCAGCCCAGTGGTCTCGTGTGAAGAGTGTGATCATCTTGCTGCTGTGTGCGACAGCCATTGCTTTGTGTGGTGACATCATCTCCAATAACATACAACCTCTTCTGGAAAAATCAGGGATATCAGAGGTAGTTTCAGCCCCATTTCATTTGTACTACAGTACTGCCTGCCCCAAAAATCTTAGTTTTGGTCTTGAAATGCTTACATCTGTTAAACCAGTAGACCAACTGACATGTATTTTTGGCTCACGAAGTGTAGCCAATGCGTTCGTAACTTTGTCTGTCTGTGCGTGCATGTGTGTGTGCGTGTGTATGTCTTTGGTAGAAACTTTAACATTTCGTCATTTGAAGACGTCACATTAACACTATTGTGACTAGCACTGCCACGGCGTTAACGTCCTGCCTGCCCAAGCTTGCCACCAAGAAACTTCCCAAAAATCAGTAACTGTAAAGAAATCTGTCTAGCAAGCTTGAATTAAGTCCAATCACCACCAAATTTTGTGTACTAATTCAAAAATGGATGCCCAGTTCAGTCGTGCTATTTATAAGTTTGTCACGCGATTTGTTTTAGCAAAGGGGGGTGAAAGGGGGATAATTTGTGTTTTTTAACGTTTTTTTGTGTGTGTTTTATTTTCCACTGCTTTTTTTAAAAGTTATTTTTTAACAGAAAGTATTATAAATAATGTTATAACCAAACAAGGTGTAAAACCTATGAATTAGCTGAAATATTGTTAACATTGTACACAGAAATAAGGAGACAGTACAAAGAAAAAAACAAGCAAATCATGCATTCACTCACAGCATCCTGACTCAAATGAAACAAAACTGTAACACTCACCAAATGATGTCTAGGTAATCCATATTGAATATAAGTCACATTTTCACAACAAAGTACCAACTGTACACCTATGAACAATTCCAAAAGGATTTGAAGGCTCCAGCCATCCATGGTTATCAGTGCTGCCACGCCCCCATAGCTCCTGCACGATTCCGAGATACATGTTCGTCTAGCAGTATCACCCCCTACCACGTGTAGTTTGCCGACTCGTACTAGCAACAACGGGACTGTTTCTTCCTCAATATCACTGCTATTATCGCTTTCTTGAGGCTAAAACGACACGATGTATCATGATCTACAGGATCCTCAAGATCCAACATCCGGAGAATCTCCTCACGTGACAAGGCTCGCCTTCGATTCATTTTTTTTGTTCGAAAACACCACGCAAATCTGCACTAATTTGATCAAGCCGGAAGAGAAAACCACGTGTATCAAGGGAAACAACTCAATTTATTGCAATCTTCAAAAACCGGGAAGCAATCACGAGTCTTGTACCTTGTATGACTGGTACTGAAAAATGCGCGTCCCGTCCATGGGCGTGTCAGCGCGGTTACTGATTTATCAGTGTCCCGTCGCGAAAGTGTTAAGGCGTAAGAGGGATAGACGTCACGCGAAGGAATTTCTGAAAGTCTTGGTCATTGTTATCTTGAGCGGGCCGAGACTCTCTCTCTCTTTCTTTCAACTTCAGGCCCTTCAAGCGTTATTATTCTGATTTGTTTCGTTTTGGTTTCATTTTTCATTGCTCATTTTTCTTTTTGATTTATCTCCCTTTCCCCCTTCTTTTGCGCTTGGAGGACATCATCTTCTCTGATAAGTCGTTTTGATATTTGTATTGTTATTTTCATTTTTTTTTAACCTGTTCACGACCATTAGGTCCAAACGTTGTTCATTGTCATTTGTTTGTATATTTCGTTGCGAGTCCAGAATATTAGGTATTACTCTTAGTCGTGTCCCTGTAAGTAGGCTACATGCAGACAGACAGATCTAGATCTAGTGTCTCGCTTTCTTGCACAGTGTCACCTATGCTTACTGTGTGTGTGTGTGTGTATGTGTGATGGAGTGATTGAGTTTGTGTTACTGTTTGTCTATTTCTTACGTGAGCCTTGAAGGCTTCGCCTCTTGTTTTTAATGGAAGCTACAATAGCCATTCTTTTCGTTTTTGATTTATTCCAAGCCAGTTTATTAACTTTCTGAAAGTTTTATGTAACAAAAGCTTTGATCTAACATGAAAAACTGTTAAGTGCAATCAGAACAGGTAGGACAAATAGGTTGACGATTTTTTTTCTTACATTTTCATGTACCGGAAATTTCTGGTTAATGCGAACACTGCATTCTCATCTTGATTTCAGTATTTTGATGGGATTTCAGTATTTCATAGGTGTGACAATGCTGGCGCTTGTGGCAGAACTTCCAGAGGTTGTGAATGGCATTCAGTTTGCTCTGCAGAACAACGTCAACTTGGCGTAAGTGTTAATCACAAACATGTTGTTTTTGGTGTGTCTATTTGCATACATTGCGAACGTGATTTTGTTAAATTAGATTTTGTTCAGTTTTGGAATATAGTTGCACCTGTGTGATGTGGCCATACATAAATCTGTAAGACCATACATAAATCTAGGAAAGTCAGGTCTTTATAAGAGACCGAGAGTTTTAAAATGGAGATAAATTTGCAGGGGTTATGAACCGAGAATCTGAAAAAAGTGAAATCTTAAAAGGGGAGAAGTCTTAAATTGAGGAGTCTTTTGAGAGGGGTTCCACTGTATTAAAATTGTTGTTTACACATTTTTACATATGTGTACTTGATTTTGTTAATTTTCTGAAGAGTCATTTTGGTATGTGCCGACTTGTTACTACCTTACCTGGCTTTATAATCATAGCATGCCTCATGATTGTGGATGCTGTTCATACTAATTGACCTGGAAGATGAAGGCATAATTAACAGCTAACAAAATGAATACATGTACAACATCAAAAATCACACATGCACTTTTCTGCAAAACAAGATTATGATTTTTCTATGTGACAGATATAGAAATCTGAGTCAGATATGCAATGCTGTTGAAAGTGTGAATACAGAAGACAAGAAGGAAACTCTGTTAAGAATCCAAATCTGTTAAGAATCAAACTCTAAGAATCAAACTCTGTTAAGAATTAAACTCTGTTAAGAATCAAACTCTGTTAAGAATCAAACTCTGTTAAGAATCAAACTCTGTTAAGAATTAAACTGTTTGTCCTCCACTAAGTAAACTTTGTGGGTGTCCATAAGCAGTGATGTGTTTGCATTTCGATTTGAAAGTTTGTGAAGTACCATGTCTGACTATCATTGCAGGATTGAGATAGGCAGCTCTACAGCTATACAGGTGTGCCTGGTGCAAGTGCCTATTCTGGTGCTGATCGACGTTATTTATGTGAGTAGACTTGTAAACATTGCCACACATCAACCGCCAGAGTGTCAAATTTAATAATATATACTCTAGAACTAGAAGAACTCATCCTATTTCATGCTTTGACTCATCTACCCAGATAACTAAATAAGTAAATAAATAGATAAGTAAATAACTGAAGAAATTGAGAGAAATGGGCAAATATGTAAATAAGAAAGAAAGAAAAAGAGAGAGAGAGAGAGAGAGAGAAAGAGAGACAGAGAGAGATAGATATATAAGGAAATAAATTTAAGATAAATATTTAAATAAAAAAACATGTTCTAAAGCACTTTTATTGTAGAGATAATAATGTTATATTCCTCCTTTATGCCACTCCGTTTGGCATTGGTGTGGTGACTGTATCATTTAATAAACAAATTATCAGATCATTTGTTCAGTTATTATAATAGCTTTTTTTCTCTCTCACAATGTCAGCCAATGGGCTTCCACCTGATATTTGCTGAAGTTCACTTCTGGGCTGTCATCTTTTCCGTCATTTTCATCAACTACATCTTTCAGGATGGAAAAAGCAACTACTTTCAAGGTATGTAATATAAAGAGTCTTTGCATTCCTTGGTGTTAGGTTTTCTGGTTGACGGGCTGTCTAGCAATTTATGGATGGAAAAATTGTGTTTTTGCTTTTGAGAATTAATGTTTGTAAAGTTCGGGCTTTAAACAAACATGGAAAAGTAGAAAATGTCAAATGTCTCCCAAAAAATGTCATATATTTAATGCAGTGCTAATTTATTTCCTGCATTGCATGCACTGCATTTGTTTCCAGCTCCCCCAGTTTTTCAGAATCAAGTCTGGCTGTGTGACTGCATGTTTTGTTTGATGGGCATTTGATGTTGTTTAAACTCACTGTCGATGGGCGCAGTGGCCTAATGGTTAAGACATCGGCCTCGCAAGGGGAAGGTCATGGGTTCGAATCCCGGCTGCGCCGGTGGGTGACGGGTGGATATTTTTCTGATCTCCCAGGTCAACTTATGTGCAGGTCGACCTGCTAGTGTCTTATCCCCCTTCGTGTGTACACACAAGTACAAGACCAAGCCCTCACGGAAAAGATCCTGTAATCCATGTCAGAATTTGGTGGGTTATAGAAACACGAAAATACCAAGCATGCAACCCCTGAAAGCGGCATATGGCTGCCTAAATGACGGGTTAAAATAGTCATACACGTAAAATCCCACTCGTTCAAAAGACACAAGTGTGTGAGGGAGTCTCAGCCCATGAACGCAGAAGAAGAAGAGAAAGAAACTCACTGTCACTTAGGTATGAGCCATAAAAGTAACTGTGTAGCTGCAGACTTCCCTGTCATAATAATTTAATTAACTTCTTCTTTTATTGTTACCTCTCTCTGTGTGTATTATCATGAAATGTTACTGTGTGCTTGCAGGCTTCATTGTGGTAGTCATCTACTTTCTGCTGATGGCAATGTATGCCTTCACACAGCCGCCAGACAATGCTGTCTGCTCAAGCCAACATGCTACAGGTGGAAACACTACACTCCCAACCACAGTTGCACCAAGACTTCAAGAGTTATAGCAGTTTGTGAAAACTCTCGGCTGTGGACTGCTGTATACAGCTACGAAAATGGTAGCAGCTATATTTTCTTCATCGCCATTCACTCAGAAATCAACTCAGAGTCTTCAGCTGTATAAAACTGGGGACTGCTGTATACAGCTACGAAAATGGTAGCAGCTATATTTTCTTCATCATCATTCACTCAGAAATCAACTCAGTCTTCAGCTGTATGGAGGTCTCCCTTTTGCGTACTTCGGAGCGGTGTCACGTGATACGCAGAAATGGGTTGGAGGGCAAGAAGCGGAACGGCTAGTAGCGTCAGTGCGCCGCTCGATGATTCGGGAGTGTTTTAATTGAATAATGTCAAAATCAGGAACAAAAACGGTCGACCAGCCAAAAGAGAAGTACATTACATCATTGAGTGACGTTGCTAAAGTGCGATACTTGGAGAAATTGACCGAAGCTCTTTAGTTTCAGACTACATATAATTTCTGCTTCAGTGTGTGTGCATGAGTTTTCATTTTGTTATTATTCAAGAACTTGTAGTTCTATTTCTAACTTTGTATGTTTATGTGTGAAGCTCTTTAGTTTTAGATTACCTATTATTTCTGCTTCAGTGTGTGTGAGTTTTCATTTCATTGTTATTCGAGAAATGGTATTTCTAACTTTGTATGTTTATGTTTGGAGAAGCGATTCTTTTTTCCTTTTTGGGCCGGATCAAGTCTGGTGTCTGCTTTAGTGCTTACTTTGATATTACCTTAGAACATTTATTGTGAACCTGTAAATGTGTAATGTGTGTGTGTGTTTTTTGTTCTTTTTATATTTAGTCAAGTTTTGACTAAATATTTTAACATCGAGGGGTTTATTTTTTCTATTTCTTTTTACTTTAGTGCTGCGGAAGACAGTAACTAAAAATTTCCCTGAATTCAGTGTTACGTGTTTTTTGTTTTTAATTTTTATATATATGTTGACAATGACAGTTCAGTTAAATAAAGCGTTGAACACATTATATGTATTTTAATTTTTACCAATCTGTCACTCTGTGAATGTGAAGCTGGTGTGAGTGTGATATTTAACACATTACTTTTGATTTGTACCTAATCTCTGCCTATGTTAGCTCCAGTAGGTGTGTTTTCAACAGTTTTGTTCAATTTTGTGAAACGTTACTGTTTTGAGACAAACCAGACACATATTTTTCCGTTTAGGACAGCTGGGCTCAACATATTAACTTTGTTGACTAAACAAAGGAGCCATTACACAGATACACATTCATTCTGACAATCACTCACCAGATTCTTCACAATTAAGAAATTTCTCAGATAAGACACACGCAAGCTTAAAAAAAAAGTCTTAAGAACAAAAACGTTACTGCAACAACAATGTATTTATTAGTTCTTACTAAAATCACATGCTTCAATAAAAAAAAAGAGCATAAACTGTACAGACATGCTAACCAGCACTGATTAAGGCACACACTTGGAGTCAAAAAGCTATGGCATCAACATAAGCAGTGTTGAATCTGTTTCAAATTGCACACTTCAGTCAAAAAGCTATGGCATCAACATATGCAGTGTTGAATCTGTTTCAAATTGCACACTTCAGTCAAAAATCACATGTCTGACAATGAGTGAATTAGTGTTTCCAATCAATGAACGGTAACTGTTTACATATAAAAACTGAAAAAAAAGTGAAAAAAAAAGAAAAGAACTGTACACACACACACTTGGCATCAGATCTCAAAATCAAATAAGGAAAAGTGTTGAGTCTTGAAAATGCTTTGAATTATACACACTTGAGTCAGGAAGCAAAGGAACTACACTCATGCCAGCCAGCACAAGTCATACAGATACTGTACACAAGTCAAATCAATACTGTGTTTCAGGTTTGGCATCCACACAAACAGTTTTGTTTCTGTTTTAAATCACACACTTGTCAATAAACTATACAGACATGCTAACCAGCATTGATTAAGGCACACACTTGAGTCAAAAAGCTATGGCATTAACATAAGCAGTGTTGAATCTTGTTTCAAACTGCACATTTCAGTCAAAAAGCGAGTGAATCGGTGTTTCAATCATTAGCAAAATTAATACTGCTGTTGAGTAAATCTCGGTGTCTTCCTCCAGCGTCGACTTTCGGAATTCTGAAAAATGCAAGAGCATTTTCCTTGTTGCTTCGGCTTGTGCAACCGATTATGCAACAAGTATTCACCATCTTGAATGAAATTTAGCCAAATCGTCGACGCAAATACGGAATCGCCGCAGCGAAACTTCGCGATCGGCACCACGCTTCCATGTTTTCGCAAAGCGGCGCGGTGGCTTCTTGCCCTCCAAGCCCCGGTGCGCACGAAGTGATGACGTCAATAGGGAGACCTCCATAAAACTGGGGACTGCTGTATACAGCTACGAAAATGGTAGCAGCTATATTTTCTTCATCGTCATTCACTCAGAAATCAAGTCCGAGTCTTCAGCTGTATAAAACTGGGGACTGCTGTATACAGCTACGAAAATGGTAGCAGCTATATTTTCTTCATCATCATTCACTCAGAAATCAACTCAGTCTTCAGCTGTATAAAACTGGGGACTGCTGTATACAGCTACAAAAATGGTAGCAGCTATATTTTCTTCATCGTCATTCACTCAGAAATCAAGTCCGAGTCTTCAGCTGTATAAAACTGGGGACTGCTGTATACAGCTACGAAAATGGTAGCAGCTATATTTTCTTCATCATCATTCACTCAGAAATCAACTCAGTCTTCAGCTGTATAAAACTGGGGACTGCTGTATACAGCTACGAAAATGGTAGCAGCTATATTTTCTTCATCGTCATTCACTCAGAAATCAACTCAGAGTCTTCAGCTGTATAAAACTGGGGACTGCTGTATACAGCTACGAAAATGGTAGCAGCTATATTTTCTTCATCGTCATTCGCTCAGAAATCAACTCAGAGTCTTCAGCTGTATAAAACTGGGGACTGCCAACTGCAGAAACCCAGAGACACAAAGAACTGGAGTTTCTGGAGTAAACTTGACTTGCCTACTGTGCAGAAGTTGCTCAGGCTTTGAAATCTGAAATGTTTTGCATTCAGCACTGTTTTCAAAACCAGTATGATTCATCATTGTCACATGGCAGTATGGTATCTCAGACAAACCTAGTGCTTGTAAACGCTGCAGGCTGGATAGCGCAAGTTAGATGAGACTGTGAGAATCATAGCACAATTACGCTGACATGGTCTTCTTAATGCTACTGGACGTTTTGCCATGATGCAGTCAGTGCTCAAGTTGTTAAAACTCTGTTGCTGCCTGTTGTGAACTGTATAAGATGTCAAGCAGAATTGTATTCAATTTTTACAATCTTTTGTCTGTACAGTCCCACCAAACACTGTAGTTTTCTGGTGAAGGTAGAACTTCTTTGCTCGGTGACACATGGAGAGCTGCAGGAGGGGTGTCTAGATGCTCCATCCACTTTCCTGTGTTAGTACATTCCAGTCTTTTGGGTATTCATCGGAGCCTGCAACATTGCTCGATCCTCTCTTATAGTTGTCAGACTGGTACAAGAAACACAGTTTTTTGAAAGTTTGTTTTGCTGTTCTGATTTTTTCCTTATTATCTTTGCTGATGGGCATTCCATTTACTGTGATTGGGTTCATTTTTGTCAGTAGTTTTTATTGGCAAACATTTTTAGATCTTGTTTCATTGTCCTTTGCTCTTTTCTTTACTGTTATTGTAAATTGTTCTGGAAATAGTTTTTATTTGCAAAGATGATCTTGTTTCTATCTCATATACTCATTTCTTTGTGGTTATTGAAAATATAGCTGATGTAGATAAAATAAACATGACATCAGGACAAAAAATCAGCTGGAAAATTAGCTGTTGCCATTACTTTTACACTCTCATTTGCTCGGGTCATTTTATTCATTGATCTTTCTTCTCATGTCTGATTAAATTACATATTCTTACTCCGAGTCACATATTTAGCATATTTAGCATTGACGCAGTCGAGATGCTAGGTGCCTGAAAAACGCTATCCCGTCTAGTCTAAGGGAAGCAACCCAAGCTAAAAAAGTAGCAAGCTTGCTACCCTGGGTTGCCTCCCGTAGCGTATCACGCCACAGATCTCGTACCCAGTACGAGACACCCTCATTCGACTCCTTTCAGCCAGAGAGACAGGTCGTCTTTTCGCTAGCGCTCCTAGGCCGTTTGATTGTCAGCCTGACACCCTCCGGCCTCGGCTCCCGTCTTCTTCTCTTAGCTGGTTTCCAGTTGGTGAGATCTTTCCTTGTTGTTGTATTTCGCGTTTCTACTGTTATTCTGACGTCCTTGGGACTTAGAAGTTGCTGCAGTAGTTTCGTTGTGGCCGCCTTGCCGGTCGCCATTTGTGGCTAGCACGTGTTGTTTACACTTGTACGTTTCTGTCCGTGCTCGGACTGCGAACGTTCGTTTAGTGCTGTTTGTTTAGCGGCTGTTTGCCGCTTTTACGTTAGTGCTAGTTCTTTGTTTCTGCTGAATTTTTCGTCCGGTGGACTTAGTTACGTTCAGTAGTTACTTTGCTCGTGGCTTCCTTTTCGGTCGCCATTTTGTGACTAGCACGTGTTGATTACACTTGTACGTTTCTGTCCGTGCTCGGACTGCGAACGTTCGTTTAGTGCTGTTTGTTTAGCGGCTGTTTGCCGTTTTTACGTTAGTGCTAGTTCTTTGTTTCTGCTGAATTTTTCGTCCGGTGGACTTAGTTACGTTCAGTAGTTACTTTGCTCGTGGCTTCCTTTTCGGTCGCCATTTTGTGACTAGCACGTGTTGATTACACTTGTACGTTTCTGTCCGCTTTCGGACTGTGAATGTTTGCTTAGCGCTGTTTGGGTAGCGGGTTTTTGCTGCTTTTAAGTTAGTGCTAGTCCGTTTGTTTCTGCTGAATTTTCGTCCAGTGGACTTAGTTTTGTTCAGTAGTTACTTTGCTCACGCCGTCTTAACATGGCGGACGGTGAGAAAAAGAGGGGGGGGAAGCCTGAGAGTAAGGGCAAGGGCCCCGGCAAGCCTAAATCCTCTGCTTCTGGTTCTGGTAAGAACCCCGTGGTAGTCGTCTCTGATCCTAAGACTAATACTGTCTTTTCCGTTTCGATTTCTCCTCCTAAAGTGACCCCTTCGGGCTCTCAGGCGTCCGTTTCTGCCCCTAGGGCTCCTACGCGCACGCCTTTGCCGGCACCGGAGTCTAGTGCTCTGGTGTCTTCGTTGCTTTCCTCTCTACTTCCAGAGATTCGCACACTGGTCAGGGAGGAAATGGGTCATTCTGACTCTCTTGCCAGCTCTGCCCCCCTGCCGGGGGTGGGTGACCAGTTTTCGCTGGCGTCTCTGCTTCCGATGTCGGCCGTTTCCGGATGTGCTCACACCGGATCTTCGCCTCTGCCGTCGGGTTCCGGCGTCCGTGACCTTCATGGACTTCACCCACCGGGACTTCCTTCCC
The DNA here is from genome assembly GCF_037325665.1 of Littorina saxatilis. Classification (NCBI taxonomy): domain Eukaryota; kingdom Metazoa; phylum Mollusca; class Gastropoda; order Littorinimorpha; family Littorinidae; genus Littorina; species Littorina saxatilis. The sequence continues at coordinate 33,580,744 of NC_090250.1, read as the reverse complement.
TCCTTGGCCGGTACTCGGCGGCTTCCGCTTGCGGAGGTACGCCTGAGCGTGTCCCCTCGGGGAAGGTATGTGCTCGCAGCAGCCGCTTGCGGCAGCTGCACTTCCGGTCTCCGGAAGTAGCTACTCGCTGGTTCGCGGACAGCCCATGGTCCCGTCCGGCTCGAGCAGCTCCTTACGTGAGCAGTCGTTTACGACAGCTCCACTTCCGGCTCCGGCCGGAAGTGTCAGTTCACCGGTTCGCGGGCAGCCCATGGCCCCTTCCGGTTTGAGCTATGCCCTTACTCAGCAGCCGTTTCCGGTAGCTGCGCTTCCGTCCTCGACGGGAAGTGTGGGTCTGGCCGGAAGTTCTCATGACGCTGTCACTTCCGGTTCCGGCCTAGGGCTTGCCTTCGGGCTCTCGGGCTTTAGCCCACAGGCGGCTCAGCAGCAGCTATGGCTTAGCTCTGCTGCTGCTGCCTCACTTCCGGTTCCTCCGGGGTTTTCCGCGGTTCCCGCTGCTTCCGCTGGGTTGCCGGCGAACTGTGGACATGGTCTGCCCTATGGGCATACGGGCTTTGGGCCTGTTTTGGGACTACAGTCACACACTTCGGTGGTGGCTGCTAGCCCCTCTAGACCTCTGCCTTCGGTGATTGATGCACCTCAGTTTCCTCTCAGCCAGGACACGGGTGACATCTTTTGCCAACAGGAAGGACCTCAGCGTCATTCAACGGATTTCGGCTTCGAGCCTTCCCCATCTGTCGTCGCTTCGAACTCCAGGTCCTTGGTTGACGATCAGACGCTGGTGGAGGCCCCTGCTAGCTTCCGGGCTATGCTGGAGGGCGCCGCAGAGGTCACTTCTCGTTATTTTCCGGAGGGTGCTTCGTCCTCGGCCTTGCGTTCTGCTGGTCCGTCGGCGATGGCTGACTTCCGGTTGGCAAAGGAAGAAAACGGCTACTTCCGGTTTGAGGAATCACCCTCTGTAGCGTTTCAGCTTTCTCAGCTTTTTGCCAAACCCGCTCCTCCTGGCAGCGGGTTGCCACCGGCGCTGGTCCCGTTGCTGGTGCCGCACGGTACAGCTCCGGATTCAGCTCTGGACTATCTTGCCGCTCCTGCGCAGGCTTCTTCCTTTTTGCCCGTGGCGGCTCAGAGGAAGTTGCCTTGGCCTAAGGCGTCTCGGAACCTTCTGTCGTCTTTTGCCCTCCCGCGGGGACCTTTGTTGGTCACGCCGGGCCTTCTTCCGCTTCTGACGAAGCCTTTGAAGAGAGATTCGGTTCTGCCTATTTCTGAGCAGACCCTGGTTTCCTCTGAAGAAGTGGGCCGACAGCTGCTGGAACTCAGTTCCATTTCCGAGACCTTGCTTAGGGCGCTTTCTCGCGCTCTGACTGTGTCCTTGGCGCCCTTTACTCTTAGTAAAGAGCAGGACGCGGAGGATGTGGCCACACTGCTCTCCACTCTCGCACGGGTGAACGAAGAACAGATGAGGCTGTCCTCTCTGCACTATTTCCATGCGGTTTCGTGCAGGAGGGACTTGTTCCTTGCCCACTCTCAGTTCTCTGAGGAGTTGACTCGGAACACCCTCAGGTCTTCACCCGTGGTGGACGGTGCTCTCTTCGGCAACCTGGCCTCTGATGCCAGGAAGCAGGAGATCGACACCAACAGGGAACAGCAGTTCTCTTCTTTTGCGCTTCAGGCCTTGAAGCAGCAGAAGCAGGCTGCTCCCAAGCAGGCTGCTCCTAAGCAGGCTCAGCCTCAGCGGGCTAGGTCCTCAGCTCAGGCGCATCCTGCTTCCCGGAAGAGACCTCGTGCCCCTTCCCGCGGGTCGGGCAAGAGATCCTCGTCGGGCAGGGGTAGGGGCTCTTCCAATGCGAAGCCCCACCCCCAATGAAGCGTTCCCGGCTTCACCCCCCCTCCGCCCTCCACTCTGGTGATGGCGGGGGGCCTTGCTCGGGCACTGTCACATTGGCTGACCTTCATACAGAGCCAATGGATAGTGGGAGTCGTGAGGTCGGGATTCCGCTTACTCTGGCTGGGGGACAAGGCCCCTCTAACCAGGCGTCCTCCAGCCTTCAAGCCACCCTTCTCGCAAGAGGCAAGGGCCGTCCTCCAGTCGGAGGTTGCCTCTCTGCTGGAGAAGGGCGCGGTGGAAGCGGTCTCGGACCACAGGTCCCCGGGGTTTTATGGACGGCTTTTCGCGGTCCCCAAGGCTTCGGGGGCTTGGCGTCCTGTTCTGGACCTATCGTTTCTCAACACCTTTCTGAGAACGATTCGGTTCAAAATGGAGACGCCTGCCTCGGTTCGAGACGCTCTCCGCCCAGGAGATTGGGTGACCTCTATAGACTTGACGGATGCGTACTTCCATATTCTGGTGCATCCCGCCGACCGGAAATGGCTCCGTTTCCGGTGGGCCAGTCAAGTCTACCAGTTCCGCGCACTTCCTTTTGGGCTGTCCCTTGCCCCATGGATCTTTACCATGGTGGTGAGGCAGCTCTGCGCGCTGGTGAGGTCACAGGGAGTGCGGCTGCGAGCATACCTCGACGACTGGCTCATCATGGGCCAGAGCGAGGCTCTCTGCAGGCAGCACACTCTCTTGGTTCTCCGGGAGGCCAGCTTGCTGGGATTCTCGGTCAACCATACGAAGTCAGAGCTCGTGCCCTCTCAGTCATTCACTTACCTGGGGATGACGTTCAACACGGTCACCTGGACTGTCCAGCCTTCGCAGAAGCGGGTGGACAAGCTCCAGGCTCTCATCCGCTCTACTTCGCTTCTCCTGCGGGCTTCACTTCGGACTCTGGCCTCCATCCTGGGGCAGATGGAGTCCATGGCCCTTCTGGTTCCACTAGGGAGAGTTCACAAACGCCCGCTTCAGCACGCGCTGAAGCCGTTCGTGGACTCTCCTCGTGTGGATTGGAACACTCTGGTTCCCCTTGGGGATTGGTTCCAGGCTGCGACCCTCCCGTGGCTGGACTCGGGATGGGTATGCAGGGGGGTTCCCATTGTTTCCCCCCCTCCCAACATGGACCTTTTCACAGATGCGTCCCTGCTGGGTTGGGGGGCTCACACGGACCGGCTCACGGCCTCCGGACTGTGGTCTGTGGAACAGAGCACATGGCATATCAACTCGCTGGAGTTGGAGGCCGTGTTTCTTGCTCTGGTCGCGTTCCTCCCTTCCCTGGCGGCCAAGCGCGTGCGTCTGTTCACAGACAATACGACAGTGGCTGCCTATGTGAACAAGCAGGGAGGCTCGCGGTCCCCCACTCTCTCCCGCAGAACGTGCGAGATCCTCACCTGGTGCTCCCAGCGGGGGATCTCTCTCTCAGCGCGTTACCTGCCAGGGAGTCTCAACACACTGGCGGATGCGCTCAGCCGCTCCGACGAGGTGTTGCAGGCAGAATGGACCATCACGCATGGTGCCCTTCTCCGCCTTTGGGCTGTGGCCCCGAAGCCTGTGGTGGATCTCTTCGCCACCAGATTCTCCAGGCGCCTTCCGGTGTTTGTCTCCCCCTTCCCCGATCCGGAAGCGTGGGCGACCAACGCCTTGGACATCCCCTGGACAGGGCTGGAGGCTTACGCCTTCCCGCCCTTCCAGCTTCTCAGCCAAGTCCTCAGGAAGGCGGAATTGGAGAGGCCGTCTCTGCTTCTGGTCACCCCTCTGTGGCCGTCTCAGCCCTGGTTTCCGGACCTTCTGAGACTCGCACGCGGCCCTCCAATTCCTCTCGCTCTGGTACCAGGCGAACTCGTTCAGCCTCGCACCGGAGTTCCTCACGGGCACCCGCAGTCTCTCAATCTTCACGTGTGGAGACTGTGAGGTCCGCTCTGAGGCGGTCTGGAGCTTCCGACCGCACTTTGGAGTTGGTGCAGCGCTCACATAGGGCCTCCACCTCCTCAGTGTATTCGTCGCATTGGCGTGCCTGGGTCACCTGGTGTCAGGCTCATGGGCTGAACCCGGTGGCCCCTCGTACTATGCACGTCGCCAATCACTTAGCGGATTTGTCTTCCCAGGGGGCTTCGTCCTCCTCTTTGAAGGTTCGCAGGTCGGCCATTGCCTCGACTCTTAAACAGATTGGTCATACCATCAATGTTAGCGGGGTTGTCGCTGGGGTTATTAAGGGCGCGTCTTTGCAGGACGTCAAGCGCTCTTCTCTGCCCAAGTGGGATCTTTTCCTTGTCCTTGAGTTCTTGCGCTCGGCGGACTTCGAGCCTCTGGAGGGCTCTAGCCTCGCGAACCTTACTCGTAAGGCTCTGTTCTTGCTACTTCTGGCTTCGGCCCGCAGAGGTAGCGAGATCCACGCTCTTTCAGGCAGTCCGCAGGACATTGGCCGAGAGCGCGACGGCTCCTTGTCTTTGCATTTCCGGGAGGCCTTTCTGGCCAAGAATCAGACACCGGATCAGCCTTCTCCCTGTGTCCTTGTGAGGCCTCTGTCCCATATTGTGGCGCAGGATGACCCAGACATGGTCAATTGCCCGGTTCGGGCCCTGGAGGCCTATTTAGCTCGTACTCAGCCCATCAGGTCGAGCTCGCAGAAGCTCCTATTTATCTCCTTGAATACTTCTATGGAAAGAGATATTACGAGGACTACCTTGGCCAGGTGGGTGTCAGCTCTCATAAAACAAGCCTATGTGTGGAGTCTGGCACAAAAGGGGGGGCTCAGCCTGCCTTCCCTCTCGAGTCAGCTAGAATGCACGAGTCTCGGGCGTGGGCGTCTTCATTGGCCGTTTTGAGGTCTCGAAGACTCGACGATGTCCTGCGCACAGCGTACTGGCGTTCGGACGACGTCTTTATCTCGTTCTACTTGAGAGACATCGCCGCGGTCTGCCGTGATGGCTCACGGACCCTCCCTGCACTGGTGGCAGCGGGGCAATGCCTCTCCAGATCATAACGGTGAGTTTGAAATTTTTCTTCTTACCCACCACCTTGTTGGAGTTATCTGCTAAATATGTGACTCGGAGTAAGAATATGTAATTTAATCGAAAATTTTTAATTAAATTTTCATTTGATTAATATACTTACCCGAGTCACATAGGTAATTCCCTCCCACCTTCCCCGCTTTTAGTTTCTTTGTATTCTAGAAGTCGAATGAGGGTGTCTCGTACTGGGTACGAGATCTGTGGCGTGATACGCTACGGGAGGCAACCCAGGGTAGCAAGCTTGCTACTTTTTTAGCTTGGGTTGCTTCCCTTAGACTAGACGGGATAGCGTTTTTCAGGCACCTAGCATCTCGACTGCGTCAATGCTAAATATGCTAAATATGTGACTCGGGTAAGTATATTAATCAAATGAAAATTTAATTAAAAATTTTCGATTTTAGTTGTCTCAGCCTCTGTCTGTCTTCTTCCCAGTTTCTCTCTGTCCCTTTTTCTCAGCCTCTGTCTGTCTTCTTCCCAGTCTCTCTCTGTCCCTTTTTCTCAGCCTCTGTCTGTCTTCTTCCCAGTCTCTCTCTGTCCCTTTTTCTCAGCCTCTGTCTGTCTTCTTCCCAGTCTCTCTCTGTCCCTTTTTCTCTGCCTCTGGTTGTCTTGCTGGCCAGTATTACATTATCCATACAAATATTCATCTGAAAATTAATTGTAAAAAGTCGCAATTAAGAAGAAGGTGGTCCAATTTGTTTTTGAAAATAAGGACAAATTGCCACAATTTTAAAAGGTGAGCAGCGTACGGTTACCTTAGAGCAGTACATGTATCATTGCCTGCCCTTGGTGTTTAAAGCTTGGCGTCAAACACAGGTACTTGAGGGTTGATGCTATTCCATTGCAATGTCCCGTTTCACACAGCTTCCAAATCAATCGAATTTCTAACAGATTAGGATGTTTGCCTGATGTTCCGTTCATTTTATGTTCCTGAGTTGGCCCCTTTCGACGTTTTACTGTTTTTAAATTTCAAGAAAAAGCTCCAAGGAAACCGTTACGAGAGCCCTGATGCTGCTGTCCAAGAGTAAACAAGGGTCTTTGAGGGTATCGGCAAAAACACTCGCACCGACATGTTTGAAAGGTATTTCTACGGAATGTTAAAGTGTGTCGCAGCTAAGGGAGGATCCTTTATGAAAATGGCGTGGTCAAATTACCGGTGAGCTGTGCAAAAAACACACACATAGGCAGACACTTTTTACTTTGTTGTTAACCCCTTCTCTGCACTGTAAATATACTTTGTGCATCCTCTGTCGTAAGCTGAAAATGCTGTTGGGATAAGATATGTAGTTTAATGCTGTGTAGATACACATCAAATGTCCTCGCAATGCTTGCGTATGTACTTGCTGAGAACCCAGTTACAGACAGTAATTAATGCCAGGGCATGCATTGTACTTCATCATAACACTTTTCTCTCCTAGCTGCTTTACTGACCTACCAGTTCTAGACAACTCGTTGTAAAATGAGCAAAGTTAAAATCTCTTTTGCTATTGTCAATTGAAGCCTTCCATAGTACATGTAGCATTGAAGGGGTTAACATGACTGTTTTATATTAGATCGAAATTCAAGTTTTGCAATTCTAATTGCATTTTGCTTACTGTGTTTTTTGGGACTTCGTTGTTAATGGCGCAATCACCACTTTTAATGTTAAAATGAGAACAATATATACACATTTACCAAGCTGCCAAGCACCTATCAGTTCTGCAATTCTTAATTTGCTGTCTTTTGCATAACACATGCAGTTGCTCATGTTGTTGTTGCCGTTTTTATTTGGGATCGATATTATATATACTTCATCATGAAGATTTTATTTCTGACAGTAGAAATCAAATCTTGTTAACCTGGTTTACTTCTGTGCGTTTGATTTTGTTCCCACCGCATTGCTAAAACTGCTGAATGTTGAAATTTATTGAAAAAATAGAACCACATGTTGAATAGATTGTAAAGATTTAAAATACATGTAAAAATGTTGACTGATAACATATGCAATAAAGTGCTTTTAATACAAACAGCTGAATCTTGTTTCTAAATTCTCAATGCCTGCATTTCTGTGTCAAAGATTTTCTTCTTTTCCGGGTTTTTCTTACTTTAAAAAAAAACCTCCATTCTTGGCCCCTTTTTGAAACTGAATCACAGATTAACCAAGTAATGACTAATAGTAAAGGTATTACCTGAGGTTATTTTCTCCTCCTTCCTGTTAAATGTTTGTGCGTCTTTCCACACACAGTCAGCAAGCAAACTAAAATGTACATGTATCAAAGTTCTGAACATCAGAAAATATTTACCTTATACTTGTACACATACATGTACAAGTATTTCTAAGAATTAATTCAAGACTGGTAGTTGGGGTTGGAGCGCTTCACCTTTCTTTCTTTCTTTCTTTGGTGTTTAACGTCGTTTTCAACCACGAAGGTTATATCGCGACGGGGAAAGATGGGATAGAGCCACTTGTTAATTGTTTCTTGTTCACAAAAGCACTAATCAAAAAATTGCTCCAGGGGCTTGCAACGTAGTACAGCAGTCCCTGCAATGTACGGCCCCCGGCGTGAGCGGACACCTGACATGTACGGACACATTTGCTCGGTACGGAGTGTTTTCCTTCTATATTTGCCCCCCCTTAAACGGACACCTGCAAAACGTGGACGCGGACACTCATTTTCGGTCCCAACAGCAGGTCATACCTCCAATGTACGGACAGACCATCGTCAAATTTTCACCACAACAAAATCGATAACAGAGCAGTCCGGCTCTTGGTACAAAGATCACAGCCGCAATGGCGTGACGCCAGTCACTGGTAACTTGAGTGCACCTGTACCCATCAGGAGGGGGGGTAGTTTTGGTCAGGAGTGGAGTACATGCGAAGATGCCAACATGAAACTGCACTGTGCTCTTTATTCTTGTCTGTTGGACGTAAACGATGAAGGTCCTGAGCGAAAGAGAGTGAAAAACCGGCCACAGTTCTCAGCATCGTGTGTCTGTGTGTAACCTCTTTCATTGACAAGATACTCTTGTTTCTCCTCAGCCTTGACCAGTGAGTCGGTTGCCTAATCTGTGAACCCTTCAGTTGTCTTGCTTTGTCAAAAGTTACGACACAGTCAACTGGTTTTGCTCTGAGTGAACAGTTGGAGCTGACCTCTCTGGCCACAGCCCCAAACAGTACATGGCTGGAGGGAGTGAGAGAGAGAGGGAGGGAGGGGGAGGGGTAGCTGGCTAAACTCGGTGGGGTGTCCGGTGTCACTGCTTGTCAGCAGGAAGAGCATTGGAGAGAAATAGAGAGGTGTACTCTTCCACACAATTTCCAAGCATCAGTTGTCACGGCTTGGGGTAGGCATTTAGTGAGGGAGAGTGAGAGCTGTGTTATGTACAGTGTATTTCCGACTGAAGAGTGAAAAGTCACTGCCATGCCACATGATCGGCATGCAGTCAATAAAGCCAGACAAGATGAAAATAAATTACATGATTATGACATGCAGCTCTATCTGCGGCTATTTATTCAAACTGGTCTTCAAGCTTATTCTTGCAAGGCATCTGCACACGCTCCTCTGTGCTGTGTTTGTGCAGGGACCTATGGTTTGTGTGGCTGCTTTCGTATGTCAGTGCATGGTGAGTGTATTCACTGCCTTGAGGATTTATTTTATCTCTTCTTTTCAACACTTTTCATACAAATCATTTTTACAGAACGTTGAAAGAAGTATTAGGAGTTTATTGTTTAGCAGTCACAAGAAGTGATTAGCATAGACTCAATGCTGTTGTTTGTGTGTGTATGGGGGAGGGGGTGGTGTGGTCACCCCTCCCGTGACCGGACACCTGCAATGTACGGACAGTTTTGCTATGGCCCAAGGGTGTCCGTTCATGAGAGGGACTGCTGTACACTATATTACCTTACTGGGAGAATGCAAGTTTCCAGTACAAAGGACTTAACATTTCTTACATACTGCTTGACTAAAATCTTTACAAACATTGACTATATTCTATACAAGAAACACTTAACAAGGGTAAAAGGAGAAACAGAATCCGTTAGTCGCCTCTTACGACATGCGGGGTGCAGAGAAATAAGGATGTGGAAAAGAAGACTTTTGGTAAGTGAAATAAAGGTGATGGATCCAGTCAGGTAGAAATAAGACAACAAGAAAACTGCAGGGAATAGTAGGAAGAGTTTTCTTGGAAGGAAATATAGGTGAAAGGACTGGTAAGGCAGAAATAAGACAAAAGAAGAGAAGTAAAGGGGTGGGGTAACTCTGTTTAAACGCTCTCGCCACGTGAAGGCGACCCCATGGGAGCGCTTCACCTTTCACACACACACACACACACACACACACACACACACACACACACTGTCTAATTAGGGGGAAAAGTAGGGTTCATTCACAGTTTATTCAAGACAAAGAAAATGATCATTCTCTTGAAAGCATAGTGTTCAAGATTATTTCATCATTACTATCAAAGGGACAAATACACAAGCTATGCCATGCGACTTCATGGCAAGAGAAAATCAGCTGAAAGTGCATTATTCCACAAGACAACTGTACAGGGTACTTACATCATGCATACATTCAACAAGGGTGGCTCTGGATCAGGTTAAAGCAAACAATTATTATCACTTCTTCAGAAACAAAAGCTTCTTGCTTACTGCACATATTACACATTGCAGCTTAAAAACACATGAGATCAACATACACACATGTATTCACACGCATGCATTTCGTAAACATACTGAAACTAGGTACTAATATTCACAGCTAACCAAAGCTAAACCTTAGCATAGCTGTTGTGATCTAAACAAATTTGAAATTGACTGTGACCCATATATATCCGAGTTAAAACGCTACAGGTTTAGCCGATGTAAACATAATTATGTCAGTAGTCAGATTAGTTTCTTAGTTTACCACTATTCACTTGAACAGTAGACGTCAAAGTATTCTTGGGCATTTTTCCTATTCATCTCCCTTATATGTGTAATTGTTTTTTTTGTTTTTTTTTACATGTTTCTAACCTACCTTGAAGAGGAGAGGAAGTAGATGTGGCAGGAAAGAAATGCATGCTCAGTTCTCTGCTAAAATGTCTCGTGCCTGCCTCTGTGTGTATGTGTGTGTGTCTATGTGAGGTGTCCCATATATGTATAACAAAAAAATGTTTCTTGCATGTGATTGTGTTTTTCTTTATTTGTAGAGTTTTTAATGCATATGTAACAATTTTTGATGTAGTAATTGTGAGTACATGTAATTGATTTATTAAAATATTCATCATATACATGATTGTGATTTCTATTTTTTGTGTATTGTATTGTTTTTGTAAGGCGCTAAGAGCTATGTTAGGATTTGCGCCATATAAATACCTTTATCATTAATATTATTATTATTTTTATTATTATTATTACTAAATAGACGGGAAAAAACACCCACACTGCTTAACATAGCATGCTACTGTGTAGACACAATGTAGCTAAACACTTGAAGAACACAATAGTTTTGTCACAACAACAACAAACTTTCGACAGACATATCAGACCTTTCAGAGGAAAAAACACTATAAGGAAAAAATCCAATAAAACACAATCAGCTACATTCTACTGCATGATATGATCTTCTCTCAACCCACGCTGTCACCGCTTCTCATTGCAAACAATTACTACCTATGCAAAAGTTAGAGACATGAGACTAAAACAGATGAAGAAGAAACATGAATTGCAAACAATTAAAACCAAACAAAACATGAAGAAGAATACAGTGCTTGTGTGACCCCTGAACATGAACTCAATCTACTAATAACAGCATAGTACACTGGAAATCGAAATGGCAAATGACAAAAACAAAGACACATTTAACAAACCTGAAACCTGAATTGCCACAACTTAAAGATGCAGCAATTCACAATCAATTTAATTTGACAAAGCAGAAATTACTTCCCAAGCACAGACTGACAAGTATTTTGCAGTCATGAAGAGAGAATATAGGTCTTCAACATTATTTTATGAATCTAATTGACAGACTCCCGTCTTCTCCCACTCTACCCGATCCCAACCCTTCCAGGTAGAAATGCACAATATAAACTTTTCACCAATGAATAAATGATATTCACTCGTCATGTTTTTCCATAGGCACTTGACTTCGGAAAAAGCTGACTTCGAACAAAGCAAAGCAGACAACCTGTTTCAGACGACTGCCAGTTCTTACAGCTAACAAACATACACACACACACACACACACACGCACGAGTGTTGAGGAAAGGAGGGCGATCAAAGGGGGGTAGAGGGAATTGGGTGGGCAGGGATGAACAAATACTGGTGTGCTTTTCTCCTACAAATTTAAAATTGTAGTGTGACCTTTCTGTCGATCGTGATAACATTCAAAACGCTAGCTCAAAAGGAGAAGACACTGGAAGTTGAACCTATATGTGAAACATCAAAAAGCAACAAATGCTGCATGAACACTTAAGTGTGGTGATTTTGGTCAGGCACAAATGATGTATGGCAAATGGGTTGTGACAAAAACACCCTGTCAAAATGGCTGATGCAAAAAGAACACACAAACAACATTGGTCAATGGTTTTGTAATGGCAATAACAGTTATCCCCCTACAACCCTACCTTTTTGTCTTACAAACAAAGCATGAACACACAGCAACACAAACAGCTAAGCAAGCGCTGTTCATGCATTCATACTCCTCACAGCAACATGCAATCACACACATATGACAAAGTCAGTTACAATGAAAGAAAAAAGGATAATTATGGTAATACACATAAGGTGATTTATGCATTTTGATTATTGAAAACTAAGTGGTCTTCTTCCTTGCACTTCAGTTACAAAATAAAAATGAAATGGGAATCATAAATGTAAGGTGTATGATAATACATAGGTCTGTTATACCTATAGTTAAAAGCCTGTTGAATTTCCTCAAAAATGTCAAATTTTTCACTTAGCATAAGATGTATTACAATAGTATAAAATCATGACTACTTGTGCAAATAAAAATCAAAATCACTCAACAGACTTCCTTGCCCGGGCTTTTGTAATAATCCATTCATGTATACTATCTCTCTCTCTCTCTCACACACACACACAGAGGAACACACACACACTCTCCCCTTCTCTGTCTTAAAAGGGTATACATGTTCTTGTACAAACATACCACACACACAATCTCTCTCTGTCTCTCACCCTGTAATATTTCAGTACATGTACTTGCACAGACACTGGCCTAATACTGCCAAAGAAGCGTGGTTCAAAGCCAGCCTGTGCACAGTGAGCATTAAGGCAAGATTGCACTACCAGAGACCTCAAAGAACACTGCTCTGAGCCGGCCTTACGATGGAGCTATTTTTCATTGCTATCATGTGGTAATTTGGGGATGAAAGATAAAAATGTTAAAAATAAAAAAAAATTGCATAATGACTGTGGCTTTGATTGATTTTTTTTTCTACCAAGTTTTCTCTCGATTTGTTTGTCCCCTTGAATTCCTGCATGATTTGCCGGAAGGGAATTTTTTTCCCTGTATGTCTTATTCATCTAAAGCTGTGCTAAACATCTTGATACAATACAACCAGTCCCATACTCTTTTTTGTACTTAAGAAAATTGTTCACGGCAATGCATGCTCGTCTTTTAATGCTTTCCAACGCAATGTTAATCTCTTTTCAAAAATCTGCACAGCAAGCAAGTCATTTGTTTAAATTATTAACACACAGAGATTCACATTAAAACAAAGTGAACATTTGTAGTCATCTTTCTCCTGCTTGAAGAGACAAGCACGCATATAATATGTCTCACAACTGAATTTTTCTCTCTTTTTCTCCATTTGATTTCAGTGAGGAGAACATACATTTTTTCATTTAAACTTAAAGAAGGCGTTTGCCATGTGCACAAAGAAAAATATGTGAGGCAGGGGGGTTAAGGGGGTGGGGGGGGGGGGGCGGTGTTCTGAAGGAGTGGGGGGTGCTGGGAGGGGGGAGGGGGATCCACTTTGCTTCAAAAATGTACATAGGTGAGGACATGTAGACAATCAAAGCACAGCTTAATCTTCAAAGTTCGTGTGGACGTGTGATATTAAAGCCATAGCTGAGAGCTCCATATCCCATACATTCAGCAGATTCCCATTGTCACTGCTTCATAATTATGACAGTAAATGTTTAGCCAGCTCTCTGGCCAAACAGAAAAAAGTACAAAAGAAGAAGAAGTAAAAAATCTGAGATCTAGTTTTGTAGAACAATGATTTTGCCATTTTCAACAACATATATCTTTACCAAAGAACACTATGGCCAAAAACAGGTAGGAAAAAACAGATGAACACTTCTATTTTTGTTTTCTCACCTAATCGTGGAAAACAAAATGCTGGTAAATGCCTAAGGTTTCCGGTTGTAACATTTAACACAATGCAAAATACTACATGTATTTACCGCTTAACAAACATAACAAACAAAAACAAAACAACAAAAACTGTTTAGTCCCCTACCCTAACACTAGTAAAAAGAGACAAGCCTGAAAGACAAAACTATTTTTTCAAACACAACTGAATCAACTGCCCCAGTGGATTAAAAAGAGTTCTTTTGTTCAATTTCAGCCCACAAAATTTCATTTTCAGTGATCCAAAAAAAAAGGTGCACAAAATAGACGGAAATTCTGTTCTTGTTTTATCTTCCCAGATGAGGAGCAGTCAATCACATTTCTCCACAAAACTTCCAGGAAAGAGACCGGTCTTTGATGTCCGCTCCTGAGTTCCCTTGTACCAGCCGTCCTCGCGGCGTTTGTGAACATGAACGATGTCACCCGACTCCAGTTCCAGCTCGTGTTCTGTCTGAGGTGGGTAGGGTACTATACATCGGTACCTGAATATCAACATCAAAATCATATGTATCACCGGCAGGGATGTAGCTCAGTCGGTAGCGCGCTGGATTTGTATCCAGTTGGTCGCTGTCAGCGTGAGTTCATCCCCACGTTCGGCGAGAGATTTATTTCTCAGAGTCAACTTTGTGTGCAGACTCTCCTCGGCGTCCGAACACCCCCGTGTGTACACGCAAGCACAAGACCAAGTGCGCACGAAAAAGATCCTGTAATCCATGTCAGAGTTCGGTGGGTTATAGAAACACGAAAATACCCAGCATGCTTCCTCCGAAAGCGGCGTATGGCTGCCAAAATGGCGGGGTAAAAACGGTCATACACGTAAAAGCCGTGGGAGTTTCAGCCCATGAACGAACAAACAAACAAACAATATGTATCACCAGCAAAATAATATGTAGTAACAAAAAATCTCACTAACAGTCACCCTTTTAAAGACTGTAAAAAAAATCTCACTAACAGTCACCCTTTTAAAGACTGTAAAAAAAAATCTCACTAACAGTCACCCTTTTAAAGACTGTAAAAAAAATCTCACTAACAGTCACCCTTTTAAAGACTGTAAAAAAAAATCTCACTAACAGTCACCCTTTTAAAGACTGTAAATAAAATCTCACTAACAGTCACCCTTTTAAAGACTGTAAAAATAATCTCACTAACAGTCACCCTTTTAAAGACTGTAAAAAAAATCTGAGAAAATCAGGTCTTAAAAGAGAGGGAGTTTAAAGTGATGGTACATTTACAGAGGTTATGAACAGAAAATATGAGAAAGCAGGGTCCCAAAAAAGGAGTTCCACTGTATTGTGCAAGAGGGAGAAACCGTGAAACATGAACACAGTATTTTATACATGTATTAGACAAAAAGGGCATGACATGATGAAATTAAATCAAGATTAAGTCATTAACCAAAAACTATTGGCAAGATATTGCTCCTTGTAAGAAACAGTGAAACTTGATCATGGAACAAAATATTTTCTATTTTACCCTGACAACATGGCGTTTTTCAAATTTAAAAAAATGTCTGATCATCATTTATCTCCAAAGTCTAAGCTTCATACTGATAGATAATCGTTTGTTTCAGTTATACAACTTCTAAAACTAACCAGGGACTTAACAGTAGAAACAAAATCACTCTGGACAGTATATTCAGATATAACACACAACATGAAGTTCCTACCTTTCACGTAGCTGAGATTTTGACCTAACTTTGGGCAGGGGGGAGGTGGAGGTGGAGTCGAGAGAGGCAGTTTTACGATGCTGACTGCTCTCCCTTGGCGTGCCAGGGCTGTTCCTCTCTGATGGAAACGACCCAGACCTAACAACAACAAACAAGCATCTTTTGAGAATAATAATTTAATTTCTTTTTTTTAAAGTCAGCTCAGCTCCATATTGCTAAATCCAGAATACAAGGCACACTAGTGAATACTACAGTTGCAATAAACAAACTTTAAAATGAAGCTATACTGTTGATGTTAAGCGGAAGCATAAAAACCATTAACACTGAAGTAAACCATGCCTTTACAAGGCTGCTTTCAATACAGTAAATGCGACACACATGTGCCATGTTTTCCACATTGAAGTTTGATGCAAGACCTACTTGTCTTTCATACCATACAATCACAGTTTGTCCCCAGCATTATAGAAGAGAGATAATAATTTACAGTTTGGGCACAAACTCTTCCTAATCATTTGATTATCAAAAAGCTGAAACCATATTCTGTGTTAGGTCCAACGCTTGACATTTCCCCAAGTGACTGTTCTTTGAAAACAGTGGAGCTCAACCAAAAGGGAAGGCTAACTAAAAGAATCAAAAGGCAAGAAGGGTAAGTTTAAGGAACATTTCAACAACAAAATCAGAGATTTGACAGAATTGTAATATAGTTTTTGTTTCAAAATACTAACAGACTCTCTGAGCGTTGCCTGGAGCTCTACTGTATTGCGTTTATTGCCAATCGCATTGCTAAGTGTAAAATACACTAATAGGCAGCAGCATCTGCTAAACAAAAAAACAAAAACCCAATAATACGAGTAAGGATTTGCTGAAAATGAATCTGCCTAAAGTTGTACTCACCGTGTGTGAGCAACAAGATCAGCGGTAAGATGTGCAGGTGTACCATCTGCTGCTGTTGACTTGGACTTTTTGCTTTTGCCTGGCCACAGTTTGACCAAACCTTTCCTCTCCTTCTCTCGCTTCTCCCTCTGAAACAACAAAAGATTCAGCTGCATAAATTTGGTTAAACTTCTCTTCTTGTTCTCCCTTTTTACATTTAGTCAAGTTTTGACTAAATGTTTTAACATAGAGGGGGGAATCGAGACGAGGGTCGTGGTGTATGTGTGTGTGTGTGTGTGTGTGTGTGTGTGTCTGTCTGTGTGTGTGTGTAGAGCGATTCAGACTAAACTACTGGACCGATCTGTATGAAATTTGACATGCGAGTTCCTGGGTATGATATCCCCGGACGTTTTTTTCTTTTTTTCGATAAATACCTTTGATGACGTCATATCCGGCTTTTTGTAAAAGTTGAGGCGGCACTGTCACACCCTCATTTTTCCATTAAATTGTTGAAATTTTGGCAAAGCAATCTTCGACGAAGCCCGGGGTTTGGTATTGCATTTCAGCTTGGTGGCTTAAAAACTAATGAGTGAGTTTGGTCATTAAAAATCGGAAACTTGTAATTAAAATTATTTTTTTATTAAACGATCCAAAACCAATTTCATCTTATTCTTCGTCATTTTCTGATTCCAAAAACATATACATATGTTATATTTGGATTAAAAAAAAGCTCTGAAAATTAAAAATATAAAAATTATGATCAAAATTAAATTTCCGAAATCGTTTTAAACACTATTTCATCTTATTCCTTGTCGGTTCCTGATTCCAAAAACATATAGATATGATATGTTTGGATTAAAAACACGCTCAGAAAGTTAAAACGAAGAGAGGTACAGTAAAGCGTGCTATGAAGCACAGCGCAATCGCTACCGCCCCAAACAGGCTCGTCACTTTCACTGCCTTTTGCACTAGCGGCGGACTACGTTCAGTTTCATTCTGTGAGTTCCACAGCTTGACTAAATGTAGTAATTTCGCCTTATGCGACTTGTTTTCCCCTTAACTTTCACCGTGCTTCCCGGGTCATTGACTGGGTGGCCGAGTGGTAACGCACTTGCGCTCGGAATCGAGAGGTTGCGTGTTCGACCCTGGGTCAGGCCGCTATTTTCTCCCCCCTTTCCTAACCTAGGTGGTGGGTTCAAGTGCTAGTCTTTCGGATGAGACGAAAAACCGAGGTCCCTTCGTGTACACTACATTGGGGGTGCACGTTAAAGATCCCACGATTGACAAAAGGGTCTTTCCTGGCAAAATTGTATAGGCATAGCTAAAAATGTCCACCAAATACCCGTGTGACTTGGAATAATAGGCCGTGAAAAGTAGGATATGCGCCGAAATGGCTGCGATCTGCTGGCCGATGTGAATGCGTGATGTATTGTGTAAAAAATTCCATCTCACACGGCATAAATAAATCCCTGCGCCTTGAATATGTGCGCGATATAAAATTGCATACAAAAATAATAAATAAAAAAATCCCTGCGCTTAGAACTGTACCCACGGAATACGCACGATATAAGCCTCATATTGATTGATTGATTGACGATTAAGACTTCATGTAATCCTCAAACACCATAGAATCTTCATAACAACCTCTTTTTGAAAGATAATCTTTGTAAACAAACAAATAAATGATGACGTTATATGAACTACGCAGTCCGGATTTTGTCGGTCGTGGAAGATCCATATGATTATGAAACTAAAGACGGAATTTTTATGTTGTTTATTCTTATTTGGATGGCGTGAGTCGGTTACGACCTATACTATGCAAAGAGGCGGGAGAAAGTTTATCCCTAATTGGATGGCATGGGTCCTATCCTTCTGATGTGGACAATTATGCAAACCAAAGAAGATTTGGTGGGGTTTTTTTTCCGGACACTCTGCTGTTTAAAAATGATGGAGATTTTCATGTTATGTAGTGTCTGTGATTTTTATTCTCACCTTGTCATTGTTTTAGTGTGGTGCGCGTGATGTCTATACACACCTTGTCTTTATCTTTGGCAACGACAGCAAGAGGTGCACTGCTGCTCTCTGAGGGGCCCATGACCACGTTGGGAGGTGTGATGTTGCTTGACGTAGACATAGAATGGTGAACAGACATCAACCCGCTGTGGGGTGACGATGTGCGGCGATGCAAATCTGATGATCCCGGCGTCAACTTGGAGCTCGATGACGATGACAATGAAGACGATGATGTATGTTTTGACACTTGGCCTGTGGCCCCTACTCCTATATGAACATGATTAGGGTCCTGGGTGGACGATGAACTAGATTCCGCTGACCGAGAACTTCTGCCACTAGTGATTGTCACAGGAACGTGAGTGTTTGAAATGGACTTGGAGCCATGACCATGGGATGATTGCGGTGAACTGTGACCAGCTGCGGAGGCTGACGATGATATGGACGAGGACGACATGCGAGCCACACGGGGAAGGAGGGGAGGGGCCGCAGAGGAGGAGGTCTTGATGTGGGGAGGGATGGGGGGAGAAGAGCTGCCTACATCTGACAAGGAGCGGGTGGGGGCGTGGTGGTGGTGGGTGTGATGGTGGGAGTGGTGGTTGTGTGGTGATGGCACCTTGGCACGGATGTTTAGGATGTTGGGGTTCTGCGGCTTGAACGATGCAGCTTGCCTGAAATCCAAGCACACACAAATGCTGAAAAGAGCAACTGTACTGGTAAATCAAACTACAGTGTAATACAATGGAAGACAAATTTTGAGACTGTCTCAAATCTAAGAAACTCAGGCCTTGAAAGAGGGCGAGTTAAAAAATGGAGGTGAATTTACAGACACGTGACTAATTAATCTGAGAAAGAAGGGTTTTAACAGAGTGGAAGTCTTGATTTTGTTGGTTTTGAAAGTGGGTTCCACTTCAAACATACAAGACATTCTACACTTAGAATGACACTGGCGATTGGCCTGATAAGGGTGGGGTGGGGTGGGGTTGGAAGGGTGGATCCGACGTAGCCTGCATGAAAGACAATTCTCACAAAAAAGTTCATCTTTTTCACTTTGTCTGAACTTGCTAAACCAGCTTCTGAAGTTACCACAGTCACAAAAACAGGTTTGCAATAGACGAATTCTAAAAATAACTCGGGTCTGTATGTGTTGTGGGAGAGTGACCTTTTCTTGCAAAACCTCTGCCAAGCCTCTCCCGTCCAGGTATTTCACACACACCCCTTGCTAGTGATTGGTCCTTCCATTGTTTGGCAGAGGATTTGCAAGAAGAGGTCACTCTTCCACAACACATACAAACCCCAGTTATTTTCCAAAATCATCAATTATGAGCAATTACCACCAAAAACAGATTAAAAAACAACAACACCAGCATGCAACCCTACAGGTGAATTACCTACCTGATGACCTGCACATAGTTGCCTGGAAAGACGCCAGCGACACCTGTGCGAAGGCACTGACCCTTGAACCAGCCATCCTGACACTTTTCGCTCACGGTGTAGTAGTCTCCCTTGCGGAGTTCCAGCTCATCTTCCTTTTGTGGCCGGTAGTTGTACATCGCCACATATCTGATTCAAACAGAAAAAGCGATAGTTAGGTCTAAATTCAGCTCGTATTCAGGTAGACACAAGTACAGGGATGGTTGTTACCCCACTGTCATAAACAAAAAGGATTGTCTGGGTGTCAAATTTACAGTTTACTCGTAACATAAATTACAAACAAAAGCATAACTGATATGACATGAATTTAATAACATCCAACTTACACACTGCTGGGGTGAGGGGTTATAGTAGCACCGGAAGCACTGCTGGCAGAGCTGCTGTTACTTTCCTTGCTTGATATTGCCTCTCCTGACGCACCATTCTGCAATTACAAGACATAATGCTCTCACTAAAAATAAATCGATTAAAATTGCCAGTAGACATTCTAGATTTGAACGGATCTGAATCCTAGTGTTAACCACTCAGATGTAAAAGATAAATGTGTGCAGAGAAAGACAGAGAAAGCTGAGGGCTGAAATATTCTACGGAAGAGACCAGGGCCGATATGCAGGAGTTAAGGATAAACTGCATTGAGGGTACAGGTTATCCCAGACTAAAGTCTCTAACCTCAACTCTTGATTACCAGCCCAGGGGCCCATTTTAAGAGAGAGAGAGAGAGAGAGAGAGAGAGAGAGAGAGAGAGAGAGAGAGAGATTTGAGAGAACTTCTTGACACGAGTGTTCATGATTTTTTTATAAAGAGCAGACATCCAGGGAGATCCTTCTCACAGCGCTGTGAACACTTACAGCAGTGGCAGAGACAGATCTGGAGGTGGGGGGTCTCCCAGGACAGGTCAGCACGGCTGGCATGCTGGTGGTCATCAAAGGCGACACTGATGACGGGGATAGTGACGACGCTGATGACGTCGTTGTTGCTGTGGTGACCGTGGTGGACGCTCCACCCCCGTTACTGGAACCCACTTCCAGGGAGTGTCGCTGAACCTGGGGAGGAGGGGAGGGCGAGTCTGATTTGGGGGTGAACGAATGACGTTTCTGAGGTGAAGATCTTGCTGTCTGGCTCTGGCGTGCGGGGGATGAGGAACGCTGGGAGGAGGTGGAGGGGGTGGGAGTGGCAGTTGTGGTGGCAGTGGTGAGGGAGGCAGAATCGGTGGTGGCTGTGTTGCTGCGACTACTACGGTGGAACACTAGCGATGGGGGCTTAGAGCTGATCAGCATTTTGGCAGCGTGGTTTAACTGCAACACATAAATTTATCCTCTGTTCATGGTTCAATGAAAATAATTCACTGTATGCATGTACAAGAGTTGAAAAACATCCTCATTATAAACTGCTTGTTTATGCAGGGAACACATTAATTTTATGAATGTTACATGAATATTACCACCAAAAAAACACACACATGCACAAGTTAAGTTAATCTAAAGACAAAAGAAGTGTTATACTGTAAAACGTCTCTGTTACTTCCATGAAAGCCTTTTTTACTGGTTAAGATATATAAATTTATAATGCATGTAAAACAAATGAAAACAAAAATGTCTGAGGCCAGTGATAGGCAGAGTCCCCTCAAGACTTCCAGCAACGTCACAGCACAAGAAATAAATAAAAAGCTTCCATAGCTCTTCCTCTGCATCCAACCTTCCTGTGACTCTCACATTATCCATGTACTGTGTACAGAGAACAAATAAAACCGTTGCAAAAATGCACCGAACGACGAACTCATTAAATGAAACAGCAGGAATTAAAGAATGGATCGCACACGTCTCTGCACACACACGCACTCACACACACTTGGAAATAATTTTACCTCAACAAAGGCGAGAGGCAGTATACCAATCTTGTCTCCCTTCCTTCCCTCTATCCAGTTTGTGTCCACTTTTCGTATAACATTTATCACTTGATCCTGAAATCAGATACAAATAAAATTAAATTAAATTTATTATCTCAAATCTGACAAAATACAAATGACCAGAAGTGAAAAATAGCACGAATCACTCACACACACACACACACACACACACACACACACACACAGATAACATAAATGCAGCAAAGGGTTACCTTTTTAAATGTGAGACAATCTTTCTCCATCTCATCATCCAACTGAAAGTCGTACAGTGCTCGGCACTGTGGTATCTGAGGCAAAGGAACTAATACCTGCACACATTCAATCATTAAAGCTGTGGTCTATTCATGACTTTCCGTGGCTACGAGGTTGAAAAATAGGGATAAAATCATGTACAAAATTCTGTACAGCAAACGCTACCCAAAACCCACCTATACGGCGTGTATGACCTTGAGAGCTTCAGTCAACGCTTGAATTTTGCAGTGGTAACATCCGGTTTGCTCTCTCAGAGCTGAGCATATTTGTCAAGAAGGATCGAGCAGAAAAAATAAACGACTTGGCAGGGATTCGAACCCAAGGCCTCGGGGCCTCAAAATGTCGGGGCCGATGTCTTAACCGCTAGGCCACTCCACCAGCGTTGTCAAAGATTAAAAAAATGATAATTTTATATCATTCTACGCTTGAATGACCATTATGCGTTGCAAAAACGTAAAAATTACCATTAAAATTTGCCTTTATTTGCAAACATGTTTCACGGAATCGCAGTACATGTTTACACCGTCATGCTACACGACATTTGCGCCATGCAAATAGCTGCGATATCTCTATTTACTACATGCAAGAAAAATGACAAGAACAGCAATTGAATCTCTCCAAAGATCTGTGCAGTTGAAAACAGACATCTAAGAAATAGTTATACATGTATTCACTTCTGAACAATGGGCGGATAGAGATATAAATCATGCTGCTTCAAGAATAACATAACATGAAATCATATCAATGTTTTTCCTTCTTTTTCTCAATTGAGGTCGAGAGTTCGAATCTTCGCCGGGGCGTTTATTTTTTCCCCTTGATCTCTCTTGAAGATAAAATATGATCAGCCTTGAGAGAGCAAACCGGATGTTATCCCTGCAAAATTCAAGCGTTGACTGAAGCTCTCAAGGTCATACACGCCGTATAGGTGGGGTTTCGGGTAGCGTTTGCTGTACAGAATTATGTACATGATTTTATAACCTCGTAGCCCCGGAGAGTCATAAATAGACCACAGCTTTAATAAATCACTGGTACACAGAGTGAAGTAAACTAATGATCTCTGAAACTGGTTGACTAAGATAACAACCCCCCCCCCCCCCCCCCCCCCTCCTCTCCCACATTTTTCCGCTTGACCAGATATTGTTGTTTACATGTCTGCAACAGAAGGGACTGTGTGCATTACACTGCATATATCTATGAGTATGTGTCCCTATGAGCAGGGTGTGTGTGTGTGTGTGTGTGTGTGTGTGTGTGTGTGTGTGTGTGTGTGTGTGTGTGTGTGTGTGTGTGTGTGTGTGTGTGTGTGTGTGTGTGTGTGTGTGTGTGTGTGTGTGTGTGTGTGTGTGCACGAGAGAGTGAGAAAGAGAGAAAGACTCAAAGAGAGAGGAGAGGAGAGAATGTTTTGTTCCCCATCTGAGCAAAACTGACACAAATGACTGACTTGTCAGTGCAGCTCCTGCAATAGTGCCCACCTGGATCTAAAGGCTGTCCTAATTTGAGCCCGGAATTGATTTTGCGACTTTATCAAAAATTCAGTGCCAAAGCTTCGTGCAGTGAGCTTTGGTGAAGTAGAGTTCGCGAAGTCAACTTTGCCAAAATAATACCAGGCATTAATTGTAAGGAAGATATGAAAAACTGATCTGCCGACATCACTTGCAGTTGTACATAAAACAGAGCTTACCTGAACGTAACTGGCAGGGAAGACTCCGACTAGTCCATTCAGCTCCCCCTCATACCAGTTGTCATCTATTTGTCGCCGTAGAGTCACTGTACTACCCTTCTTGAAGGATAGGTCGCTGCAGAGAAGCAAGTTCATACTGTACATCTCTATCTTCTACTATAGGTACATTAGGGGTGGATAACACTAACAAGAATGTGCTGTTTTTTCAGGATTACAAGGTGCTTTGTTGTAAAATGTGCAACCCCCACTTTCAGGGCTAACACCTCAAAAAAGTGAATAACCTGAAAGGCCAGGATCCAAGGGGCCCCTGGTAGGGTACTGTACTGGGCTAAGGGCCCGCTAGGGGGTCTGGGGGGCGTTGGCCCCAAGAAGCTGAGGTTTTTAAAATGTTATCTTGTAGAGGCAAAGAACAG
Organism: Littorina saxatilis; assembly: GCF_037325665.1. Classification (NCBI taxonomy): domain Eukaryota; kingdom Metazoa; phylum Mollusca; class Gastropoda; order Littorinimorpha; family Littorinidae; genus Littorina; species Littorina saxatilis. Next base: position 33,557,295 of record NC_090250.1, on the reverse strand, counting down.
CCTCTCCTAGTACCAAAGGTACGTTAATAAATGATAAAATACACATTTTGCCTTCATCAACCATCCAAACTAAAAAGAAGGGGTCTCCAAATGTTTGCCATAGTTTTTTATTTGCTTTCAGGACTTCTCTTTTAATTGTTGGAGACAATGTCCTTTCCCATCGCATAGACACGGTAAATTTTCGAAGTTCACACGTGTATAGATAATAGAGATATGGAGGCAATTGACGCTAATCTTTGCGCCTCTAATTACATGAGAGCTCTTCCTGTGGGTATGAGTAACGACAACATTTAGATCGGTCGCACAGCGAAAAGGCATCTCCGAATGTTCTTATTTTCATTTTCAAATTTATTTTTTTCAAGCAACTGGGTTTTCCGGTTTTAAAAGTTTTCAAAAACCGGATTTCCGGCGAGAACCGGAAAAGTGTTAGCCCTGCACATTTACGGTTAAAATGAGAAAAATACACACAATAAGCGCTTCCTGTGCATTTGTCGCAAGTCAAAGGAAGTTTACAGAGCGGAAATATGCTTGCTCCCGGATGTGGGGCAAGATCAAAGCCACTGCATTCAAATAGCTGTTTGGCTTTGTGACCTCAATGACCCGAGCTTTCAATTATGAGACCCAAGCCTTTTGAAGTCTGAGAGGAAACTTTGCCAAGCTCATAGCAGTAGAAACATGCATATCACTAGATAGGGCATGTTAACTGTCATGGTTCCTTGCATAATGATGTGGGTACATATTTACTCTTCTTTAGTCATACACAAGGCAATACCGGTCAATAGGGTGCAGGGGTTTAAGGTGAGAAAAGAGGTGCACTGTATACTATAGTCCTGAAAGTATGGTAATAACATGTGGGTAACAAATATTTCAGTTTGACTTTTAACTTGAAAGTCTTACTGAAACAGCTCAGAGGTATGTGTGCATGTGCCCATCCATGTGCATAATATAATGTGTGTGCATATTATCATTAATTGTATGTAAAAATCATTATGCACTTGTATGACTTTAATAAATTTTTATCAGAAAAAAGGAATGTCTTTCAAATGAATACATACTCTTTTTCGCTTGCATCATAAGAATACAAGGCCCTTGCACAAGGCTGTGGTCCCTGAAAAAGACAGACAAAAAGTTGTTTAACTTAAGAAGATGATAAATATGTTGAAGTAAAACTCAACATTGCCGTACATATATCATATCTGAAAAAGTGAAATAAACTGAGGAAATATTTCTTGGCCTTACAGAAACACTCAGAGGCAAAAACTTTAACATTATCAAAGCACAATGTAGACTGAATATTATAATTAAAACTAAAGCAAAGCAATTTGTACTTTGAGTTTGATTCGAACACACACACACAATGTTACAAAAATATAACTGTGTGCCTCAGTGTTACAAATGGATCTATGCTTTTACATTGGCAACTTCTCAAGCAGTTATTTAAGTTTTATCTCAACTGGTAAGTTTACAAACAGTGAAACACACACTAAGACAGTATACTAACATCCCATCCAGTTCTGGCAGGATGTGGCGGTCTACTGTCAGCCGAGGTGTCTCGCTTTCTCTGATATGATGATGGCTTTGAACTGAGGACATAGCTTTGTGTCTTGAGTCCCTCCAGCAATCGTACAAGAAGAATATTTGGAGGCAGGTCTTCAACTCGTACAGTCACTAAAGTTCTGCATTCTGGGCATCTCAGTTCTTGCTGAGTACTCAATATCTCTTCAAGACACCGCCGACAAAAGGTGTGCTGGCATGGTAACACTTTGCTGGTGTGGTCCAGCCGTTCCAGACATACTGAACACTCGAGCAGTTCGCTCAGTGCCTGTTCATCCATGCTTACTCAAGCCTCAAGGAAGCATGTGCAGACGACTCATTCGTCAGCAAGGTGCGGCATCGTTATGGTAGAAGCCGCCTACCACAGTACGTTTCTGCTTCAACATCAACTATACCAAACACATTTTTCTTCGCGACAAAGCCATATTATCACAGTCATGCACTCATATCGTGTTTTCACACAGGCAAAACAGCGATAAAATAAGAAATTTGGAAGCAGACCGATTTTTCGGAACAGCACACTTCCGCTGTTCAAGAAGACTTCCAGACGTGATCATACTCCAGAATGATCGTTGGGACGTAATTCTCTGAACATTTAGGAAGCAGTCTACTAAACACCAGCTATCAGACACTTCATCGTCACATGAAATGTGTGCTTTGAGACCAATATTTCTGCATCTGTGAGACTGGTACTCTCATCTAGTTATCAAGCCGCCATGATGACCGGAAGTCGCGGCGGAATAATAAACTTGTAAACATTACGAGCAAAAGAATGCAAACACTGTTTGTCTCCACGGTTGTTATTTCTTACTTCAATTTACACTAAATCAGTTGTCAAAGTTTTTCGTTAGTAGCTATTTTACGATTTCATAATAATAAAAAAGTCAAGTTCAGCGTTGTTGTATTTCATGGCAACCAGCTTCCGTGAAAATAATTTGGCCTTTGACCTCCATTTCTGATTACGTTGATAGTGTTCGTGAATTGTATGGTTGGCATGTCTGGTCATAATGAATACGTTGACTAAGAATATAAATCCTCATATATTTAAAAAAAAAAGAAAGAAAAAAGAAGCTGATGTGCTTATAGGCGCGAGCGCGCTGTTAGACTTTAGTCGTATCTAGGGAACTTATTATCATAGTTTTGACAAATGCAAAACAGAGTCTAATTTAATGCTGTGATGAAAAGACGGTGGTTAATTCATTGTGGTCATGCCAGCCTGCACGAAATAACGAAATGCAAATTGGACTTTGCATGATAAATCTGAAACAAATATATCGCTGACGTTAAAAAATACAATAATCCAAAACTTGACCCATAGACCTATATTAGATAGGTCCCCGCTTGACCCCAAAACAGGAAGAATCTTGTTTTAGATTTCTTCAAGAATTAATTTTTTCAATAAAATATCATGTTATATCATATTATATCCGGTCATGTCATATATCACAAAAATAGGCTGCGTTTCAACTTGTGTTGCTGGTACAACTTTGTAAACAAATGAGCCATTTTGATTAGATGGGCAGAACTGTTCAAAATCTTAGTTTCTATAAGCTCTAACCAGTTCTTAATTTACTTATCTTTTTTTCTTTCTTTTGGTAAAGGTCAACATTAAACACACCCTCTCTCCTTCCGAGCCCCCTCCTCCCCATCCCGCCCCTTTGTCTCTCTCCCTCGATCTCTCTTCAGTCAAGCCGTGACAGTTTGTTCGGTGTGATGCCATTGTTCAAGTTTAGCCTGACCAAACGCATATTGCAAGAATAAGTAGAAATATGTATATATGTAAGTAAATGGATGAATTTGTCACAATAATTTAAAGCGTGTTGTAGGCTACTCCTCCTCTATAATTTTTGTGACCTCTTTTCGCGCACGATCCATAATTTGACACAGTTGCTACCTTGACCCACAAGCAGAGAGAAGCAGGTGACGAAGCGAGTGTTGGGAGTGAGAGAGCAGTGTCGACGTATTACTGTTTATGGTGTGGAATTTGGAAGGATTCTGCGTGATTTTTGGCCTTGATCGTCCGTATTCTTCTTTAAGGATAAAGCTCTTGGGTGTTTATGACGAGGATATCGTGTGGATTGTTTAGTGACTGGTGAGTAAACCGCGAGTTGCAAAATCGGTGAATGTCTTGATGAGATTTTTAACAAACAGTAGCTAACAGCAGGGTGTCAGTTGTGTGTGTTGTGTGTTATGTCACAAATGTCACCACCCTCTTTGGGAATCCTCACATATTCCTCTCAACACTTGCATGTAGCACCGACTTTTGGTCACGGTTTGATGTGTATATATTCATCTTGCTAGATTTTCATGTTACGAGTGAACAGGTTCCTTTGAATTGACATTGACACTGACAGAAACACACGATTGGGTTATTTGCAAAACAGGTTACATTCCAGCAGAACCTGTTACTCCCCCCGTTTGTACAGTTCGACAGATTATTGAAAGCAAAGCAAGAGGAGCCGAAACAGATAGACCAAAAGAGAGCACTAATGTCATGTGTTGTAAACAATTTGGACAACCCAATAGAAATACTGAAAGTGAAACTATACTTGACAGAAATTCGAGTGTCAACCTCACCTGCTGGTTTTATTTTTGTTCATTTTATTTTTATTTGGTTTCTTTTTTCATCCATGATATAGGCCTATAGATTGCTGATCTCTTGAATACTTAAACAAGGACACACATAATATATGCTGTTTAGATCTAGATATCTTTTTATGTTTTAGGAATCAATCATATGTGCACGTCCTAGATACTGGGAAATACTATGGGTTGTCAACTTTGAATGACTGTCACAATATCTCTGAGCAATGGATGACAAAGGGGATGCTTTGATGTCAAAGGGGATGGATTTGACTTACTGTAACAACCAAGTTTGGGTTTCCAAACATTGCTGTGGGTTTTAAACGATTTAATTTTTAGCCAAAATGCCCCCAAAACAGCACCTAAAACTGGGACAAAAATACACCAGTCTGTGTTGCAGCTGTACATAATGGAGAATAAAGCTCTGTGACTTTTATTGTGATGTTTATGGGTCAGCTGAAGGATTATTCTCGACATACACACTCAAGAATTACATCCATTTTTCTTCTTCTGGGAGTTTGATCGGTGAAGAAAACGCGTTATCGTGCGTTACATTGGTTTCCAGTTTCGACGTCAGTACGAAGTATGATCCCCCCTACACGGGAACCCTTCAAATAGTTCACTTTTAGGATTTAATCATTTCAAAGACATGTTCTTTTCATAAAACAACACAGCGTTATGAAACCCTTTCATCTGAGCTTTTAATCACAGATGTTGGTAACCTACTCCTCTTTCGTTTTTTTCAGTAACGCACGACAACGCAGCCAGTGTTAACATGTAGTCTCGGTTGTCCCGTGAAAGTCGTGCGTTGGACCAAAACAGCCCAGTGGAAATTTCCACTGATGACGTTTTGACACGGGTCACGTGAATACTAACTGAGAATTTTGCTACAAACACGCGTCGGTTTCCGGTTTTTGGAATGAAACCCACGCTCGATGTCATCGTATCCTCACTGTTCGAACGCCGATTTCGAATCACAGTAGGCCTTCCCAACTGTTTGATGGTAACTGAAGTCTTCCCTAATGAGTTTGATACATTTGACCTACAAAAAAAAACTTTTGCGCCTGGAAATTGCGTGGGTTACGGTTTCCACTTTCTACTTCGATCTAGTTAACTTATGGAAACTTGTAATTTCAAACTTTCATGTTTGCATATTTATTTATCAATGTTGTCCACATGCAAATTGCAATAATCAAGTTTTAGTTCTTTTCTTTGGAAATAAAAGACATTACAAACTATGGTTTCCATGTAACTCACGACAGTATTATCTCTATACACATAAACCCAGTGAGCACAGATCGAAAACTTTTTGCTCACTTAAATCTTTCTATCATGTATTAAAACCCAAAAGGGTGCCCAAAAGGCTAGTTGCTACATTTGACCTACAAAAAAAAACTTTTGCGCCTGGAAATTGCGTGGGTTACGGTTTCCACTTTCTACTTCGATCTAGTTAACTTATGGAAACTTGTAATTTCAAACTTTCATGTTTGCATATTTATTTATCAATGTTGTCCACATGCCACATGCAATAACTGAGCTAAAGTTCTTTCCTGTGGGATATTGAAGCCTAAAGTGGAAACCATGTAACCCACGACATAGAGCGTACTGCATGTGTCTAATTGTCATTTCTAAAGAAACCTCGATATGAAAGGTCCTCTCTTTGACAGAAAAAGATACAGGCATGTCTTTTGCACTTAAAAAAGAGTATTTCACTCAATTCAGTCCTACTTTTTTTCCTGGTGTCCATGTCCCATAGTTGTGACCCAGTATCTAGGATGTGCACATATACTTGTAGTCTTTGAAACGTACTACTGTACATGTAGTAAAACTTGAAAGCAGTGTTTGCTATTAGTATTAAGTATGATATGTTTATTTCTCGCATTTACTGTAGTTTGTATGTTGTCATGCTGCAGTTAGCAAAATACTAGGACTTGTTATGTAAGTAACAGTATACATATTCCAGCAAAAACTGAACAGATAGAAATTTATTAATATTTATAGATTTGTCAAACTGAATAGGAGATTTGGGAGGGGGGGGGGGGGGGAGTCAGGTTAGAGTAGCATTGCAGATGTGCTTGCTATAAATTTGCTATTAGAAAAAAGGAAACAATGTAGTTGCAATAGTTAATGAACTTAATCTGAGAACTTGATAATAAAACAAAGCAGAAGGATCAAAATACAGCTGTACCCAGTTTGAGGGACAGTGATAGTTGCTGTGTTACGAAAAGATGGTATGCAACACTGCAACTGTGAGGATTACAAACCCCCAAAAAAGAAACTGAACAAATATATATGTGGACGTCCATAATACTGGGTAACAGTATTGGGACATGAGCACTTTGACAAAAAGTGTTAATAATCAATCTTAAACAGGCTTGTCCACATGTATACAAAAGACCTGTTTTCAATCAGATATTCCAAAGACAAAAAGTGGAAGGTTCTCGAGCATCTATTTCATCACAACACATTGACAATTGGGTGGGGGGTCGACTGGGGTCATGAGTTATCGTGCTTTGCGTACATTACAGAAGGAAACAAAGCCAAGTGAGATCGGAAAATCGTCTGCGTTTATGGCCGATCATTGATATTTTTGAAAGATCTATTGCTCAATTAATTGAGTAAGTTATGATCCAGCATACAAAATAATGTTGTTGCTATAAAGTGTGCGCGTTAGTACTTCAGACAATTCATTCTCCCTGCAGCGTTTATGGAAACGAAAGTAACTTACGACAAGGCTTTTTTCAATTCCAATTTTGCAAACACGTTTTATTTCATCAGAACAAAGTTGTCATACATCACATGAAACCATCAACAGAGTCTGGACAAGGCTTTGTGAGAGCAAGTTTATAGACCAGCAAAGTTAGTCACTCACTGATTTTGTAACTGTTAATGTTACCCAGTATCACGGACGTGCACATATATATGTGGAAGCCAATCAGTTTCAAAAAGGCGAAAGATGGTATGCAGGACTGTGAGCGTGAGGTTTATAAAACCAAAAATAGAAAACTGAATTGATTGTGGAAGCCATGCAGTCAAGCTATCTCCTGAAGCAGTGCTCCAACGGAAGTCAATTTAATCAGTATGCACTGCAGCCAGCAAGTTGCAGTGGCTTAATTGTTTGCTTCCCTTCCTACCTTGTTGGCTTGGGATGCTGAGGAAAGGCCGGGCAGAGTTGTAAATTTCTTTTCTTTTCCTTTTTTCTTTTCCTCTTTGCGCACAGGGAGTAAATTCCAGACATTCTGCATGTTGAAAATAACGTGGAGGAGGCGTTTCCAGACATAGGAAAATAAAGTTGCGGCATGTTACTTAACCCTGTAGTTTTCCACTGACCAATTATCTAATTATCGGAAAAAAAATGTGTTATTTTACATTGGATGGGTCGGACAGTGGATAAAGTCATATGTTAGACACACTTTATGACAAAAACAAGCTGGGTTTTTGTTATAAGTTAGTTATAGGAATGCGTTATTAGGCAAAACAATTAAAAAAAAGTCTGTTAACGGTAACATAGGCCAATAAAATAGGGTCGGTAGGTCGGGACTTTTTTTGTTTTTTGTTTTTGTTTTCCCCAAAAAAACATATTTCTAAGTTATTTTGCCAAATAAAAAAAGACTTTTTTTTCTTCAAAAAACCCCATATTTTTAAGTTATTTTGCCCAATTTTTTTTTTCTTTTTTGTTCTTTTTCTCCCAAATACCAAAAAACAGTCTAGGGTCGCAGGAAAAAATAGGGTCGATCGGGATACCGTAAACAGACTTTTTTTTATTTTTTGCCTTAGGCATGCGTATGTCATGAAACGTCCAACTTTGAAATTTGGGTGGGGGTATTCAGGTGACAATAACTTTTTTGTTTATCAGCAAAACTCAATAAAACTTTGCTATGTTATGTAAAATGAATGCCAAAACAGACTAGTTAGCAGCATATCTAAAATAAACTGAACACAAAAAAAATATCTTCTTTGTGTTTGTCACGTGTTCCAAAAAATGGACGTACAAATTTCAACAAAAATCATGTTGTCACCCCCATAATATTTTTTACCTTTAAAGATAGCACAATTCTCTTTGCAAATATGAAAAGCTTATTCATTTTCCTTTCATTTGATATGTAACTTTCTATATTTCATTTAGAATATGACCCCAGATAGCCACTCGGCAAGTAGGCACCAACAGCACTGTAAAATATGCCCTAAAACCCCCGAACTGGTAACAACCTCGTTTTGCTATAGTATTGCAATGTAAAATATTGTTATACACACAAATTTAATTGTATTCCTGTAAACATTGCCTTGTAGTTGTACTTGTGCCTTTTGCGTCTTGATTTAAAAAAAACCCAATTTGTTTACATTAAATGTTTCTTAATTTGTGGTATATTTTTGTAAAGGATCTGCAGGTGTTATACTTACATGTATGACAAATTCCAGGTGTAGACTAATTTACCAGAACACATGCAAGCACACACACACACACACATGCACTCTCTCTCACACCCATACTCATAGTCACACACATGCGAGCAGACACTCTTGTACATGCACATGCACACACACTCTTTCAGACTCTCTTTTTCCTATTTGTTCGCGCACATCCTTAATAAGTTAATTACAATGTGCTGGAATTATTTCCTTTTTACATTTAGTCAAGAGAAAACTACTGGATCAATCTTCATGAAATTTCACATGAGAGTTCGTGGGTATACTATCCCCAAACGTTTTTTTCATTTTTTCGATTAATGTCCATGATGACGTCATATCAGGCTTTTTGTGAAAGTTGAGGCAGCATTGTCACGCTCTCATTTTTCATCCAAATTGGTTGAAATTTTGGTTAAGGCCAAAAAAAAAAATTGTCTGTTTCTGGTAACATGGCTAAAAAAAATAGGGTCGGTAGGTCGGGATTTTTTTTTATTTTTTTTAATTATTTTTTTTACCCCAAATGTAGACCAATAAAACTAACTTTAAAGATCGCGCAAAGAGACTGGATTCACTATACATAGAGACAAGACACTCAACACATTTACAAATCGTCAGCGGACTTTCGTTTTCACACGTTTTTGTTGTTCATTTTCTCACCCTGTCCTTTACCACCAAAAAAAGAAAACAAACAAATTTTGAGTTTGGAAAAAAAAAGTTTAGGGTCGGCGCCGAAATTTAGGGTCGGTCGGGTGACCAGAAACAGACAATTTTTGACTCACATGCGAAGCAAAAGTGAGTCTATGTACTCACCCGAGTCGTCCGTCCGGCCGGCCGGCCGGCCGTCCGTCCGGCCATCCGGCCGTCCGGAAAACTTTAACGTTGGATATTTCTTGGACACTATTCAGTCTATCAGTACCAAATTTGGCAAGATGGTGTATGATGACAAGGCCCCAAAAAACATACATAGCATCTTGACCTTGCTTCAAGGTCAAGGTCGCAGGGGCCATAAATGTTGCCTAAAAAACAGCTATTTTTCCCATTTTTCCCATTTTCTCTGAAGTTTTTGAGATTCAATACCTCACCTATATATGATATATAGGGCAAAGTAAGCCCCATCTTTTGATACCAGTTTGGTTTACCTTGCTTCAAGGTCAAGGTCACAGGAGCTCTTCAAAGTTGGATTGTATACATATTTTGAAGTGACCTTGACCCTGAACTATGGAAGATAACTGTTTCAAACTTAAAAATTTTGTGGGGCACATGTTATGCTTTCATCATGAGACACATTTGGTCACATATGATCAAGGTCAAGGTCACTTTGACCCTTATGAAATGTGACCAAAATAAGGTAGTGAACCACTAAAAGTGACCATATCTCATGGTAGAAAGAGCCAATAAGCACCATTGTACTTCCTATGTCTTGAATTAACAGCTTTGTGTTGCATGACCTTGGATGACCTTGACCTTGGGTCAAGGTCACATGTATTTTGGTAGGAAAAATGTGTAAAGCATGTGAGTCGTATGGGCTTTGCCCTTCTTGGTTTTTTTTTGCCTAAGTAATCTTCGACGAAGCTCGGACAATGGTATTGCATTTTAGCTTGGAGGCTTAAAAACTAGTTAATTAGTTTGCTCATTAAAGTTGTCATTAAAATCGAATTTTCACTAACAGATTTAAAAGGGATTGCATCGTATTCCTCAATTTCTCCTGAATTCAAAAATATATGCATGTGTCATGTTTACTCTAAAAATAAAAATGTGCTCAGAATGACAGAAAATAGGTTAAGTACTGTAAGTACTGCGTTTGCACGCTACCCGGAGACGAGCATGACCCGTCTCTATTTTTGGGTGTGATTAGTCGAGACTATCTTAAATATATAAAACATCAGAAATTGTGAAAGAAACAATTGAAAGTCAGCAGAGGCTTTCTTATATATATATATATATATAGTCTCGGCGATGACTGTTTATTGTGTTTATCTGTTACTTTAATGCCGACAGCTTGACTAAATGTTTTTATATCGCTTCACGCGACTTTTTTTATGTTATTTTGGTTGCTGTGCATAAATATGTACCCCTATGGCAAATCCCAGATATTTCTTAACATTAAGAAAAAAGAGAAAGTGTGACCGTTCCAGACAAAAGTGTATGTATTGCCTTTGTAGAGACCAGTTTTTAGGAGGCAGCAGTTAGTGGTACGTGTGCACAGCTGTGAACAATAGATTTTTTTTTTAATAATTCTTGTGGATTTAAGATGTTGGCCCCAGTGAGGTCATAATTTAGAAAGGCAAGTTGTTTTATTTCAGTTGGAATTTGCATTTGTCTTGAGTGGTCAATTGGTTCTTCAAAACATCAGGACTGTAATAATCTGCTGGTCTTAGTTGGGCGTGCACGTACATGTTTTGTTAAAGTTTGTATTATGCATAATTTCTTATTCTTCTTTCTGTCTCAACTCAGCGTTTCGTCCATAAAACACTTTATTTGTATTCCATTGGGAAGCCATGAAACAGGCTGGGAAAAAAATAGTGTTAATGCAGCTAGAAGAATACAATGTACATTCAAGTAGGCTTTTAAAGATCAGTGAAATGTATTTGAAATCTTGCACTGTACGTGAGCGTGTGCTGAAAGTTTGTTACTGATGTTCATAGTCTGTGTTCCATTGTGGATGCCCACTCCATCTTGTGTGTAACTGTAAGTCTAAATACATATAATATATATATCAAACTTGAAAGGGGAAGGGTTGGACAAGGATGTAAGAATTGGTATAGAGTGTAATTACAAAAAAAATATTTAAAAAATCAAACCTTGATTTTTTATTAATTTCTGTGATACCTGGACAGTGGGTTTTCCTAGCTGACATTGTCTGAAACTTACTATGAACTTTCATAAACTCAACAGTACAAGCTTCCACTTTCACCCATGTGACTTTTTGTATATTGCAGAATACATTTCTATTTTAAAATTGAAACTGGAAACTACGCTGCATGTACATTTAACACAGAGTAACAAACAAACAAAAACACACCCAAAACCCTAACATATTGATGAGTTGTTAGCGGTGGACATGAGTCAAAACTTTTTGTGTAGAGACCACAGTTGACTGATGAGTTTGGAAGCTGCCACTTGCTGACAGCACTGTGACCCCCAGGGGTGTTACAAACCCCAACATCTGTTGTCACTTATGAGGATTTGATTCCCCACATTGGCTTTAGCATATCACCAATTCTTGTCCCAAATAGAAATATTTTCTGAGAGGACGTTAACTCCCCCCCTTTAGCCACATTGGCACTGGGGATCTCCTCAGATTCCTGTCTCAATCCCCTTTCCTCTTTGCACAGATTCCTGTTTCTCTCCTCCCATTCCTTTTGCACAGATTTTTTTTTTTAAACCTCAGTCTGTACATCTCAGAAATCTAGTCCACTAGCTGCCCCTCCACCCTCAGGTGTCCATCCTCCCTCCCCCAGTCCCCAATCTGTGGGATGAATTGTGTATTGATTGTGGAGGCAGTGATCAGCGGGTTTACTGCTGCTGTTCTGTTTTTAGTGTTTCCCACCAATGGCAGTGGCAGTGTCGGCATGGTAATGTGTTGAGCTTACAGCTTGGGTGGTGAGTGTTATGTTTTGTTGTCGGGACCAAGGCCACTTGGGTTGCTGGCAGTTCCTGAATTATGAATATTATGGGCTGGAGGGAGGTCGAGCCAATTCGTTAATTATTCATGCTGCTGAGTGTGTTGTATTAAGCAACTATCCTGAGAGTGATTAAGTGCATTCTGATGGGTTACACAACCTATAATGTCAATTGTGTAAATCACCAAAATGAAAAAGTGCAATTTAGGCAACAAAAAAGGAAATGTTTTTGATTTATTTTTAGGATTATATACAAAGTAGTTTTGTGTGTGTGGGTGTTTTTTTTACACAGATGCAGCTGTGGGTTATTATAATTGCCTGGAACTCGTACTCCTTCAAGCTGTGTCCCCTAGATGTGGAAGAAGACAACTTTGGTGTTTTTTGTTTTTTGTTTTTAAAATGTCACTGTTGCCAGAAGAAAGTACTAGTGTCCGGAGGAAAAAATAGGGTTGGTCAGGGAACCGGAATCTCTTTATTTTTTATTTGACTTTTTAGGAACACTTTTTTTTATATACATTAAAAATAATGGTAACAATGACATTTGATTCAAACAACTGCTGCAAAAAACAGTATGTTACTTGTTATAGATTTATTTGACATTATGCTGACTTTCAAGTTTATTTTTGAGTCTTGAAATACAATAGGTGTCACACAAATATGGCCAGTATAGTTTATTTTTTTGTTTGTTACATGTAATGTATGATTAACATTACCCTAGTTAGTAGTAATGAATTAACAGAGCCAAATTAAGGAAGAAAGACTTAGTAATGACTGCAGTTTTTGAAGCTGTCCAGTGACTAAACAACTTTTGTCCATGCTGACACTGTTTTGAGAACTCTAGGCTGACCTAGTTATTGTCCAGTAGGTGTGGACATGGGCTGACAGCGCTCAAGTGAGGTTCATTTTACACAGGGCTTACCTCCTAAACCTGTGTTAACCCATGCATTGACAGCTTCACACACTCAGCTGTGATTGGTACCCCCTCACCCATCTCACCCCTCCCACCCATCCCAGTCCCATTCAAGACTCCCCCACCCCCCACACCTTTTTTTTTAAAGATTAAGAGTACCTTGGGCTAACGATTTTCTTTTCTTAAGGACTGTAAATGTATCCTCATTTAAAGACTTATCTTTAAAACAGGAATGTTTCATATTTTGGGCGGTCTTGAAATGTTGGGGGGGGGGGGGGGGGGGGTCCACTGTATTTCTGAATACATGCCACCTTGGTGTTGTTACTCCCACCCAGTCCTGAGAACACAGACAACCCCGGGGCCGCTCCCTTCTTTACATGGTCTGACTGAGGTGAAGGGATAACTTACTTACATGATGGCATTGTTGTTCCTTGATGCATGAAGAATTCTATGATTTTCAGTCCACAACAGAATATTTGCATGGTTTATGATCAGACCATCTGGGTGGCTCACAACACTTAAAGCTGTTTTATGCCGACAACATTGTGGGGGCTTAATTCACATCACTGATCATATCCTTTGAACTTCTGTAAAGATTTGCTCCAATACTTTTCCTCCCACAATTTACCAGGGTGCCATACAGGTATACATACTTTCTAAATAGGTTGCTAGTATTTGCTGGAAGTTACCAAACCAGTGATTGTGATGTACTGAACCAGGTTAAGTAAGTAACTGACAAGCTGTAGCACATAAATTTTGTTCCAGATTTTATTTTATAACTGACAAGCTGTAGCACATAAATTTTGTTCCAGATTTTATTTTATTTTCATCATCAATGAACAAACTTAACATATTGTGAATATTACACATAGCCTCCTTTATTTGCACATTCAGACAAAGCCCCAAACTGAGAACAGGTCTGTGTAAAATGTGTGATTAATGGAATAAGTGACCTATTTCTTGTGTAAAGTGATTAATGGCTATGATGCTTTCAGTGCGAATGATCCCAGTAGATAGCAGCTGTTACCAGAGTCTACGTGCAACAGATAAAGGCAGCATACATTACTACATGTGCAGATAATGATTACAAATGTGAGATAACGCAAGTCTTTTGCACCCACTGTGCAGAAACAGCTGCCTGTATGTTTTCCTGCATCAGTCTCCACACATCTGTTTTGACAGTTTGAACAATAGAACATGACTGTACAGTACACTACGTGTATTTAAAGAAAAAGTCCTCTGTAGTGTAAGCTTTGTGAAACTGAAAGCACTTGATTTTAGTGTGTGTGTGTGTGTTTTGTCACGTGGATGCAGTTGCCTGAGTACCATGAGATGGCGCGCGCACATAACTATTGGTGGGTATACATGACAGGCAGAGTTTACTCATTTATTATTGAATTCAGCCTTGTTTTTGGCCTTCCGTATCCAAGCAACGGTGCGTGTTTGTGATTTGTTTTTAACATTGTGCTTTTTGACTCACATGCGAAGCAAAAGTGAGTCTATGTACTCACCCGAGTCGTCCGTCCGTCCGTCCGTCCGTCCGGAAAACTTTAACGTTGGATATTTCTTGGACACTATTCAGTCTATCAGTACCAAATTTGGCAAGATGGTGTATGATGACAAGGCCCCAAAAAACATACATAGCATCTTGACCTTGCTTCAAGGTCAAGGTCGCAGGGGCCATAAATGTTGCCTAAAAAACAGCTATTTTTCCCATTTTCTCTGAAGTTTTTGAGATTCAATACCTCACCTATATATGATATATAGGGCAAAGTAAGCCCCATCTTTTGATACCAGTTTGGTTTACCTTGCTTCAAGGTCAAGGTCACAGGAGCTCTTCAAAGTTGGATTGTATACATATTTTGAAGTGACCTTGACCCTGAACTATGGAAGATGACTGTTTCAAACTTAAAAATTATGTGGGGCACATGTTATGCTTTCATCATGAGACACATTTGGTCACATATGATCAAGGTCAAGGTCACTTTGACCCTTATGAAATGTGACCAAAATAAGGTAGTGAACCACTAAAAGTGACCATATCTCATGGTAGAAAGAGCCAATAAGCACCATTGTACTTCCTATGTCTTGAATTAACAGCTTTGTGTTGCATGACCTTGGATGACCTTGACCTTGGGTCAAGGTCACATGTATTTTGGTAGGAAAAATGTGTAAAGCATGTGAGTCGTATGAGCTTTGCCCTTCTTGTTTTGTGAAAGTGGTGACGGTGGTATTCTGTGTGTATGTCTGTCTGTCTAACTCCTAGTGTGTATATGTGTCTAAATGTGTGTACAGGGTCTATGTCTGTATTTTATGTTCAGTATTTGTTTGTAAGTTAGAGCTTTATTAAAAGTTCCTTTTTCTTTGTATTTTCAGATCACTTCTTGACTGGACTTTGCAGCTGCTTTGAACATCTGACACATCAGTTATGACATAGATCTTCACTCAGCACTAACCTCAAGGGAAAACATGATGCATCCAGATCAGCCTAGTCTTTTAGCCATGATAAGATGAGTTGGTTCAAGCGCTCGTCAAGTGTCCGTGAAGATGGCCGAGTGGCCGTCAATGGACAAAGCTCGCCGGGACAGGGGAATGGAGGAAGCAGTCGAGACCGGGCAGATACTGACCCTGACACATGCTTCGAGGTAACGACACTTAAGTAATTTGTAGATTTATACACAATTGTAGAAAGAACGCTTATAATGTAACCTACACATGTAAACAGAAAAACATAATTTAGTCTAAAAAGCTGGTATATAAACATACAAGTCAAGTTAGCAAAACACAAACGATGATTAGAGTAATTTTTTTTTCTATATGAAAAGGAAAAGAAGGTGCATTAAGCACTTGGGGTGTCTCTAGGCCTCTTGAATCAAATTTGTATCTGACGTACAAGGCTTCATCAGAATATGATATTCACACTCGTAATGTGGGTACACATTCACATAGCAGCAATACTCAAATGTAGATTCACGTATACATATGAGTGTATACGACATCATATAAAGCATGCCTTGTTTTTTACATGAGGAAGTACATTTAGAAATGAGGAAGTTTGGATTTTGTTGAGAGCTCTCCTCGCATCCGGTGTACAAGGGAAAATGTATGATGTAAGTGTGATATATTCAAGTTTAATTGAGACAAACGTAGAACCATGCAATGTTCCATGTGTACTTGATGCAGTGATGCAGTGTTTAAGTTTGCTATACATCAGCACAAGTTGCATTTATAATATAAGTAAGCAGAGCATTTTTTGTTGTTGGCTGTGTTAAATAAAACATTTACTAGAACCTCTGTCTAATTCGATCATTAAAGTGGATGAACAAGATAGAACAGGAAAATAATAATGAAGGAGTGATTAATTAGCTTCAGATATTGCTTCTTCATCTTGAAACAATAAAATTCAAGATGATGGAATGCAAAAATGACAAAAGGCTACTTAGCTTCGGATGTTGCTTCTTGAAAGTCAAGATAGTCGGAAGCAAAATGACAATAGGTTTCACACAAGTATGACAAAAGCTTTTTTGTCCTTGAATAGTTTCCTGCTGTCTTGACTCTTTAGCATTTTAGCTCTTTATTATTATCCCACTCAAAATCAAGATGCCAATTTGTGTCGTTTTTGTGAACAGGTTTTCAAGAACCACTGGCAGCAAGCACTGAACGTGATCGGTGCGGGCAGCAAGAAGACATGTTCCAACGACGATGTGGAGACAGTGGTTCACAACTTCGAGCAGATGATGACACTGCTGGTGGGAGAGGAGGGGATCGATGGAATGCCAGGCCCCATTCTCCACTTCTTGCTGGAGAAAGAGGTAAACCTAAGTCGTCAAAAATCTGATACCTTTAGTACGCTAACGTTCCAAAATCAGCATAGGCTAATGACTGATTTATTTAATAAAATACACAAAACATTTGCAAGACCTATGGGTGGCAAACAAAACTGACAAAATAGAATGAGAGGGGGGCATCGGCGGATCAATGCAATAGTTATGGGGGGGGGGGGGGGGGGTAGACACATTTTAGGTAGGAGGTGGAAGGAAGTAAAAAAAGCTTGGTCTAGTCTTGGAGAGTGTCGATGGAAGGTGAGAATACACTCAAACTTGGAAGCTTACAAAGAGGATGGCCTTTTGTGGCAGAAGTAAACTAGCCTGGTTACTAATACTAGTAATAGACAAAGTCCGGAAATAACTCTTTAGGTTTGTATTGCTTGTGAATACCCATGCTTTTGCTGAGACAAACAATCCACGGGCCAATCACTAGCATGTCTGGTTTATTTGTCTGAGTAAAAGCAAGGGTATTCACTCTTTTCCAACCCACACAAACCCGACAGAGTTATTTCCCAACATCGTCTATTGGCTTGTCACATAGATTCTCAGCAGAGCCTTGGTACTTTCAGGTGCTGGAGACGTTCTGCAACTGGTGCAGCGGTCAGCGCGACCACCAGGACAAGCTGTGCATGGAGCAACTCCGCGTCTACGAGCTCCTCATCTCACAGAGCAGGCAACTCCTCCTCATCCACCGCCAAGTTATCCGCCCTTTGCTCCGGCTCCTCATGGCCTGTGCCGAGCCACGTCCACCCGGTTCAAGCTCTGAGGAGTTGCAGTTCCGGCTGGTGCTGGTGCTGCACCAGATCTGTACCTGCATCTCCCAGGAAACGGTGATTCTGGAGAGTTTCTTTAGCACTGAGGCTGATCACGGTCCTGCCAAGTTCCTTATTTTCTCCCTGTTGATTCCCTACATTCACCAGGAGGGCCCTATCGGTCAGCGAGCCAGGGACGCTCTGCTGCTGCTCATGACCCTGTCCGCCGTCCACCCGCACATTGGTCACTACATCGCTGACAATTCTGACTTCTGTCCTGTGAGTTGATTTTGACTTTGGCGTGGAATTAAGCTAGTCAGTGGTTATCACAGCTGGTTATTGCCTCTCCTGTTTTAGCTCAGACTGGCTTAATAGTTTGTTGTTTCCACTGTTGGTTTGATCCCTGGGTTGAAGAGAAATGTATTTTCCAGAGTCAGTTTTCAGTACAGACTCTCTTGTCGGTACCTGAACACGCCTGTGTGCATGAACTCGCACAATAATGTTCCCAACTTCACAGTGAGAGGTCTTGGGGCTTCAAAAACACTCAGGCAGAAGTGAAACAGATAGCAGGACACTGATGCTGCATACTCGCTCTTCCCAGGGTTAAGGCCTTCTGGAAACCGTTGGAGACAATAAGAATGATAAAAATGACCAATCTTAGTCTTTATTTGTACAGGTGTTGGCGACAGGGCTGAGCGGACTGTACTCTTCCTTGCCCAGGAAGATCACGCCACCCTCAGACGATTGGTACGCACTGACGGAAAGCGACTGCCAGAGGATTGTGGACTTGCAGATGTTTCTCAACTCGCTGGAGTTTTGCAACGCTGTTGTGCAGGTTTGTGTGTGTGTTGTGTGTGTGAGTTAATGTGTTCTCTTTCTGTGTGTCTGTATGTGTGTATATGGGGACCGTAAGTTGAGAACCGGCACGGTTGGCCTAGTGGTAAGGCGTCCGCCCCGTGATAGGGAGGTCGTGGGTTCGAACCCCGGCCGGGTCATACCTAAGACTTTAAAATTGGCAATCTAGTGGCTGCTCCGTCTGGCGTCTGGCATTATGGGGTTAGTGCTAGGACTGGTTGGTCCGGTGTCAGAATAATGTGACTGGGTGAGACATGAAGCCTGTGCTGCGACTTCTGTCTTGTGTGTGGCGCACGTTATGTCAAAGCAGCACCGCCCTGATATGGCCCTTCGTGGTCGGCTGGGCGTTAAGCAAACAAACAAACAAACAAACAAACAAACCGTAAGTTGAGACAGAGTTTTTTTAATGACTCTTGTCAGTGATTGATTTTTACATTTTGTTGTATTGTCAGTTCTCTAGTCTCCTTTTTATATTTAGTCAAGTTTTGACTAAATATTTTAACATCGAGGGGGAATCGAAACGAGGGTCGTGGTGTATGTGCATGTGTGCGTGTGTGTGTGTGTGTGTCTGTGTGTGTGTGTAGAGCGATTCAGACTAAACTACTGGACCGATCTTTATGAAATTTGACATGCGCTTTGCGAGTTCCTGGGTATGAAATCCCCGAACGTTTTTTTTCATTTTTTTGATAAATGTCTTTGATGTCATATCCGGCTTTTCGTGAAAGTTGAGGCGGCACTGTCACGCCCTCATTTTTCAACCAAATTGGTTGAAATTTTGGTCAAGTAATCTTCGACAAAGCCCGGACTTCGGTATTGCATTTCAGCTTGGTGGCTTAAAAATTAATTAATGACTTTGGTCATTAAAAATCTGAAAATTGTAAAAAAAAATAAAAATTTATAAAACGATCCAAATTTACGTTTATCTTATTCTCCATCATTTGCTGATTCCAAAAACATATAAATATGTTATATTCGGATTAAAAACAAGCTCTGAAAATTAAATATATAAAAATTATTATCAAAATTAAATTGTCCAAATCAATTTAAAAACATTTATTAAACAATGGCGACTGCATGTGAGAGGGAACAATAAAGAGACCAAAAAGCAATGTACTCACGTTAAAATGACGAACACGGAACGAATAACGGCGACGTTTCGACCTAAGGGTCTTCTTCAGGCACAAAAACACAAAAGTACACACACAAAAAAGAAGAAGAAAGACGATAGAACAAATAAAGAGGAGAACAACTGACAAAACAACTGCACTGCACAAACCGACAAATGACAAAGACAGAGAAGCAAGGGAAGCTACTCGAGGAGAATGAAAAGCGGCAGTTTTGAGGTCTGTAGACCAAACAAAATGTGGGGGGGGGGGGTGCGTGAAAGGGAACGAAAGAGGAGACTCGCGTACCCGTGCGGACACACACACACACACACACACACACACACACACACACACACATACACACAAGGTGGAACAGCGGGGGGAAGGTTGAGATGAATGAATTAACGGCGAATGTTAATTCCATCGGGGCAGGTAGTGCCAAGGGATGATATGATGTGGGACTCCCTGAGTTTGCGCTCGAAGGAGTCGCCACGTACTTGCCACAGAGCCATGACTCTGACATGATCAAGTGAGTGACCAGCGGCGGTGAAGTGAAGGGATACTGGCCTATTGCGGGAATGACGGATGTCAGCCAGATGCTCGGAGAAACGCACCTCAAGGGTGCGCGCGGTTTCTCCGATATAAATCTGGCGACAATCATATCATCCCTTGGCACTACCTGCCCCGATGGAATTAACATTCGCCGTTAATTCATTCATCTCAACCTTCCCCCCGCTGTTTCACCTTGTGTGTATGTGTGTGTGTGTGTGTGTGTGTGTGTGTGTGTGTGTGTCCGCACGGGTACGCGAGTCTCCTCTTTCGTTCCCTTTCACGCACCCCCCCCCCCCCCCCCCCCCACATTTTGTTTGGTCTACAGACCTCAAAACTGCCGCTTTTCATTCTCCTCGAGTAGCTTCCCTTGCTTCTCTGTCTTTGTCATTTGTCGGTTTGTGCAGTGCAGTTGTTTTGTCAGTTGTTCTCCTCTTTATTTGTTCTATCGTCTTTCTTCTTCTTTTTTGTGTGTGTACTTTTGTGTTTTTGTGCCTGAAGAAGACCCTTAGGTCGAAACGTCGCCGTTATTCGTTCCGTGTTCGTCATTTTAACGTGAGTACATTGCTTTTTGGTCTCTTTATAATTTAAAAACACTTTCATCTTATTCCTTGTCGGTTCCTGATTCCAAAAACATATAGATATGATATGTTAGGATTAAAAACACGCTCAGAAAGTTAAAACAAAGAGAGGGACAGAAAAGCGTGCTATCCTTCTTAGCGCAACTACTACCCCGCTCTTCTTGTCAATTTCACTGCCTTTGCCATGAGCGGTGGACTGACGATGCTACGAGTATACGGTCTTGCTGAAAAATGGCATTGCGTTCAGTTTCATTCTGTGAGTTCGACAGCTACTTGACTAAATATTGTATTTTCGCCTTACGCGACTTGTTTGTATTCCTTTTCTCTTTTCTCATGAATCCTAGAAAGTTTAGGCTTTGCGAAAAGTCTCAGTACATTTATTTAGCCTTTGTTCTGACCAGTAGCAGAAAAGAAACAAATGAATTGCCATACCTGCAAAGGTTTTTGATTTGTGTTTTTAAGGACTGGTGACTCAAGATTTATTCAGCTGTGAATGTGGAGGCGACCGAGTTCATTTAGTCTTGTCATGTGATGGAACATGAACATTATGTCCATTTTATGTGACATGTTTATGGCTGTCTCGCCTGTGGGTTAATCCGAGTGGCTGAGACTGTCCCCAGTCTCCCCCCAGTAAAGCTGAAGAAACGCAAGTATTCCCTTTCTTCACAATGAATGATTTCAATTTGCAAACCCTTTCAACATGAGTCACAGGGGTACCTGTAATAAAAGTCCTATCTGATTAGAGGACACATCCAAAGAATGGACATTTTCTTCAAATTGACACAGTTGTCTGTAAATCTATTAACTGACTAAGGTATGCTTGTCATGAGAGGCAACCTATTATTTTGGGACAAGGTCTGATCCCAAGGGTGTCCTCACCTTACAGGTACCATTGTACATGTATGTGCACTGGGTGGGTTGCAAAGTCCCAAGGGGTTTCTCTCCCTAAAGGTAGCATCTGTTATTTTCAGGTGGGATTCATAGTCCGAAGGGTTTTCACTCCACACAGGTACCACTGCTTGTGCATTTGCTATTTTCAGGGGGATTTCATAGTCCCAGTGGTTTTTTCTCCCAACAAGTACCACTGTATGTGCATTTTTATATTTAGTCAAGTTTTGACTAAATATTTTAACGTAGAAGGGGGAATCGAGACGAGGGTCGTGGTGTATGTGTGTGTGTGTGTCTGTCTGTCTGTCTGTCTGTGTGTGTGTGTAGAGCGATTCAGACTAAACTACTGGACCGATCTTTATGAAATTTGACATGAGAGTTCCTGGGTATGAAATCCCCATACGTTTTTTTCATTTTTTTGATAAATGTTTTTGATGACATCATATCCGGCTTTTCGTGAAAGTTGAGGCGGCACTGTCACGTCGCTCTCATTTTTCAACCAAATTGGTTGAAATTTTGGTCAAGTAATCTTCGACGAAGGCCGGGGTTTGGTATTGCATTTCAGCTTGGTGGCTTAAAAACTAATGAGTGAGTTTGGTCATTAAAAATCTGAAAATTGTAAAAAAAATATTTTTTTTATAAAACGATCCAAATTTACGTACATCTTATTCTTTATCATTTTCTGATTCCAAAAATATATAAATATGTTATATTTTGATTAAAAACAAGCTCTGAAAATTAAAAATATAAAAATTATTATCAAAATTAAATTGTCCAAATCAATTAAATTACATATTCTTACTCCGAATCACATATATAGCAGTTGACACCGTCTGGTATGCTAAGGTACTGAAAGCGCTACCCATCTTTAAAGTAATTAAAGGGAAGCAACCCCACACCAAAAAAGCTGGAACTAGCATATGGTAGTGAGCTACCCCCTGGGAGTTACCTCCCATTAGCTACTTCCCATCCCACGCACGTGGCTACTTCATTCCGACTTCAGCTGTCCTGGTGAGAGGTCATTGAATTTTCTGTGCGCTACTGTGGCTGCCTTGTGCTGTTTCGTTCACCTGCCGGCCACGTAACTCATCTTGTCTCCCGTGCGGGCGCCTGTTTTGGTGAGCTCGTTCTGTATTTTTCTGTTTTCGAACTTGTGCGTTGGTTGCTGTCTGTTGTCCTTTGGACATTGTTCGTCAGTAACCTGTTGTGCTTTCGCCATTTTGTTTACAGTTAGCTTTGCTGGCTTGTATTTTGTGGCGTGTTCACTGACGCTTGTGCATTGTGTGTTGCAAGCTTGGTTCGTTTTTATTTTGCTGTAGTTACTGCTTAGCTGTCCGTTAGGACTTTCGTTTTCAGTAACTTTTTCTGTGAAATTTTTTCGCTTGTTTCTTGTTTGTTGTTGGTCAGCATGGCAGACCAGGATAAACGTAAGGGTAAAGGAGACATTAAGGGCAAGATTAAGCCCAAGTCCTCTAGCTCTAAGCCTGTTGTATTGGTGTCAGACGCTGCACGCAACACAATTTTGTCAGTGCCTATTTCACCTCCGCTTTCTAGCACCCCCGTTTGTGCTAGTTCTACTGTTGTTTCTGCGCCCTCTGCTTTGTCGGCGTCGGACCAGGGGACGATTGTGTCCTCTCTCTTGCAGACTCTTATCCCGGAGATTCGCTCTCTGGTACAGACAGAGATGCAGCGCTCGTCTACTCCAGTTAGCGCTGCCGTTCCGGTTTCGGGGGGGGACACTCAGTCCCTCTCTTCCGGGAAGGTTTCTTCTGTTTCCGCTCCTCAACTTCCTGTCTCGGGTGGAGACGTTACAAGTAAGTTGAACCGGTCCTCTTGCTCTCGTGAAGCGCCTGGACAGCCCCGTGCGGGCAACGGTTCGTGTGCGCAGGGTCACTCCCTGCTTTCGGCTGGCGGCAGGCCTCCTCTTGTAGAGCAGGACTCTGTTAGCCAGCAGCGGCGACCGTTTACGGTTACTGCGCTTCCGGCTCCCGCCGGAAGCATAGGTCCCCCCACGCTTGCTCGCAATGCCAGCCGCGATGGGATGGATCATGAGCTGGCCTACGGGCTTCACGGCTTCCGGCCGCAGTTCGTGCATTCACCGCTTCCGCCCCCGGCGGTTATGGTGTCTGCATTTCCGGCTTCGGCCGGACACGCTGTCCCTCTACCGTCCACTTCCTCTTGGATGGCGGAGAGGGAACAACAGCGTGATGCTTTTGCACTTCCGGTGCTTCAGCACGGACGGTCGTCTCTTTCCTCTGCTGAGGTTTTGACTTCCGCCCAACCACATCCGGCGTTCTCGGACGGTGTTCCGGTTTACCCTCTCCCTACTGGGCAGGGTTTAAACCAGGACGATGTTCGTGGGTACAGGTTTCCGGTTTCCGGTCATCCAGAGTACCCTTCAGCCACTGTGGTTGATGACTACGGTCGTTCTTCGCTGATGGATCAGTCTGAACTGCAGTCAGTGGTCAGCGAAGACACCCGTACTGTGTTTTCCTCTCAGCTCAAGTCCATTCTTGACTCTGCAGCCGAGGTGACTTCGCGGTATTTTGCAGAAGGTGTAGCGACGTCCGCTACTTCCGTTTCGGCGGCGCCTTCAGCTATGGCAGACTTCCTGCCGGATAAGGATGACGCTTCCTCCTTCCGGTTTGTGGAATCTCCGTCTGTCTCATACCACCTGTCCCAAGTTCTGGTGCACCCGAACAAACGGAGCAGTGGTATTCCGGTTGAGCCGTTCCCTCTTCTGGCACCTTTTGGGCCGGTTCCGGAACGGGCTCGTGGTTGGCTTGCGGATGAAGGGCAGTCCTCTTCCTTTGTGCATTCTGCACAGAAGAGGATTGCTTTCCCTGTCCGTAGCCGCAACCTCACCACTTCCTTTGCTCTCCCGCGTGCCATCTTACCGGTGACGCAGGAGCTGCAGGCTTTGCTTGTCAAACCAGTCAAGTCTGACTCGGTTGTGCCAGTGCGGGAGGGTACTCTTATCTCCCTGGAGGAGATCGGTCGTCAGCTCTTGGAGCTGGCTTCCATCTCCGAGACGCTGGTGCGGGCACTGTCTCGGTCGTTGACCGACTCTCTTGTCCCTTTTTCCCTCAGTGAGGAGCAAAATGCGGATGATGTCTCCTCCCTGCTTACGGCCCTGGCGAAGGTCAATGAGGAACAGACTCGTCTCTCCTCTTTGCAATACGCGCATGCGGTCTTGACAAGGAGGGAGTTGTTTCTTGCCAACTCTCAGTTTGCCGATCAGGCTACCAGAGACACACTACGTGTGTCTCCGGTTGTAGAGGGATCGCTGCTCGGCCACATGGCGCTTGTCGCTCGGCAGGCAGAGATTCAGTCCAACAAGGACGCTCAGTTCCTGGACATGGCTCTACAGGGCGCGAAGCAGGCTAAGCCTTCCCAGCAGGGGAAGTCTCAGCCGAGTTCCAAGCCCAAGCCTGCTCAAAAGAGGCCTGCTCAGCAGAGCTCTCGAGGTGGCAAGAAGAAGACAGTGTCGGGAAGGGGGCGTGGCGGCTCTAACAGCAAGCCTCACCCCCAATGAAGCGCCCCCGGTCTCACCCCCCCCCCGCCCTCCACTTTGGTGATGGCGGGGGGCCTCTCCCGGGCACTCACCCATTGGATGGTCTCAGTAGACAGCCAATGGATAGTGGGAGTTGTGAGATCGGGCTTCCGTCTCTTATGGCGGGAGGAGAAGGCTCCTCTTTCCCGACATCCGCCACGCTTCAAGCCCCCCTGCTCTCAGGAGGCAAGATCCGTTCTGCAAACGGAAGTTGCCTCCCTGGTGCAGAAGGGGGCAGTGGAGAGGGTCCTGGACCAAAGCTCCCTGGGATTTTACGGGCGCCTTTTCGCCGTGCCCAAAGCTTCAGGGGCGTGGCGTCCGGTCTTGGACTTATCTTTTCTCAATACTTTCTTGAGAGAGATAAAGTTCAAGATGGAGACGCCCGCCAAGGTCAGAGACTCTCTCCGCCCAGGAGATTGGGCGACCTCCATAGACCTGACAGATGCATACTTTCACATCCTGGTGCATCCGTCCGACCGGAAATGGCTTCGTTTCCGGTGGGACGAGCAGGTCTACCAGTTCCGCGCCCTCCCTTTCGGTTTGTCGCTCGCACCATGGATTTTTACCATGGTGGTCCGACAGCTGGGCGCTCTGGTGAGGTCTCAGGGTATCCGCCTGCGGGTTTACCTGGACGACTGGCTCGTTCTGAACCAGTCCCAGGCAGGCTGCACGCAGCATACCCAGACGGTTCTTCGGGAAGCCCACTCGTTGGGGTTCTCGATCAACGCGTCAAAGTCGGAGCTGACCCCGTCGCAGACGTTCACCTACTTGGGGATGTCCTTCGACACGGTCGCTTGGACTGTCCGCCCCTCTCAAAAGAGGGTGGACAAGCTCCAAGCTCAGATACGCTCGACTTTGCCCCTCCTGCAGGCGCCCCTTCGCTCTCTTGCCTCCATCTTGGGACAGATGGAATCCATGGCTCTGTTGGTCCCTCTGGGTCGGGTACACAAGCGTCCTTTTCAGGCAGCTCTGAAGCCGTTTG
Source organism: Littorina saxatilis (assembly GCF_037325665.1). Classification (NCBI taxonomy): domain Eukaryota; kingdom Metazoa; phylum Mollusca; class Gastropoda; order Littorinimorpha; family Littorinidae; genus Littorina; species Littorina saxatilis. Next base: position 33,531,125 of record NC_090250.1, on the reverse strand, counting down.
TGGGCTCGACTCGGGTGGATTGGAACGTCCTCGTCCCTCTCCAGGGATGGTTCCAGTCTACCACCCTCCCGTGGTTGGACACGGAGTGGGTGTGCAGAGGGGTTCCGATTGCCTTGCCTCCCCCGGACTTGGACCTGTTCACGGACGCGTCCTTGCTGGGGTGGGGGGCTCACACGGACCTACACACGGTGTCAGGTCTGTGGTCGGTGGAACAGAGCCAGTGGCATATCAACCGGCTGGAACTAGAAGCAGTAGCTCTAGCTCTCACCCGGTTTCTGCCCTCCCTGCAGGCCAAGCATGTTCGTCTGTTTACAGACAACACGACAGTGGCAGCTTATATCAACAAGCAGGGAGGCTCGCGGTCCCCGTCTCTCTCGGACAGGACCTGCGAGGTCTTGAGGTGGTGTTACCAACACCGCATCTCGATCTCCGCCAGGTACCTTCCAGGGAGGCTGAACACTCTGGCGGACGCTCTCAGTCGCTCCGGCAGGGTGCTTCAGTCCGAGTGGACAGTCACTCACGGGGCACTGCTTCGCCTTTGGACCCAAGTCCCAAAGCCTCTCGTCGACCTGTTTGCCACCAGGTTCTCGAAGAGGCTCCCGGTGTTCGTCTCGCCATTCCCGGACCCTCAGGCTTGGCGAGTGAACGCTCTGGACATTCCCTGGACGGGTCTGGAGGCGTACGCCTTTCCGCCTTTCCCATTACTCGGCCGAGTAATTCGAAAGGCGGAGCTGGAGGGGCCGGCCCTTCTACTTCTGGTCGCGCCCCTCTGGCCGTCGCAGGACTGGTTCCCAGACCTGCTTCGGCTCGCCCAAGGTCCTCCCATTCCTCTCTCTCTGCGAAGAGGGGAATTAGTGCAGCCCCGAACAGGCATTCCACACGAGGAGCCCAGTCTTCTGAAGCTTCACGTGTGGATGTTGTTCGGGACTCACTGAGGCGCTCTGGTGCGTCTTCTCCGACGCTGGACTTGGTGGGCAGCTCCCATAGGGCTTCCACCTCGTCCGTATACGCCTCGCACTGGAGGGCCTGGGCCTCCTGGTGTTCCGCTAAAGGGGTGGTTGCAGTGGCTCCTCGCTCTATGCAGGTCGCCAACCACCTCTCGTTTATGTTTTCGCAGGGTGCCTCCGTCTCCTCTATGAGGGTCCGGCGCTCTGCGATCTCTGCTACTCTCAAGCAGATCGGCCGATCTGTTCAAGTGGGGGGGGTGATCGCTGCTGTCATTAAGGGCGCTGCTCTCAAGGAGGTCCGGTCTCGTTTGCCCGCTCCTAAGTGGGACCTGTTCCTTGTTTTAGCGTTCTTGCGGTCCGCGGAATTTGAGCCTTTGAGCGAGTCGAGTCTCTACAATCTCACTCGCAAGACTCTTTTTCTGGTTCTTTTGGCTACGGCCCGACGGGGTAGCGAGGTCCACGCTCTGTCGGGTCTGCCAGGTGACATTTTGTTCGAGTCGGACGGCTCAGTATCTCTTCGTTTCCGTCCCGACTTCCTGGCCAAGAATCAGGCTCCGGGGCAGGCCTCTCCGTTGGTTCGCGTCAAGGCCTTGACCAACGCGTTGGCTCCGGATGACCCTGATTCGGTCAACTGTCCAGTTAGGGCCTTACGTCTGTATTTGGCTCGGACTCAGCCGGTTCGTTCCTCCTCACAAAAGCTATTGTTTATCTCTCTTCTCACTTCAAGGGAGAAAGACGTTTCAAGAGTTACGTTGGCCCGGTGGGTGTCGTCCCTTATTCGGCAAGCCTACAGTTGGTGTCACACAAGTGGGGGGGGGGCTCAGCCTGCCTTTCCCCTGGTCTCGGCCAGAGCCCATGAGACTAGGGCGTGGTCTTCATCTTTGGCCGTCCTTCGCTCGCAACGGCTTGACGAGGTGCTCTCGACGGCTTACTGGCGCTCAGAAGATATTTTCATTAATTACTATCTTCGAGACGTGGCTGCACTCAGACAGGATGGATCTCGCGGTCTACCTGCCCTTATAGCAGCCGGCCAGTTCCTGTCCAGAATGTGATGGTGAGTTTGATTTATTTCTTGCCCACCGCCATGTTGATGTTATCTGCTATATATGTGATTCGGAGTAAGAATATGTAATTTAATGGAAAATTTCTAAAGTAAATTTTCATTTCATTAATATACTTACCCGAATCACATATCGAAGTCCCTCCCGCCTGCCCCGCTGTTTGTTTCGGTTTTTCTCTGAGCCGGAATGAAGTAGCCACGTGCGTGGGATGGGAAGTAGCTAATGGGAGGTAACTCCCAGGGGGTAGCTCACTACCATATGCTAGTTCCAGCTTTTTTGGTGTGGGGTTGCTTCCCTTTAATTACTTTAAAGATGGGTAGCGCTTTCAGTACCTTAGCATACCAGACGGTGTCAACTGCTATATATGTGATTCGGGTAAGTATATTAATGAAATGAAAATTTACTTTAGAAATTTTCCATTTAAAAACACCTTCATCTTATTCCTTGTTGGTTCCTGATTCCAAAAACATATAGATATGATATGTTTGGATTAAAAACACGCTCAGAAAGTTAAAACGAAGAGAGGTACAGAAAAGCGTGCTATCCTTCTCAGCGCAAGTACTACCCCGCTCTTCTTGTCAATTTCACTGCCTTTGCCGTGCGCGGTGGACTGACGATGCTACGAGTATACGGTCTTGCTGCGTTGCATTGCGTTCAGTTTCATTCTGTGAGTTCGACAGCTACTTGACTAAATGTTGTATTTTCGCCTTACGCGACTTGTTTATTTCTAGATGGGTTTCATAGTCCCAAGGGTTTTCACTCCCCACAGGTACCACTGTATGTGCATTTGTTTTTTAAGATGGATTTCATAATCTCAATGGTTTTCTGTTCCCACAGGTACCACTGTATGTGCATTTGTTATTTTCAGGTGGATTCTATAGTCCCAATGGTTTTCTCTCCCAACAAGTACCACTGTATGTGCATTTTTTATTTCTAGACGGGTTTCATAGTCCCAAGGGTTTTCACTCCCCACAGGTACCACTGGATGTGCATTTGTTATTTTAAGATGGATTTCATAATCTCAAGGGTTTTCTGTTCCCACAGGTATCACTGTATGTGCATTTGTTATTTTCAGGTGGATTCTATAGTCCCAATGGGTTTCTCTCCTCTCTGGTATCACTGTATGTGCATTTGTTATTTTCAGGTGGGTTTTATAGTCCCAATGGTTTTCTCTCCTCTCAGGTATCACTGTATGTGCATTTATTATCTTCAGGTGGCCCACCCCCTGGTGCGAGATCAACTGATCAAGTACATCTACACAGGATTTCTTGTTCCTGTGCTAGGCCCGGCACTGCATCAGGTAAGTGCTGCACAGCACCTTTCCTCACTCTATGGGTTTACCTGGATTATAACGGCTTATGTTTTGTCTGTTGTCTGGGCTCCGGGTTGCTAAATGCTTTGCTGAATCCCAAGGTGCTTAACTGTGTCCATGTGGAGCAGCAGTATGGATGGGACAGAGGATGACCAGTGTACGTATGTACAGTATAGCTGAAACGGCACTCTGCGTGTGTGGGACAAGGAATAATCTGTTATACGTGTACAGGGGTTGAGCTGACTTTGAATAATTTGCATTGGTTGATGGAGAGAAAAAAAGAACAATTTTGTGCAGTGATATGACTAAAATGGTTATACTTCACTAAAAACAAAAGCAACATTTATTCAACATTTTGCAATGAGGGCCCTGGCGTGTAGTGTTCAGCCCCAGAGAAAAAGACTGTGTTATTTGACACCCTCAACCAAATTCAGATGGGACATATACTGATGATATATTTGAAGTCCGAAGGCGCCAAGTATAATATAAGTGCCCTAATTTTTTGTCTAAACGGGTGCAACTTTGTGCCATCTGCCACTCTATTTTGTTATCAAATTGTGTGTGTGTGTGTGTGTGTGTGTGTGTGTGTGTGTGTGTGTGTGTGTGTGTGTGTGTGTGTGTGTGTGTTAATGTCAAAGACAAGACAGGCGTCAACCCCATGTGACGGCCTCTTTTATTAAGATCAGAAGATTGTTCATGTCTGTCTGTGTGCGACTACAAAAGATTAATGCCAAACTTGCACACATTTTGGAGATTGTTGCCGACCTTTTGTGAAGATTGTAACACTTGAGAATGGGGGTTTGGTACTTTTGCCTCTCCGTTTTATCCATTGTTCCTTGGGTTGAGGGTGATGGGTTTTTTTTTTTTTTTTTAGTGCGTTTATTTTTTGCTCAGTCAAATGCTGTCTTATTATTTGTATTTAGTTTGTTATTAAAATTAGTAGATTCATTCAACAAATAATGTTGGAAGTACATAGATTTTGTATGTTATGTTCTTGGGTAGCCTTCTCTTGTGAAAGACATGATTGTTCCAACTGTAAAGCTCTGCGTTGTTTGAGGATTGTTGTGCTGAGATGCTGCTCATACACAGAAGTTTCCATTCGATACTGACATATATATGTTTAAAGAAAATATCTTCCTAATATCTTTGCCTTAAATGTTGGAAGGCCAGTTGTTGCTTGTACAGTGTACATTAAGTAAAATGTGTGAATAGAAAAGGCACAAAAGTAGCAAAGTTTTACCTTTTCAGTCTTTTAGTTTCTACTTGATCATTCTGCCAGCATTTCTTCTCAGTGCACTACTGAATATCACTTATCAGTTATCAATTTTCTCACTGTCTTTTAGAACTTATCTTACTTTTTCACTGCTATTATATAACCAGCGTTCCACATCCTCAAAATGTTCAGAAGTATCATCCAGAAAACAAGAGGGCTTTATAACTCATGCCTAAAAATTAAGGAGTAACAACAGTTGTAAAATATTTGTTACTATGTGCTGTACATGTACTGTACACATTACAGTAAATGACTCTGAAATAAATGATGGAATTAACTGTCAACCAGAATATGTCTTTACAAATGATTTCCTGCATCTAAGCGTAGCTCCAGAATTTTTGTTGTTGTTTTTGATCCAAAGCAGACAAGCTTCATACATCCTAAGCAGGAACATTAATTATGTTCATGCCTCCCTTCACTAAAAAACATTTATACACTTAATTCTCTTTACTTCACTATTTTATGAAGTGTTTGGCATTAGGAAGTACACAACAAGTCCAATTTGACATGATGTGGAGCACTGTATAACAATGACAAATATTCTCACTGTATCTTACTTCTGTATCTGACTGCTATCTTACTATGACAGGACATCTCTGGTCTCCCTATACCTCTCCTGGACACAGCCATGTTTATGGTTAGTAAGTTTACCAAGCACAACACATTGTCATGCTCATTTTGTTTTGATTCACTTGTCATGTTTTCTCGGCTGAATGGCCATTGTTCATTCAGCATGCTGATCTGTTTTGTTTTAGAGGGTTTTTTTAGAAGGTGGCCAGGTGTATGTTCATTTGTGTTTTGACAGTGTTGTCAGAGCTACTAATTTTGCTTGAGAAGTTGTGAAACTGCTGGGTGGTTTTGTTGTAGTTTGTTGCTGTAGACATGGCCGATTTTAAACTGAATTTCAATTGACTTTGGTCAGCTAGAAGTCGCTCAGTAGTTAGCAAGGCAAATCAGGGTTATCGACCTCGACCATGTAACATGTTAACAGTCTAACCCCATTGTCACCCAACTTAAAACACGAGTAGAATACTGTTAACTTTCTCAACTTTCTTGTCAATTTTGAAGTGACTTTCTTTGACGCACTTTATATTGGAGGCTATATTTAGCAAACTGTGTGCGTGCTCGCCATTGGCTCGCCTTTGTTGTGCCTATTAGGCCTAGTCAGGAGAAGTGGGATGATAACCAGTGAGCCACTTGAGCTGTTCATATGGCAACATCTTCTCAAAAATGTTGAGGTGAAAAAACTCAGGGAGAAACCTACTGAAAGTTGGTTCAAACTCAGCCTTGTGAACAGCACTTAGGCGGTGTTGGAGTTAAGCTGCAAGTGTTGCCATAGATGTACATGTCATGAGAAGAAAGACACCAATATGTCTAATCCCAAATGGAGGATGTCCTAGTTTTCCTTGTGTTTCTTAACTTGGGCCAGTGAGTTTACATAACCTTGCATGGTTATTCTGTAATGCATGTTTTACACCAATGACATTGAAATTAGTGTCAATGTTGTCGTTTTTGTATTCCCCACTGGTTTTCTTATGTCAAAAAAGCATGATTTGGTCACTGAGTTCTTGTGACTTGTTCAAAAGTTTGACTTTCATTACATTTTGTACGAAGCTTTCTTTTTAGTTTTTGCAGCTTTTGCTCAGTGTGTGGTTTCATTATTGGTGTATTAGTTTTCATGTCATTGTTCTTATTATGTGTTATGTTTGTTTTTTCATTGAGGGTATATAGGGGGTTAAGTAGAACATAAGTTGGAACAGGACGCCTCCATATTGACATTCTGTTTTTATCTCTGTACTGAGCCTTTACAGATGTGTTCCTCTTGTGTATATCATATTGTGGAAACTGTCTGAAATCCATTAAGGCATTCACTACCACAAGTTCTAGGCTTTCCAAAAATAATGTACAAAGAATGGTGTAAAATCAAGAGCACTCAAGACATCCATACAGAAAAGACGATGTTTGGAAATAACTCTGTTAGGATTTCCAAGCGTTGTGGCAGAGTAAGAGCCCCTTTCACTGATGCAAGCTTTTCAAAGCGAGGTGAAACAACTAGCAAGGCTGCTGACCAGCTTTAGTCTGCCAATGCGACAAACAATTACCTCTGATGTATATGGCAATTCTGTGTGGACATCTTTTCTTTTGCTTTGTTTTGGTTCAGTCTGTTATAAAGCAATGCAATTGTTTTGGTTCTGGTTTAGATCATGTGTGTGTGTGTCTGTGTGTGATTGTGTGTGTGTGTGTGTGTGTGTGTGTGTGTGTGTGTGTGTGTGTGTGTGTGTGTGTGTGTGTGTGTGTGTGTGTACGTTCATGTTTATGTGTGGGTGTTTGCATCTTTTTCTTTCACCTGTACTTTCTAAAATAAACAGCAGGTTGGATTTAACAAACAAATGTTTAGGCATGCAGTGTATGTGTCTTTGAAAAGTATGCATGTTTTTGATATGTGATATTTTGACATGCATATATACATGTATATACTTTGTAGTACATTCTACATTATTTAGCATGGTAAATATGCCCAGAACATATCACAGATGCTGACGGAATTCTGAATACTTCTGAACGACGCTGAGCAGTTACTGAAATGTGACGTTTTAGGTTGAATGACCCATTAAAACCAGCATCAAACCTGCTTTTTTTTTTACATCAGAAAACAACACCTAGCTCTTAACGATTTTAATGTAAGCCCATACGCAATGCGCTGCTTCAGAGATTCCTAAGGTGTAACGCATCTAGTGTGGCCACCTTCATAAATGTGGCGCGCCTAAGGATGCCATAGCATCATTGCTAGGCGAGATAGCTGAACAGAATTGACTGTTTTACACAGAAAATTGATTGTTTTTTCTCTCTGACATGTCAAATTTATTCAGTTTGCGTTAACAATATTTTATTCAGGAAATGTAGGGTGACATGTTATTCAGTGAAGGAAGTCCTCATGTTTGGTAACAATGTATAACATGGACACATTTAGTACTCTTAAACTTAGAAGAAGATACGGCGTGTATGTTGTTATTAAAAACATTATGACAACATGATGCAGTGCAATAAAAGAATTATTTTTGTTTTGTTTTAGAACTCTCGTGATGAAGTGATGACGGCCACAGCATACTTGGATCTGTTCCTACGACGGATCTCGGAGCCACATCTGATCCGGGCGTTCCTGCGCTTCGTGCTGACAGAGCGTCATGATGAGATACTGATTCTCGAGTCCCTCATTACACGCATCAGTTCAAACTCCATGGTAGGTCTATCTCGCCTTTGACATGCTGTGCTTTTTTGTGCTTTTTTTTTATACTCAGCAGTAATGTTGCACTGAATCTTTTCTGGGACTTCGGTCACTTTCTGCTCTGAATGGGTCAATGTTTATGATTTTACATGTGTATTAAAAAAGACAACAAAGTAAACAAAGAAAACCGCGCGCACACACACATTCACACAGTCACACACACAGACAGACTAAACATTTCACTGTTTCACGGTTGCATTGTTTCAGTTAAACCTGGTGTCTCTGTCTCTGTTTCACACCCTGGTGGATATGAACTGTGAGGAGGTCATGTTTCAACTGGTTTTTAAGTGAGTTATTCAGTTTGTGTGTGTGTGTTTGTTTGTGTGTGTGTACGTGTATGTGTGTGTGATGTGTGTGTGTGTTTATATATGTATTAAATTACATATCTTACCCAACTCACATATAGCAATTAACCCATAGTTCAGTGCTGATACCGCTGTACGCGTCCCCTTAGCAACAAGGAAGACGCCTCTAAAAAAGAGTGACCGAGACCCGTAAGGGTATCCAGGCCAGCCCGTAAGGGAGGCTGCCTTCCATATGCGCGCGCATATGCCGCCATCTTGTCATTCTACTCTCAGCGCTCAGTGGAGCTGGTCGTGTTTGGTACGCTCCGGCTGTGTTTCAGCCTACTTGCTTGGTCTTCCAGACCTGGTTTGTGTTCCCCTTGGTGTCTTCTTGTCTCCGGACTTCGCATTTGCTGTTGAGGTGAGATCTTTCCATTTTTTACCTGAATTTTGGCGGCATTGTTGGCTTGTTTTCGGACTTACAAAATTTTTTCCAAATTTGTTTGTGAGTTGTTTTCATCATGGCCGACAATGTGGACGGGAAGAGGTCAACATCTAAACATGTAGCTGCTTCGCCCTCTCCTGTTAGGAAAAGTTCTAGAAGTTCTAGAAGTTCTAAAACGCACGGCGATACGCCCGTGTCTCTTTCGGGTTCAGAATCCAAAAAATGTAGTGATGTTGTTGTTGGCGTGCCCGGAGTTTCCGGTTCGTCGGCTAAGCCTACGGAGAAGCCCGTGCTCGGGGTTAAGCATGTTGTAGGGGATGTCTCGCCTGTAGGTTCTGGGCTTGCATCTGCGGATTTTGCTTCTTTGCTTTTGACATTAAGCTCTCAGGTTTCGGCCTTAGCGGCTGAAGTTTCGTCAACTAAGGCGGAGCTACGTGCGCTCCCGGCAGGTGTCGGGGGTACGTCGTCGCTGGCCAGTGTGCGTTTGCCTCCCTCTGCTACTGTTACGAGGGCGGACGTGCATGCGTCTCAGGATGGGATCTCTCAGGCTCCCGTGGGGTCTCCGGCCGGTGTCCGTTCTTCTTCACAAGGTATGTGTACTCCACGTGAGCGTTGTCTTGAGGGAGTAGCCTCGGGTCTAATCCCAGGTGAAAGTTCTGAAACACTGGCTGATATCCACCGCTTAGTCGGGGTGTCAGTGGGTGCTAAGGGCCCTGACAAGCGAACAGATGTTCCTATTCTTCCCGCCTCGTCAGTAGACTGTGGTCAGGTTGAAAGGCATCTGCTTCCGCCCAGGGGGCAGGAAGTTGGTGGTAGTATGGCTGGCTCTGGACTTGACTCTGTTAGTCAGTACGGGGACCAGCCTCCGGAGTGCACGGAAGGGCACGAAGGCTACCTGGATGACGGTGCCGCCTCTCAGGCTGAAGGTGCTGGATTCTTTTTGCCACGGCAGCTGCCAGATGCGGTGGCTCTGGCGGCTGGAGTGGCTTCGAAATATCTCGAGGAGGAGGTGGCGGTGAACAAATCTCAGTTTGTCCATCCTCCTTCTGCCTTAGGGGATTTCAGGAGTGCTAAGGAACCGAAAAGTTCGTTCCGATTCCGGGAGTCCCCCTCTGTGGCGGTCGAGATGTCGAAGGTTTTTGCGAAAGGTCGAGCTATGTCCGATGCCTTTCCGCTGTTGTCACAGCATGGGGAGGCTCCGGAGGTGGTGGGCCCCTGGTTGGCTAAAGCGGGTCAACACGTTCCTTGTTCTGCGCTCTCAAAGAGCTCTAAACTGTTGGTTCGTCCCGTCGCTCTACTTGACTCCTTTGCTTTGCCGAGATCAGTTCTACCGGTGACTCCGGAACTGCTTTCTCTGCGGGAGGACGGGTATGCCAGGGATAGAATAGTCCCTTACACGGAGTCTGCTCTTCAGGCTTTGGAGGAGACGGGTAGATCTCTGCTCGAGTTGGGTTCCGTCTCTAGTTCTCTCCAACGCTCTTTGTCTAGGTCTATCGCTTCATCGTTAGACCCGTTTGAGTTCCGTTACGACGCCTCCCAGGAGGATGTGACAACTCTGTTGGCGACGCTTGCCAGGGTCTCTCAGGAACAATTGAGCTTGTCAGCCAGGCTTTACGGGCATGCTGTGCATTCCCGCAGAACTGCCTTTTTGGCGGGTTCAAAGATCCGAGACAGGGGTACCATTGACAGACTTAAGGTATCTCCTTTTACGGAAGGGTCGCTGCTGGGTGCTTCCTCTTTGGACGCTTTGCAGAAGGAAACCCAGGACGCTAGGGATCTGGCTATTGCAAGGATTGCTCACCACGGCTTTCAGAAGGTTCAGAGCAAGCCTACCTCTCAGAATAAGGCACAGCCTTCTTCGTCTGGGGGGGCAAGATGCAAAATCAGTCCACCTCTTTTCGGGGTAGGGGGCGAGGCGCGCCTTACCAGAAGAGAGGCTCCTTTGGGGGTTCTCGGGGGTCGGGGCACAAGCCTCACCCCCAATGAGGGTCTCCCGAGCCACTATTCCCAGTAACCCCCGCCTTGGTGGCGGCGGGTGGCCCCTCCAGGGCCTTGGCCGCCTGGACACGCCTGGTGTCCAGCCGGTGGATTTTGGGAATAGTGCGTTCGGGATTCCGTCTCCTCTGGGCAGAGGGGAAGGCACCTCTGTCCAGGATACCTCCGCCTTTCAGATATCCCGTAGACCCGGAAGCCAAGTCAGCCGTTCATGCGGAGGTGGCTTCCCTACTCCTGAAGGGTGCGATAGAGGAAGTTCGAGATCGAGAGTCCCTCGGCTTTTACGGCAGGCTGTTCGTGGTGCCCAAAGCCTCAGGGGCATGGAGGCCTGTTTTGGACCTGTCCACCCTGAACAAATACCTACGGGTAGTCAAGTTTGTCATGGAGACTCCACTCTCTGTAAGGGAAGCTCTGCGTCCGGGAGATTGGGCCACGTCGGTGGATCTCACCGACGCATATTTCCATGTGCTCATGCATGTTCAAGACAGGAAATGGCTGCGCTTTCTGTGGGGCGAGAAAGTGTTTCAATTTCGGGCACTCCCCTTCGGGCTTTCCCTGGCCCCCTGGATCTTCACGCTGGTCGTTCGCCAACTTTGCTCCCTTGTCAGACGGGCGTATTTAGACGATTGGTTGAATCTGCATCAGGACCAGTACATGTGCAGAACTCAGACTGCGAGGGTTCTCGACCTGGCGGCTCAGCTGGGCTTTACAGTCAATCTAGGGAAGTCAGAGTTAGAACCATCCCAACGCTTCACTTACCTGGGCATGGATTTCGATACGGTGGAGTGGTTAGTCCGTCCCTCTCAAAAGAGGGTGGACAAGCTTCAGAACTTGGTTCGCTTGTTGAAAGGAAAGAGTGTGTCCACGGCCCGGGAGTTGTCCTCCCTACTGGGACAGATGGAATCGATGGCTCCCCTTGTGCCTCTAGGCAGGGTCCACAAGAGGCCGTTTCAGGCGGCTTTGAGGAGGCAGTGGGACCAAGCCTCTCAGGGCTGGAATGTTCGCATACGACTGGGGAGTTGGTTCAGCGACACTACGAGTGTTTGGCTGCTCCCCTGGGTCTCTCAGGGTGTTCCGATCGTTCCTCCGGCGCCGGAGAACATTCTAGTTACAGATGCATCCATGACAGGCTGGGGTGCTCATCTGGCCGATCAGACAGCCTCCGGTCTGTGGGATCTCTCCCTAGCTCCTCAGCACATAAACGTGCTGGAGCTGGAGGCTGTGTCTCTGGGTTTACAGGCTTTCCTGCCGCTTCTGGGGGGCAGTCATGTTCAAGTCCACACGGACAATACGACTGTGGCCGCTTACATAAATCGGCAGGGGGGCACACGCTCGCAGAAGCTGTCGGAGAGCGCTTGCCGTCTGTTGGTTTGGTGCAGCTCGCACAACATACTTCTCTCAGCGAAGTACCTGAAGGGCACGCTCAATGTTTTGGCGGATGCCCTCAGTCGGGGGGACAAGGTTCTGCATTCAGAATGGACTCTCTCCCACCAGGCGTTGGACCGTCTTTGGGTTCAAGTAGACAAGCCTTGCATAGATCTGTTTGCAACGAGATTCTCCACCAGGCTTCCCCTTTTCGTCTCACCGTTCCCGGACCCTCTGGCGTGGGCGGTGAACGCGTTGGATCTGGATTGGACAAATCTGCAGGCTTACGCTTTTCCTCCGTTTTGCCTGCTAGGGAAGGTGGTAAGAAAAGTGGATCTGGAAAAACCAGCGCTGGTGCTGGTTGCTCCTCTTTGGCCCAGCCAGCACTGGTATCCGGACCTTCTGCGGCTGGCAGTGCGCCCACCCATTCCTCTAGGCGTTCGAAGGGGCGACCTGTTACAGCCCAGGTCAGGGGTCCCGCACGAGAATCCGCAAGCGTTGCAGCTTCACGGCTGGATTCTGTCAGAATCGCTCTGCGTCGTGCCGGGGCCTCGGCCACAACTCTGAAACTGGTACAGAAAGCACACAGAGACTCAACTAGCTCCGTTTACTCTTCTCATTGGGCTGCATGGGCCAAATGGTGCTCTGAGAATAAGGTTCAACATCTTTCCCCAAGGTCCATGGAGGTAGCCAACCACCTCTCTTGGTTGGCTAGTAGGGGGGTCTCTCCTTCTTCACTGCGAGTTAGAAGGTCTGCGATTTCTTCCACTCTTAGACAGCTCGGTCGCAAGATCAATCTTGACGGTGTCATTTCAAGCGTGCTTAAGGGAGCTGCCCTTGACGCAGCTCTCTCAAGATCACAGCTCCCTGCCTGGGATCTGTTTGTGGTTCTCCGTTTCCTTGCATCGGAGGATTTTGAGCCTCTCCGGTTGGCTAGTTTACCTAATTTGACGAGAAAAACTCTGTTTTTGGTCTTGCTTGCCACGGCTAGGAGGGGTAGCGAGGTGCACGCTCTTTCTGGTCTCGCTAAAGATATTTCCCTGGAGAGGGATGGCTCCTACTCTTTGAGATTTACGTCTAATTTTCTCGCTAAAAATCAAAAGCCTGGTCAGGCTTCGCCTTGCATTCGTATTCCACCCTTGAGCGATATACTCGCTCCTGGAGACCCCGATCTGTCAAATTGTCCTGTCAGGGCGTTAAGCAGCTACCTGTCTAGGTCTTCGCCGATTCGCTCGGAAACTCAGAAATTATTGTTTATATCCCTCAACACTGTGCGGGCGAAGGATATTTCGAAGGTCACCTTGACTAAATGGGTTTCACTGACCATTAAGCAAGCCTATGGATGGTGGCAACGCCAGTCTGGCGAGGTCAGGGCGGTGCTTCCTCTTACGTCAGCCAGGACGCACGAAGCGAGGGCTTGGGCGTCTTCTGTGGCCGTGCTTCGCTCAGGGCGCCTATCAGAGGTCCTGGCGGCGGCTTATTGGAAATCTGAGGACGTGTTCATCAATTTTTATTTGAGAGACATTGCTGCAAGGCGGCAAGATGGCAGTGCGGCTTTGCCTGCTCTCGTGGCTGCAGGGCAGGTCCTGCGGTCTTAAGTTGGTAAGTACCCTCCTCCTATAGTAGCAATCTGCTATATGTGAGTTGGGTAAGATATGTAATTTAATTAAAAATTTTAGTAATAAATTTTCATTTGATTAATATACTTACCCAACTCACATCGTTTATTCCCTCCCGCCTCCCCGCTGTGGGGGGTATGGGGGTCTAAAAAAGTAGTGAGTTGGGCTTCGTGTAGAATGACAAGATGGCGGCATATGCGCGCGCATATGGAAGGCAGCCTCCCTTACGGGCTGGCCTGGATACCCTTACGGGTCTCGGTCACTCTTTTTTAGAGGCGTCTTCCTTGTTGCTAAGGGGACGCGTACAGCGGTATCAGCACTGAACTATGGGTTAATTGCTATATGTGAGTTGGGTAAGTATATTAATCAAATGAAAATTTATTACTAAAATTTTTAATATGTGTGTGTGTGTGTGCATGCATCAGTGAGTGTGTGCGTGCGTGTGTGCCTCTGTTTTAATTTTGTATGACCTTTCTTGCATGACAGAGTTGCTGGATGCTAAGAGAGCCAACACGTCATTTTGGAATATTACTCTGTGATTTCTGTGCTGTTATGACTTTTTTGTTTGTGTTGTATCTTACATGTTGCTCTCTTGACTTCAGGTACCTGATTCCATGTACCCATGTGATGGTCAGTCAGCGGCGGGCTGTCCGTGACCTTGACCTGTACGGCAAGAGCGCTGAGAAGTTTCTCTCCCTTCGGCCTGTCTGCTGCATGAGTTACCCCTCTCCCAGCCCCGCCCCCCAGGGCTTAGGCCCCGCCCCCACAGGCACACCCTCACCTGTACTCACTGGCCGCTCACAGCCACTCAGCAGGTATGAAGTGCATCTTGAGATTGTGCTCTTTTGATTCGTGTGTGTGTGTGAGTGTGTTTTCTAACATGCTTGAAGGCACTTGGTTATAGGATGTGGGTTCTTGCATGGATATATTGACAATAGGTTGGGTTGGTCACTGGAGCTAAGATGATGGAGGTTGGCCAGAAACCTGTTACTTTGCATGACATGTTTTTGTTGCATGGCATGATTTTGTAAATGCTTGATGAATATGCTCTGTCGGTACTATCAGAATCAGAAGTTTAAGTGCAGAGAGTGGCTAATTGCATTGTGAAATTACAGCTGTCTGTTCGTACCAGTTACGGCTGTATCCTGCCAATACTGAGTATGAAAAGGTTGGTTAGGCTAGTGTAGTCATGAGTGCCATATTAATAAACATGTCTTGGAGCATTTTGCTTGCATGATGGAATGTTTATGCTACCGTGGAAACTGTGCATGAGCACTGGAATAAAAAAAGTAATTAGCTCGCTAAAAGAATTATTTTGCAGTCTTGAGAATGAGAGTGTAAACTTTAATAAACAGAGCTTGCATAATGCTGCACCTATTGTTTTTGTTTTATTTTGGTATTTACATCAGGTCTTGCTTATACTTCTTTTTCTTTTGAGGACTCTTGGATGGTTATTTTTGTTTTAAAACTCTCAGTTCACAACAGGCTTGTGATGTGTTTGTGTCAAAATCTTTACCTTTCTCATATTTTGGCTTTGTTTCAGTAATAGTTTATTTATATGTCATATTTTGTATTTGTATGTGAGCTGTGAAATCTGCAGAAGAGTCCATTTACAGTCGAACCCACTTAAAACGAACACGCTAGTTACGAATTTTGACTTATAACGTATTAGTTTTAAGTTCCCAACTGAATACCTCTTTCTTCATGCTTAAAAAAAATGCTTAAAACGAATTCTTTATAACGAATTTATGCTTATAACGAGCACTTTTTGGATTCCCAAGCATGCATAATGTCTGTAATTTACTCACGCTTATGACGAAATCTTTAAACTCGTCCCGAGATCGACATATCATGGGAATTTGAGAAGTTTGAATACATGTGTCAAAGTCTTCCCTTGCGTCGACTGCTTGAACCATTGCTCAACCGATCACTGAATAAAGTTAAACTAATTACACTGTACTCACAAAACAATTTCAAATTTAGAATCAAAGTGATTGATAGCTCAGACACTGAACATGAATGACTGACTGACGTTTATTTCCTTCGCGAATACCAAAAACGAAACATCAATGTTTAGGAAGCCATTGCCAAAAAATATAGATGCCAGAGTGGTTTCCCTTGGACAAGGGAAACCACACTCTCAACGTTTGCGTTCGCCGGTTCGCGATAGTTTATCAGTCAGTCAGTGCTTTCGATTTGGATTTGAACATCATGTTGCAACAAACAAACAAAAACTAAATTGGCCAAGGTTTGCTACCCGTCGCCAAGGTAAGTGATTCCGGACAAATGATAGGAACACCGCGAATGTGGACAGTGTCAGTGTGTGCGTGTGTGTGACCAAAAACGTAACAACTGGATGAAACATCTGTGTGCTCACTCTCACTCAAACTCAACAATCATCACTCAACATGAGACACACATGAACATGTAACTGAATATGTCACTTTATTGTCTAAACGTGAAGCAGCATGAAAGTTGCGAAAGAAACAAATTGAAACACCATAAAATGTACAAGACTTAAAAAAAATAAAAAATAAAAAAAAATCAATCAATTTTCTTAATACGAATTTTGGTTAAGACGAACTTTTTTTCCGATCCCCAGTGATTCGTCTTAAGCGAGTTCGACTGTACTCTAGAAGCACACTTCCTACTGAAAAAACATATTCTAGAGGCTATAGTAGATAATCAGTGATTATCCCTGCTAAGGTTTTAGATCGTTGGACAAGTAACAGCAGCCAATATGGTATGGGTGAAAAGCTTACAAAAAGTCATGTGCTTTTATATTTGCATTATTGCACAAGATAGTCTTAATTATCATTCTGAAGTTATGTTAACTCAAAGAATTTGACAGTGTATTTCCAGCTTCAAATATAGTAGCTTCATTTTGATGCAAAAGTTTACAATAACTTATAGAGACACTCTCTTTATCATAATCACATTTTGTGAAATAAAATCTCAATCTAACGTGTATGCCTCCTGTTTTTAGGTACTGACACCTTAACAGAGTATATGAATATGAATGCAAAGTCATGACGAAAAGAAATGTCTTGCATATTCATAGTTTGTGTCTCTTTGTTAGCACCAGAACACACAAGGCATTGTGAGAGTGAGAGCTTGTTTATTACTGTACTACAGATTGCCTTCAGGCCAACCGTTAGTGCTGTTTGCTCAAAATTACTGTTTGAAGATGTCTTCTGTGTGTTATTTTCCTCTTAACTAAATCTTGCTGCTGTCTAATCTTAAAGGTACATTCCTTCTTGTCTAAGCAATCATGTACACCACCACAGATCTGTGCAGGCTTTTACATAGGATAAGAGCATGCTTTAACTTGAACACATACCAAAAATCAACAGCACAGCCATATTCTGTGCCGAGTGGGAATTTTTGTACAAATTAATTTTGCAGATTGACATTAGTGACTGTTTCAAAATTAATTCATGCAACAAAAAATCCCACTCCACACACAAAATCTCTGTAGAGTTTTGGTATTGGTCAATGTGGAAGGATACTCTGATCACACATGAAAGGGGATATAGCTCAGTTGGTAGCGCGCTGGATTTGTATTCAGTTGGCCGCTGTCAGCGTGAGTTCGATCCCAGGTTCGGCGGAAATTTATTTCAGAGTCAACTTTGTGTGCAGACTCTCTTCGGTGTCCGAACCCTCCCCCCCGTGTACACTACATTGGGTGTGCACGTTAAAGATCCCACGATTGACAAAAGGGTCTTTCCTGGCAAAATTGCTTAGGCACAGTTAATAATTGTCTACCTATACCCGTGTGACTTGGAATAATAGGCCGTGAAAGGTAAATATGCGCCGAAATGGCTGCAATCTACTGGCCGTATAAAATTTCATCTCACACGGCATCACTGCAGAGCGCCTAGAACTGTACCCACGGAATATGCGCGATATAAGCGTCATTGATTGATTGAAAGCTCGGACAGATCAGTGTTGTTGCATGTGATTGCTTACAAAGCAGTTTGAAGGACGGTACCTTTTGCTTTTGGTTGTTGGGCCATGGGGTTGCTTTTGGCATGGTTTGTTGTTCGTGTGAGTGAGCATTGCATGCATGCTGTACTGACACTGGTGTGTGTTTTCTTGATAGAACTGATGCAGGTAGGAGTGCTAGTATTAGCACACCTGCTGAGCTGGTTAAGGTACCAACAAGAGGTCAACCTCGAAGGAGAAGTTTTTTCCGATCCAAGAAAGAGAACAAAACATTGGAAACTCTGCCAGAGTTTGAGCAGTAAGTGTGTTCACTCTGAAAAATGACTATTACGGAAAAGGACAAGAAATAATGGAACAAAGGACAAGAAAAGAAAAAGATGATTTTAGATAATGTAGGGGTCAATGAAATTGGTTTAAAAAAAGTAGTATGGTTGTATATTACTTATTAGTGTTATTGTGTTTATCATTGCTTTTAGCAAAATGTGTAACAGTGGTGCTGAGAATATATTTTAACCATGTACAGTTTCATTTGTACAGTCGGTTGCTGATCGATTTATTTGATACTAACAGAGATGGTGTGTGTGTGTGTGTGTGTGTGTGTGTGTGTGTGTGTGTGTGTGTGTGTGTGTGTGTGTGTGTGTGTGTGTGTGTTTACGTTCGTGTGTGCATGCTTACATTCCTGCTTGTATTAAGACACAGTAAAATATGTATATTAGTTCTAACCTCACTTATTGTTTTTGGAAAACATTCACATGTGTAAAGCAGTGAGAAAGAGAGAGGGAAAGAGAGAGAGAAAGAAAGAGAGAGAAAGAAAGAGAGAGAAAGAGAGAGAGGTGTAGCTTAACTTTGCATGTATTAAATGCAATTCGATTTCATCCTTTGTGCAGAAAACCAGGCAGCGACACGGCTTCTGTTGCCAGCATGGAATTAACAACTTCTATACCTGAAGAGGCCAGCTCTTTCTCTGAGAGCTGTTACACAGAGTACCTCCTACAGGCGCGTGCAGTCCTGGAGCAGTGTGCACGTGCGTGTCGCAACTGGTCAGCACCTTACGACGGTGAGCATCCCCCGCCCGATGCTGTCCTGGACCACCCAGTCCCGTCTGTTGCTTACGGCAACATAGCAGTGAAGGTTGAGGGGACTGCTTCCAGAGAAAGCGGTAAAGATACCAGCAAGGATGCTGGTTCGGACACTGCTGTGGAGAGACAGCGGAGCAATTCTACGGTGAAGTTGTTGTCCCATGGAAACGTGCCGGACCCAGGAAGTGTTCACCCCCCAGACTCGCTGACGTTAGAGTCGCAGACAAACAGTGACCAGAGACCCAGCGGTGCTAGTAGGTTGGGTGGCGGTGACAACGCTGCTCTAGCCAAAGGCCCCTCAGACTCCTCCTCCTCTTCTGTGATAGCAGACCGGCAGTGCAATAAAGTCCCTTCCTCCTCCTCCTCTGCCCTTTCCCAGCCCCCTCCCCCCAGTATCGACCATGACAAACTGCACTCGTGCCTCCATGACCTGGACTCTTTCCTGGCCTTTCTGAACGAGATGAACCTGTCTGCCGAGTCCTCAAGCGTGTCCCTGGAGGAGAGTCTGAACTCCCTGGACAACCTGCTCAAGTCGCTGACGGGCAAGCAGGGAGCAGGGCAAGACTCCAGTGCAAAGAAGTCAGTGGATGCTGCCCTCAGTTCTCGAGCGCAAGATGGGATGAGTTCAGAGAAGAGGACAGGTCCAGCTCAGTCTTCTGACATATCTACTGCAACATCAACTTCTGCAACAGCTTCGACTACAACGAATCCAGCCCCCACCTCCTCCTCCCAGGTCAGAACAGCGCTGCCCCCCAAGAGTCTCGGCCTGAACCCCGGCAAGGATGTCTCTCTTGGAGGTAAATGTCGCATCCTGTCACCCCTGAATCGCACTCCTGACGACATGTCACGGGCATTTCTCATGAGCCCCATGAGCCCTGGGTTTTTAATGTCACCTTCATCTTACTCTGCAGGCCTGCGACCCTTACCGACAGCTCTGAGGTATTCTAATGCTGCCCCCAACATCGGTAAGCCAGGCTTTGTCGTTACCTCTTTTTCTCTTCCAGTCGCCAAGCAACGCCTTTGCTGTTCTTTTTTCATTGCTGCCATGTCCAGATGTTGAGGCTTCCTTGTGGCTTTGTAACTCCTTCGGCTTTCTCCTCGTGTCGTCTTTGTAGCGTAAGCTGTTGTCTTTGTCGCATGCTTTTACTTGGCCCACAAAGGTACCAGGTGATATTTTAAATTGACACAGGGTAATGTTATATATGTACAACAGTTTGGATTGGAGGGTTGGAGATTTTAATGTCGTGTTTGCAGGCAGAAGTGAAGAAAGAAGTGATTTGCTTGCAGTGTACTACTGTAAGCCTAATTTTTGGCAGCTTCAACACATTTGAGCAGTTCCAGCTTTTGCAGTACACGTACTTGCTTCTATTAAATGGGTGGGGGAAGAGAGATGGGGGAGTAGGAGAGAGAGGGGGAGAATGGGGCATGCTTGAATTTTGGTTACCTGTCAAATGTGATCAAAACCAGGACTGACTAGTTGATGATTTTGTTTTCCAGTATTTTCACACACGTAAATTACCAGAAATGTCTGGCAATTGCAAACAGTGATCACTAAGCTCTCTCAAATCTTTAACAAGTAGCTGCAAGAGCTGTTCAACATTTTTCTAGTTGTGTGCACAACTTGAATATATATGAAATTGTTGGTCTTCCTTGCCCCCCTTTTTTGTGCCAACATATGTTTAACTGTCAGGTCTGGATGCTTTATGGTAGGTTTAGCTATGTGGTGTGTGACATGAGGAATGTGTCTATAAGTGTTCTTAAGTGTGAAGTGAACATTTTAGGAGAAAACTGGTGTTTGTAAAACACAAAACCCCTGCACTGTTCATGGTCATGTTTTCTTTCAGTTCCTAGATGTGTCAATTTGTACCTTCCATTTTATCTGATGTGCTTTCATATTCAGGCTAGCTTCATGTAATTAATTAACTGCCATTTTACCTCCAAGCTAGCTATGGCCATGTAACTGGGGTTTCCCATTTGCGTATTTCCTCTCCCCTACTCCTTGTTTCTGTCCCCCCCACCACCGACCCATTTTTTCTGGCGGTTCTTTGTTGCTCATACTGAATAGCAGTCTCCTGCGTGTATTCCGTCTCACTTTCATGAGATCATTATCATGATAATGGTTGTCCTAGTCATTTTGGACAACTTAGAGATGGGCCAAATTTTCCTTGAAATGTTCATTGTGCTGACATACAGTTTTGTTGCAACCGCCTCATAGCATCAAACATTGATTCTATTTTCCTGTGCAGTTTCTGATTTTTAGTTCTAATGAATGAATTTATGTAGTACAGTGGAACCCCCCTTTTAAGACCTCTAAAATCAGAGAAAACCAGGTCTTATAAAGGAGGCACGGTTGGCCTAGTGGTAGGTTGGCCTAGTGGTAAGGCGTCCGCTCTGTGATCGGGAGGTCGTGGGTTCGAACCCCGGCCGGGTCATACCTAAGACTTTAAAATTGGCAATCTAGTGGCTGCTCCGCCTGGCGTCTGGCATTATGGGGTTAGTGCTGGGACTGGTTGGTCCGGTGTCAGAATAATGTGACTGGGTGAGACATGAAGCCTGTGCTGCGACTTCTGTGTTGTGTGTGGCGCACGTTATATGTCAAAGCAGCACCGCCCTGATATGGCCCTTCGTGGTCGGCTGGGCGTTAAGCAAACAAACAAATAAAAAGGTCTTATAAAGGAGGGGGTCAGTTTATTGGTGGTAAATATTACAGAGGTTATGAAATATATGAATAGAAAATCTCATAAAAGAGGGTCTTTTAAGAGAGGGAGTCTTCAATGGGGGTCTTTAAAAGGCGGTTCCACTGTATCCTGCTGTTAGAGCACACTTTATTTTTCATTACATTTTTATTCTGAAACAGCACATTACGTTTTAGATGAACTTATGGTTAATTTTTCTTCTTCTAGATTTAATGGCTTTTAAGTTAACGGAAGTAATATTGTGATGTTAAAATTTGTGCACCGCCTTTGCAGCTCACGTTTAACTTTTATATGGCAAAGCTTTGTTAATTTTGTATTACCCATGTATTTTTCTTCATCAGTAAAATCCTGTTTTCTTTTACTTCAGTTGTTTGTTTAATTTGCTTTATTTCAGCCTTTGTAGACAGCCAGTCAATCATGTCCAATGTACACTATATTTTTATTGTCTCTTTACTGTCTTTGCTTTTAGCACAAGTACTATTCTGTAGTTTGTATTCACCTCAGATCATGTTATTTTAAGCTGTACTGTAATGCCACATGCGACATTTTTACTTGCTCCTTAACTTGTATTTGTATTGAATGTGAATATTGTTTTGTAATTTTGTTAGATCTATACTTGATTGTGTTATTGTCAGTTTCAGTTTATATTTATTTTAATGCACTCAATTTTGATTATTGTTACCTTGTACAAGATCTTGTAATTACATGTATGTATAATGTCTAATTTTCAATATTTTTCAAGTTGTCTCTCAGAAAGTAATAATTCTGCACTTGTACTCATTTGTTATATGTCATTAAAAAAAACCAAAAAAACGCGGGTTAGGGGGAAGAATTTACCCGATGCTCCCCAGCATGTCGTAAGAGGCGACTAACGGATTCTGTTTCTCCTTTTACCCTTGTTAAGTGTTTCTTGTATAGAATATAGTCAATGTTTGTAAAGATTTTAGTCAAGCAGTATGTAAGAAATGTTAAGTCCTTTGTACTGGAAACTTGCATTCTCCCAGTAAGGTAATATATTGTACTACGTTGCAAGCCCCTGGAGCAATTTTTTGATTAGTGCTTTTGTGAACAAGAAACAATTAACAAGTGGCTCTATCCCATCTCCCTCCCTTTCCCCGTCGCGATATAACCTTCGTGGTTGAAAACGACGTTAAACACCAAATAAAGAAAGAAATTCAAACAAAAGTGTGTTGTAAGCAACCTTTAAATGATACCTCAAAAGCCAAGTTTCAAGTGATTTTGTACGTTTATATGCCCGCACAAATGTTCACGCATGTATAAAAATCTAAATTAGTGAAATATCAAGAAAAAAGCATGATGAATAACGGATATTTGGATTTCTTAGTTTTACAGAAAGTTGTAATTTCTTTCTTTTTTTTAAACTGGGTGAACTTTTAAGATAATTATGGTGAACATAGGATATTCTGTTCTCCTATTTTAACAAAAAGTTTAAATGTTGTTTTCTTGCAGGACCCTTTTTAGCTGCAGTGTTTGGCCGACTGGAGGGCATGGTGCAGAACTCTCTGTACTCTAACCTCCTGTTGACGAGCCTGGTGTCACGACTGGCCGCCTACCCCCACCCCTTGCTTCGCTCTTTCCTACTGAACGTTAACCTGGTGTTTCAACCGTCTGTCAAGTCTCTGGTTCAGGTGGGTGTTGATGTAAATGTTGAAGACGGTGTTGTGACAAAGTGTGCGTCCCTACTTTTTGTCCCTTTTAACTGCTGAATACTGATAACTGACATGTATTGAATTGTCATAGATCCTACCACAGTACTACCTAGGAGAGGGGACTACTTACGGACCTTTGGTCAGAACCCCCAATTTCTTTCTTTCGGGACCTTGCTTTTTTTATTTTATTTTTGACTCACATGCGAAGCAAAAGTGAGTCTATGTACTCACCCGAGTCGTCCGTCCGTCCGTCCGGACGTCCGTCCGGAAAACTTTAACGTTGGATATTTCTTGGACACTATTCAGTCTATCAGTACCAAATTTGGCAAGATGGTGTATGATGACAAGGCCCCCAAAAACATACATAGCATCTTGACCTTGCTTCAAGGTCAAGGTCGCAGGGGCCATAAATGTTGTCTAAAAAACAGCTATTTTTCACATTTTTCCCATTTTCTCTGAAGTTTTTGAGATTGAATACCTCACCTATAAATGATATATAGGGCAAAGTAAGCCCCATCTTTTGATACCAGTTTGGTTTACCTTGCTTCAAGGTCAAGGTCACAGGAGCTCTTCAAAGTTGGATTGTATACATATTTTGAAGTGACCTTGACCCTGAACTATGGAAGATAACTGTTTCAACCTTAACAAGAAGAGCAAACGCTCGATCGAGTCACTTTCGCAGTTCTGAATATTATATGAGGCATCAGATGGACAGGAAGAAATTGCTATTCACAACACAATACAGATGTAAATAATTTGATGTAAAGAATAATCCTATAAAGTTTGAATCAAATCCGATGAATAGTTTCAGAGATATGATATTTCAATTTTTTTCCTTCAAGACATACCTGTGACCTTGAAAAAGGTCAAAGGTCACCAAAGCAGACGTCAAAGTGTAGAGGTCACTGGGAGTCACGTTCACATAAAATTTGAGCCCGGTCACTTTTATAGTTTCCGAGAAAAGCCCAACGTTAAGTTGTGTGTTGCCGAACAGAAAAGGCTAGTTATCTCCCTTGTTTTTCTGATAACGTTCGTAAAAGGCTACAGATGTAAATACTTTGATGTAAAGAATAATCCTACAAAGTTTCAATCACATCCGATGAACTTTGTCAAAGATATAAAATGTCTAATTTTTCCTTTGACGCTGACCTGTGACCTTGAAAAAGGTCAAAGGTCAACGAAACCATCGTTAAAGTGTAGAGGTCATTGGAGGTCACGACTAAACAAAATATGAGCCGGATCGCTTTGATAGTTTCCGAGAAAAGTCCAACGTTAAGGTGGTGTCTACGGACGGCCGGCCGGCCGGACAGACTAACACTGACCGATTACATAGAGTCACTTTTTCTCAAGTGACTCAAAAATTATGTGGGGCACATGTTATGCTTTCATCATGAGACACATTTGGTCACATATGATCAAGGTCAAGGTCACTTTGACCCTTATGAAATGTGACCAAAATAAGGTAGTGAACCACTAAAAGTGACCATATCTCATGGTAGAAAGAGCCAATAAGCACCATTGTACTTCCTATGTCTTGAATTAACAGCTTTGTGTTGCATGACCTTGGATGACCTTGACCTTGGGTCAAGGTCACATGTATTTTGGTAGGAAAAATGTGTAAAGCAGTTCTTAGTGTATGTCATTGCTAGGTTTAGTTATTTGACCTTGACCCTGAAGGTCAAGGTCATGTAAAGGTCAAGGTCAAGCATGTGAGTCGTATGGGCTTTGCCCTTCTTGTTATATATTTTTTTAATATATTTTTCTGCTCATAACCTTTGTAAATTCACCTCCATTCCAAAACTATTTCAAGTTTAAGTCTTGATTTTCTCAGATTTTTGGCAGTTTCAAAAGGAGTGTTCCACTCAATTAGGAGCCTCATGTTACAGATACCATGGTAGGTTTATTATGTTGTGCATTGTCTGTTCTGAAAAAGTGCGGTAACCTTGAAAATCTCTTCTTGTGAGCAGGTTTTATCGTCAGTGCGGCAGAAAGTAGACAACTACGCAGTGACAACTCGCAACTTCAGTGTTCTCATCCCGAAGGCCAGGCTGAACCTGAAGATGAGGGAAGACACTCTGCTTTTTCCCTCCCAGGCCCCACCCACCGCCGATTTTTTTGGCGGACAATTCAGCAAGCCCCGAGCAGCCACTATGAGCGAGATGCCTTCAGGTAATGATCCAGCTGTCTGTTCTCTTTGTTGTCTGTGTCACAGTCCTTGTTGTCATTAGTTTGTGAACTTTACTGGTAATTTCCATGTTTGTACCAAATGAATCGTGGAGATTACAGAAAGAGGGTTATACTTATACACTGGTCAGATTTAGTGAATCAGTTTTTCACGGACAATTTTCCTTCACCAGATACATAATTTACACAACACATTTTTCATTTGAAGTTAAAGTTGGTGCTAATAGACGAATTCCGGAAATAACTCTGTCACGTTTATATGGGTTGTGAAAGAGTGAGTACCCTTGCATTTGCGTGGACAAACATTGCCATGTGCTTCCTGTACACCTGTTTGAGACACGCCCTCTTGCTAGTGACTGGCCTGTAATGTCACATGGGAAAGTTCCCCCATGTGACATTATTTCCCATGTGAGGTTAATAATAATAATAATAATAAATGAGCATTTATATAGCGCAACATCATAACTTTACAATTATGCTCTGCGCTTGACACATTTAAAATTCAAACACAGTTATACAAGCATTTACATCTACATTCATAGTCAGCAACGCTTGATTAAAAGCATACACCATCAAACATACATTACAACAGATTCTTCCACTAATTAAGTAATAAAAACATGAATAAAATAGGTAGTAAAAACAAGGAAATACCAGCTGAATACCCTTAATCAAACAGAACATGTTATTAATACTGAAAAACAGCCCTAAATGTGTATACACATTATCACTAAAACAACAAATACACTACATGTAGCCTACTGATGGACTGATGGACAAAATGCCAGTCACTAGCGAGAGGGCGCGTCTCAAACGCATGCAGAGGAAGCACATGGCAATGTTTGTCTGTGCAAATGCAAGGGTACTCATTCTTTTAGAATCCATGCAAATCCGACAGAGTTATTCTCGAAAATCGTCTATTAACTGGGTAGCAGGTGGCTAACATGATCACACGAGAAAGTCTGCTTTGCTGTTTGCTTGAACAGAAGGTACTGGGAACCTCAGACATTTGTCTCTTACAAGCCAGTTTCTTTGGTTGCAAAAGTTGAATCAGACTGACTGCTTATACCTCCTTCTTTGACCTCAGTACCTTGAACTGTATGGTTTTATTGTCCTCTTTCAGAGAAGAAAAAGCTGTCGCTGGCAGACCTGTTCCGGCGGTCGCCCAAACAAAAACCAGGGGGTCAGCGAGGCAGAGGGCAGCAGTTGCAGAAGGTACAGGTTGGGGGGGGTGTGGGCTATCGCTTCATCAACAGCCGACGGCAAGACACCTCAGACAGCCCGGAGGAGTTCCTCAAGGAGTGGAACGCCGTTTACTGCGCCCTACTGCTTGAGGAGTTCTTGAAGGAACTAGCCGCGCTGTCTCTGGAGCACTCAGTGTTGTATTACGATGAGGGCTACGTCAGCAGTTGACCCCGCAGGGATTGGTTGTAGTGAAGAAACCTGCCATGGTGGTGTGTGCCTGTGATTCTGCTATGCACTGGAACGCTTTGAGGAGAAAATGTCCTGACTAGATGCTTAGCTCAGCTTGTCCAGAATCGCTTTTGCCAAAGTTTACTTTTGTGATTGCTTGTTTAAAATGTTTTGTTTCTTCTTCTTTTTTGAAATTTTTTGTGTGGGTGGTATATTATTCAGAAAGGACAAACAAGCACTTTTCATGCTTATATGTGTTTTACCTGTGAAGAAAATGAGTAGGGAAAAATGTGTTATATGCATGCAGAAAATTTCAAAGTTGCACCGACAAATTCAGTTCGAGTACACTATGTTAAACAAATCTCTTTATATATGTTTTAATTTATAAATTAAGAGTGTACAAATTCCAAAGCTGCATTGATGTATTCAGTTTGAGAAAACTATGCTAAATAATCAGTTTATGTATGTTTTATTTTATAAAGAGTGTACAAAGAAACAGGTAATTTTTGTATATATGCTATGGAGAAGAAGAAAAAAAACAGATGGAAGAAGAATAAGTTTATTTGAACATTTGTGAAAGTTGTCCAAATCAGAGCAGATAATAAAGATTTGTTTAATTTGTTTTGTAACAATGGCATTAAATTTAAAATAAGGCTTGTAACATTCTCATCTGTAGTCCCATTCACTCTTCACCCCATTCCTCTCCAGCTTGACTCACTGGTTTAACACTCTGATGTCACTGATGGGTTTCTTTGCAGAATTGTTTGTTTATTCAGAACCATGCATGGTTTATCCTGAACTTAATGTTGTTCTACAACTGCTGGGCATTGTTAACCATGACACGTTAGATTTGACTTTTGTTTAGGCTTAAATGCAGGCAAAATGGTTCTCTTAAAGATAAATAACAATAAAGATTAAAAGTTCTTTCATTGGTTACCTGTTCAGTGCTAGGCTTATGCCATTGTAAAATACACCCATGGTAATGAAACCATCACAGCCCCTTCAGCTATCTCTGATGACTGCTTTTATATAGCAGCTTTTATATTCTGACCCTAGTTTATTGTACTAACATACTTTGTATGCTGTTATTCCATTGCTAATATCGCACACAAACTGCAGGGGTGAAAACTGCAGATAGTGAATCAGTAAGTTTCAGTTTCATTTTATCAGTTTCTAGCTTTGTACATGTGTTGCAGTTTTTTTCACTGATTCGAAAGTCAGCCAAACTGTCCATTGTAAACCTACCAGTTGCTTGTCCATGTATTTCGAAAGTGATCTCCGACTAACTTTTGTGGGAAACTGTAGCCTGACTTTTCTGAAACATTTACATTTCATCGATCTTACGCTCGGTTGTGTTTGGTCCCATACAGGCCCCTATACCAATACAATGTGGTACCAAACTTTATCCATATGCTGTAGTGTATTGGATGATTTTGTTTTTAGCATTCATCTAAAATATTCTTATAGGCAGAAAATGCTGCTGTTGAGAGTTT
Organism: Littorina saxatilis; assembly: GCF_037325665.1. NCBI lineage: Eukaryota > Metazoa > Mollusca > Gastropoda > Littorinimorpha > Littorinidae > Littorina > Littorina saxatilis. Next base: position 33,503,058 of record NC_090250.1, on the reverse strand, counting down.
ATGTGGCATTCTTTTCATAAGTATCATGGGCTGTAGTCACCACTTACTGTTAGGTGGAAGTTTAGTAGAAATGTATATGTTGTGGTTTTATTTTGGTTATGTAGTCCTCTAAATCCTGCACTTTGTAAATGTCAGGGTTGAAAGTATATTCTGCCACTCAACTAAGCCGATGTTCTTGTTGAAATTGCTTGTAGAAAGAATGAATGCCTCTAGCAGAAAGTATTTTGGTACTAATGTAGTGATAGCTAATGGTGTCTGGTGAAGTATTTTTGTCATACAGAGAGTGAAAGGAGAAATCGTTACACTATTCAAGTCTATGCACACAAATACAGGAAAAGTTGTGGCTGCAATGTGTCCACTGCCTGGCTTTCCTCAAGCAGCTAATTGATGTGCAAAACTTGTCAGTTTTGTTTGATGCATGTGAATGGAGTCTTCTAATGAGTACAGTAGCCAGACTCTTTTAGTTTTGAATGACGATTGTGATGCTTTTGTGAAGAGTGCGTGCAGTAGAATGCACATAAAGTTATATAAATTTGAATTGAAAAGGAAATATCTTTATACCTTGCAAAACATAAGGAGTTCAATACATGTAGTTCATATCTTGTACATTAATGGTTACTGCGTTGCATCGTGAATGTTTCAGAAAGGTGTGTGTGGTCATTGTCTGTCAAGTTCGAAAGCTTTGTATTTGATGAACTTTTTCTGTAGATGGCATAATTGCTCACAGTCTGCTGTGCTCATTGGAATATGTCTGCGCTTGTGATTCAAATGTCTTACCTCTGTTCATTTGGGATTGACTTCATACCTCATTGTTCCATTCGCATGTATTTCTGTTGTATGAGTGAAAATGGATAATTTTGCATATTTGATGATTTTGTTTCTTGATTAGTTATAATTACTAGTGAAAGACTTTTGGAAATGTCACAGTGAAAAGATTGGTTTCAACATTGGTGCTGTCTGACGAGGAGTCGGTTGTAAAAACAGAATAAGAAATGATGAGCTTGCTTTATGATGCAGCCCTTATTGCTTCTTTTTGTCGAGGTCTTCCAAATGTGTTAATCAAATCGTTTTATCCGACACTATTTTAAATCTTCCTTAGCTGATCTATCAGTTTTCTACATTTTGGGATAAGGCATGAATTTTTGTGAGAGATTCAGGTTAATAACAGTTTGAACAAAGCATTGGTAAAGATATCGGGATTGTCTTTGATCAGCAGAAGGGATGGTGTTAACGGAGATGCAAGTAATTTTGTTAATCTTTGAAGTAACTGCTTTATGTGGAGAACTAGAACATGGTCAAGTCTTTTCTTCTTTAAAACTCCGTTCTGAAGTTGATGCAGATTTTTCGGGCATTACACAACTGTCATGACATTTAAACATGGACAGATTTATTTGATTTCTATGTAAATTCGGTATGGCTGCAGTATGATCATAACAGTAACTTTGTTTTTACTGCTAATCGTTTTCTTTACTGGGTCATCTCTTAGTTTTTGAAAACAAAATTCATCTGTATTTTCAAACTGTTAACTTTGCCGACATGTAAGACTGAAGAAAGAAATGCTTTATTACTATAAATTTGTGAATCATAGTTTGTGTATTTACATGAGTTGCAAGTCCTTTATCAGGCTTTTAGTCACATCGAAAATCCGTACAGTTTTTTGGTTGATCTCGGACAAATGTTAGCCTTCTCATGGTTCTTTATGGCTGTATTTCACCAACATATCTGCATGATCTAGTCACAAACCAGTGCATAATTTATGCATGGTTTGTGCAGCCCCTGCTTCTTATGATTTTGTCCGCTTTCTCCAAGATTTTCTGTTTGTATTACTGGTCAACAAGAGACAATTTGTGTTCAGTTATGTTGTTAATACATGTGACAAATGTTCTGAATGTTTTTTCATGCGAATAATATCCTTGCACCACTGTGTATAAGTTTCGTAGGTCACATAATTTTACTTAATCCTCACATTCACTTTTGTAGAGTTAAAATATAGATCAGTGAATCGTGTTTCTTCTCTCTGCTTTATCTTGAACATTTGTCATATTTTGTTAATACTGATGCATTACTGTTTGTTAGATTATACTATTCATTTTTTGGGGGTGCTTATCAAAACCTGCTGAATATTTGTTCCACAATGCTGACAGTAAAAAAATCACAACATGGCAACACATTGTAAAAGTTCAGTTCACTCCCCTGAAATTTCAACAAAAATGGCCCAGTCTAAGCTGTTTTAAAGTGCTTGTCATATGCAGAGAAAAGTTTTTGGCATTTTATATATTCAGTCCTTAGCATCTATGAAGAAATTGTGTTATGGATATTGTGTGCCCTTTGTACGGTCATGTGATGTTATGCAGAACTCATAGAAACTCTGGTTGCTTTTCCTGTGAAAGGCTAACTGCCATAATACAGAGCTACTTATGTTATTGTTTTTATATTTAGTCAAGTTTTGACTAAATATTTTAACGTACAGGGGGGAATCGAGACGAGGGTCGTGGTGTATGTGTCTGTGTGTGTCTGTCTGTGTGTGTGTGTAGAGCGATTCAGACTAAACTACTGGACCGATCTTTATGAAATTTGACATGAGAGTTCCTGGGTATGAAATCCCCATACGTTTTTTTCATTTTTTTGATAAATGTCTTTGATGACGTCATATCCGGCTTTTCGTGAAAGTTGAGGCGGCACTGTCACGCTCTCATTTTTCAACCAAATTGGTTGAAATTTTGGTCAAGTAATCTTCGACGAAGGCCGGGGTTTGGTATTGCATTTCAGCTTGGTGGCTTAAAAACTAATGAGTGAGTTTGGTCATTAAAAATCTGAAAATTGTAAAAAAAATATTTTTTTTATAAAACGATCCAAATTTACGTACATCTTATTCTTTATCATTTTCTGATTCCAAAAATATATAAATGTTATATTTGGATTAAAAACAAGCTCTGAAAATTAAAAATATAAAAATTATTATCAAAATTAAATTGTCCAAATCAATTTTAAAACACCTTCATCTTATTCCTTGTCGGTTCCTGATTCCAAAAACATATAGGTATGATATGTTTGGATTAAAAACACGCTCAGAAAGTTAAAACGAAGAGAGGTACAGAAAAGCGTGCTATCCTTCTCAGCGCAAGTACTACCCCACTCTTCTTGTCAATTTCACTGCCTTTGCCGTGCGCGGTGGACTGACGATGCTACGAGTATACGGTCTTGCTGCGTTGCATTGCGTTCAGTTTCATTCTGTGAGTTCGACAGCTACTTGACTAAATGTTGTATTTTCGCCTTACGCGACTTGTTCTATTTTGTGTGCGTGCATGTTTTCTTTTTAAACCACCAGACAAAATGTTTAACATGTGATGCATGTACAACTAGGAGTGTCTTTTTGTACACACCAGAGTCTGCACAGAAAGTTGAATCAGACAAGTTTTTTTTTTTTTTATCAAATTCGGGATGTGAAAAGGACTGAAAGTGAATAGATTTGTGCACATGAATCTTTTGTTTTTTTATTTAATGTAATATTTTTTACGTTTGTTTCTTTGCAAAAAATGTTTGAGCATTGTTTTGTGTTTTTTTAATTGTGAGGAGGTAGGGGGTGGAAAGTAGGGTGTTTGTGATTCTGCTCTGTGTTGTCAGGCAGTTTGTTATGAAAGAATGGAAGAATTTGCATTCTAAGGAAGAACAAAATTGATGCCACAAAAAACGAAGATATTTGAATAGGTTCAGAGAACGCTTCGGCTAACTAGTCCTGTGTGACTGCACTAGTTATGCTAGAGAAATGCTTTAGCGATATGCTTCCTGGTGTAAGATGTCAATCTGTGGAGATGACGCTGGTTCTATGAAGAAAACTGTAAGGCTTCTTTTTAAGCCTACTGTCTATATGATACTTACCGAGACAGTACTATTCTTGCACATTATCTATTATAGGCCGAAAAAATTGGACAAAACGCTGAGTGGGTACAATTATCTCCCATAACCATGCGCCACCGTGGATCCCAAGCACTGTCCGAGTGCTTCCCCCTTACAGGATGTAGGTGGCGCGTCCTCTTTCTTTATGAGCTGCAGACCCTCAAAAAGCCCATAACATATCAAGAGGGGAGGCGGGAGGGAAACTCTAATAGTACTGTCTCGGTAAGTATCATATAGACAGTAGGCTTAAAAAGAAGCCTTACAGTCAATATAACACTTACCTCGACAGTACTATTCTTGCACAGAATACCAGAGTGGTGTGAGGGTGATATGTAGAGTATTAAACTCCTTAATCAAAATCACTTAAATCCAAGGATTAAGATACCCAGGCAATTTTCGAACAGTACTACCGTAAAAGAAAATATACCCAAGAAACATACCTTAGACTGACGTGACCATGCTAGCAACCACTGCTGTGTGGTGAACTCAATGTCAAAGTCCAGGCCACTCAAAGCTTGAATACCACTGAGTCTACGGCAAGTGGCTAAAGCGATGAGGAACAATTAGTCTTAAAAATCAGCAACTTGATACTGATGCCTGCCAGGGGTTCAAACTCATTGCTACGCAGGAGTTTGAGGACCAGAAAGACATCCCCCTTGGGAAATGAAACCAGAGGTTTAGACACCGCTGCATTGCTAATACCCGAAAGGACATTAGCGATGAGGGAGGACCTGATCAAGTGTTCAGTTCTGCGACCAGTAGCGGCCGCAATCGTGGAAGCGATGGCAGATCTGTATCCAAGAAGAGTCTTAGAAGAAAGACTCTTCTTTTGATACACTTCCACCAGGAAGTTGGCCAAGTCCTGTGTTGAGGGATAAAGCGGCTTTATCCCCTTGGACAAGGCGAAGGTGGCCCAAGCTCTCCAGCGTAAGTCGTAGAGCTGATTAGTTGATCGCCTCTTAGCGTTCAAGGAAAACTCTACTGAACTCTTGTGCAATCCTAGTGCAAGCAGTATGGAGCGCACAAGAGCCATGCGGTCAAGCACAGACTCTCTGGACGTGGATGAGGGAGGCATGATCGAGGCTGGAGCAGACCTCCCCCGTCCAGATCCAGAGGTAGAGGGTCTACGTGGGTGAGACCGCGAAGATCTGGAAACCACGGAGCTGTTGGCCAGTAAGGCGCGACCAAAATCAGTCTTGGTCGTTCCTGCAGATATTTTGCCAGCACCCTCGGAATCAGAGATGTCGGGGGATAGGCGTAAGCATCGAGGAGCCTCCACAAGAGAGTGAATGCGTCCAAGTGGAACGCATTCATGTCTCGAAAGGGGCTGACGTACCTGGGAAGCCGAGCGCTGAATCGAGTTACGAACAGATCGATCAGAGGACGGTCCCACCTTGCCCACAGACGCTGTAGAACGTTGTGAGCGATGGTCCATTCTGTGGAGAGAACCTGATCGCCCCGACTGAGAATGTCGGCCAGGGCGTTCAGTTTCCCCGGAACGAACTGGACTGACATCCGGACCTGATTGGTCTGGCACCAGAGCAGAATCTCCTCCGCCAACAGGGAGAGGGACCGAGAATTGGTGCCCCCCTGGTGGCGAAGGTAAGCTAAGCATGTGGTGTTGTTGTCCCCGTTGAAAATCAGAGGGGCCAAGGACAGGCCGAATGGGAGGGCCCGAAACTCGAACACCGTGCCCTCCCAAACGAACCGGAGCAGATGTCGGTACCCCGGGGCCACCAGGATGTGGAAGTAAGCATCCTGGAGGTCCCAGACATGGCCCAATCGTTTGGCCGGATGGCCAACCGGACCGACGAAGGGGTTTCCATCTTGAACTTGCACCTGTGAAGGTACAAGTTCAAGGTGGAGAGGTCCAACACCGGCCTGAACCGGCCGTCCTTTTTGGGGACGGTGAACAGGCGGGAGCAGAACCCCAGAGAAGGCTGAGAAAGGGGGTAGACCGCCTTCTTCTCGACCAACGAGTTCACCTCGTCCTGAAGAGCCTGCCATCTGGCAGGCTCTCGAGGAGGGGGGAACGTCCAAGGTAGAGCGGACAATGGAGGTTGTGACGACAGCGGTAGAGAAAACCCCGACCACACCACCCTCAAGAAAAACTGGTTGGAGACCAGTCTGCCCCACATGCCGCGGGCCCGAAAAAAGGGAACCGCCGGACGAAAGAGGGGCAACTTGAGGGGGCGTCAACGTAGGGCCGGGACTCACTGAAAATTCTGCTGGCGGGCAGGCGCAGGCTTGCGACCACCCCCCCTGGTGGTGCTGCTTCCCCTTACCTGTCTGAGCACCCTTCGTCTTGCTTGGGAACGCAACAGGCGCCTAAGAGGAGGAAGAAGGAGGCAGTGAAACTGGCTTCTTCTTCTTCTTCTGAGGCTGGGAGCTGGAGGTGACTGTAGCACTTCTCTTACTCCCCGCCGCCGTCGCCGAAGCAGCGAGGCCAACCATCAGAGAATCAGTGTTCCTCTGGCGTGTGGACTCCACCACAGAACGAACAGTGTCCGGATGAAAGAGGGAAGAAGGCTGAGGAAACGTGTTCCTCAGACTCTTCCTCATATCCGGAGGCACTATAGAAGTAGGCAGAAAATGATCACGGAACAGGGCCAATAAAGTGGACCCGTGTTCCAATGGCCAATTCTGCCGCAGACGTCACGCACGATCGCACGGCATGCAAAGCCCGATCCACTCGAACCGTGTCAAGGACCCGAGTGGAATCGGACTCTGCCCGATTGGGAGGGTCCAACAGTGTGGACAGCGTGCTCATCCATGTCAAGGCCTGTGATTGGGCCTCGACTGTGGACGAAACGGTGGCCTCAAGATTGTGGAACGAAGCAGAGCTCAGTTCCACCTTCTTGACCGAAGGCACCTCCCCAACGAACACATCACCGTCAGCCCCACCCTAAACACTCGAAGTCTGGAAAGGGAGAGTTCGAGAGTCAAAGGGAAAAGGGAGGGACGAAACAGATTGGACACGAGGAAACAGTGGAGGTGCGCCTCCCAAAGGAAAGCATGGCACTGAACCCGCGTCCTCCCGAGGAACATAGGTCGCGTTTGCACGTGAATCTGTACTCCTCAGGCGATGTGCTGCCGCTTCCACCGTGGCACTTAGACTAGGGTGGAACGCGAATTGCCGGCGGTCGGATCGTTCATAAAACGAGCCGCCGGCAGACGCGGCGTGAGCCTCCCGCGCCCGGGCCGAAGCGGACTCAAAGGACGAGAGGGCGTCTCAGGGAAGGACGTCCTGAAACTGTTCAAACGTCCTTCTAGCTGTGCGAGGACGAGCCTCCTGCCTCTCGTCCTCAGACCCCGGGTCCACGTCCTGTGTGTCAACACTAGACGACAGACGCTTAAGAGAGGCATCCGTGACGTCAAGACGCCGCGTGATGTCTGTCATGTACTGTTGGAAAGTACGAAGCATAGCTTCGGAAGTTCCATCAGAAACCGGCAAGGGTAGAGGTTCAGTGTTAACCTCAGGGCGACCCTGATCCTCCTCCCTATCGTCCTCCGACTCACTCTCCTCTTCACTTCCCGACAACTCCTCAAAAGCAGGAGTGTAGGGAGCTTGAGGGGGAAGAGCCGAAAGCGATGAAGCAGGCTGTGAAGAAACGCCCACAGAAGCAAGAGGCCGCGAAGACCCCTGCCCCAAAGACGAAACGTCTCCAGCAGCCGAAGGGGGAGAAAAACAACAACCCTGCGACTGTTGGGTCAGCCCAGCCAACGAACTCCCGCCATTTATAGACTGAACAGGAACCCATGGGGTCTGATCAGAAAAGAAATGGTCCGGTCCGGTCGGGGGTGCCGATCCGGTCCGGTAGGGTGGTCCGGTCCGGTGCCGTACCATCCGGAGGTCCCGTTCAGCACCGAACCATCGTACCCAACGAAGTGTTCGGGTGGTTAGGTCCGGACGTGGACATACCGTACCATCCGGACCCGTAGGTCCGGTGGTCCGGTATGGTCCGGTTCGGTGCCAGACCATCCAGACCAACAGAGGTGGTCGGGTGGTCCCGCACCGGACCATCCGGACCCGTAGGTCCGGACCCGTAGGTCCGGTACCATCCGGAGGTCCTGTTCGGCACCGAACCATCCGTACGCACAGAAGTGTTCGGGTGGTTCGGTCCGGGCGTGGACGTACGTACCGTACCATCCGGACCCGTAGGTCCGGTTCGGTGCCAGACCATCCGGACCAACAGAGGTGGTCGGGTGGTCCGGACCGGTCCGGTAGGGTGGTCCGGTGTTCCGGTCCGGTGTTCCGGTCCGGTCCCGTACCATCCGGAGGTCCCGTTCGGTACCGAACCATCCGTACCCACAGAAGTGTTCGGGTGGCTCGGTCCGGACGTGGACACACCGTACCATCCGGACCCGTAAGTCCGGTATGGTCCGGTTCGGTGCCAGACCATCCGGACCAACAGAGGTGGTCGGGTGGTCCGGTCCGGACCGGACCACCGGTCCAGCACCGGACCATCCGGACCCGTAGGTCCGGTCCGGTCCCGCACCATCCGGAGGTCCCGTTCGGCACCGAACCACCCGTACCCACAGAAGTGTTCGGGTGGCTCGGTCCGGACGTGGACATACCGTACCATCCGGACCCGTAGGTCCGGTTCGGTGCCAGACCATCCGGACCAACAGAGGTGGTCGGGTGGTCCGGACCGATCCGGTAGGGTGGTCCGGTGTTCCGGTCCTGTCCCATACCATCCGGAGGTCCCGTACGGCACCTTACCATCCGTACCCACTGAAGTGTTCGGTCCGGACGTGGACCTACCGTACCATCCGGACCCGTAGGTCCGGTGGTCCGGTATGGTCCGGTTCGGTGACAGACCATCCGGACCAACAGAGGTGGTCGGGTGGTCCGGTACCGGACCATCCGAACCCGTAGATTCGGTCCGGTCCCGTACCATCCGGAGGTCCCGTTCGGTACCGAACCATCCGTACCCACAGAAGTGTTCGGGTGGCTCGGTCCGGACGTGGACATACCGTACCATCCGGACCCGTAGGTCCGGCATGGTCCGGTTCGGTGCCAGACCACCCGGACCAACAGAGGTGGTCGAGTGGTCCGGTCCCGACCGGACCACTGGTCCGGTACCGTACCCTCCGGACCCGTAGGTCCGGTGTGTTCCGGTTCGGTGCCAGACCACCCAGACCAACAGAGGTGGTCGGGTGGTCCGGTCCCGACCGAAACACTGGTCCCGTACCGTACCATCCGGACCCGTAGGTCCGGGGGGTCCGGCAAGGGCCAGAGGTACTGTCCCGCACCGGACCCTAAGGTCCGGTACGGTCCCGTACCATGGGTCCCGTCCGGACCAAACCCGGAGGTCAAGTCCAGTCGGGACCCGTGGGTCCGGTTCGATCCCGACCCGTAAGCCTGGAACGTTCCGGACCCTTGGTCCGGACCATCCGTCACCCGAACACCAGACGCTAAGGAATGGCGTGGGGTCAAGACGGTCCGGTCGGAGGTGTCGGTCTGAGCAACAGAAACAATGTTCCCGTCGCCCTGACCATTCGACAGAAGTACCACGTTCTGTCGAACACCTCCACGTCCAGTAACTAGTCGGCCGGAGCGTTTCAAGAGGGACAGCCACCAGTCACACGGACGTCAGAGGGAACCGTAGTAGCAGTGGTCGTAGGCACGAAGCCTGAAACCCCTGCCCCCACAGGACCGCCCTGAACGGGGTCAATTCGCATCCCAACCCCAGCGGGGAGGGAATTCAGAGACCCCGTCATCTCCTCCGATCTCCCCCCCCAGGAGGCCGAAACTACTGTCAAAACAGCAGCAGACGACCCAGCGAGGGAGTTCAGAGGAGGACCCGTGTCCCTCCTGGCTTCCACAGCGGTGGAAACCGAGGAGGGCACAGGAGAGGCACCGGAAAAAGAAAGATTTTAATGCCAACTGCACCCGGTGTTCCCAGGCGGTCACCCATCCAAGTACTAACCGGGCCCGACGTTGCTTAACTTCGGTGGTCGGACGAGAACCGGTGTTTTCAACGTGGTATGGCCGTTGGCTGTCAAAACCTGAGTCTCTCCAGTAGCCCCTAGATCGGATTCACCAACCCCCAAAGAGGGTTGGGAATCGACCTGCCCCCGGATTCGAGCCAGGGGGGAGAAGGAAACCTTCCCCCCAGGCTCGAAACCGGGAGGAGCTGAAGCCTGAGACTGAGGGCCGGACAACGGCGTCGAAGGGGGGGAAGCCTGTTCCACTGAAGGAGAAGGAGAAAGAAGCTTTTTCTTTCCCCTCGAACTTCCCCGAACCTTCGACGGCGCAGCCCCGCCCGAAGTCCCAGGCTCAAGCCCAGCCTGTTTGAGCAAGCTCGCATTGAGCTTGCTCAAACAGGCTTTCTCCGCCCTCCCTCGCCGCAAACGCAAAGCGTTTGGGGAGGGAGAGTCGGAGCGCCGAAAGATCCCCTTCTCCGTGCGTAAAACATGACGCTGGGCGCCCGGAGAAGGGTTGCCCCCGGCAGACTCTGGTTCCGTAGAACCAGAGCCCAAAACAGGACGAGACATCCTACCTCGCCCTGTACGTACCCTTAAAGACCGAGAATTAACAAAATTCAAAGAAAATTTAGGTCAATACTCAAGTGAATGCGGCGAAACGAGAAGCAGACGACCGGTCACCACGAAGTAGGACGGGAGGCACGCCGAGTCCGCCACACAAAAACGGAGGCACAAGTTGAAGGAAACACAACGTAGCCTCAAGCCAGAAGTGGAATAACACACAATAATCCAACAGGTGATAGTCCACACAGAAAAGGAGCCTCTTAGTCCAAAATAATCCGGGAGCGTAGCAGAAACACAGCCGGTCTGACACGCGCGAAAAAAGAAAAAGGACGCGCCACCTACATCCTGTAAGGGGGAAGCACTCGGACAGTGCTTGGGATCCACGGTGGCGCATGGTTATGGGAGATAATTGTACCCACTCAGCGTTTTGTCCAATTTTTTCGGCCTATAATAGATAATGTGCAAGAATAGTACTGTCGAGGTAAGTGTTATATTGACAGATGCGACACAGATTTAAGTTATCAAAGTTTCATTATCTTACAAAAAGATGGTTCAAGCAATTTGTGTCCGTCAGTGCAGCAGATGTGTAATATTCATTGGTCAAATCATTTCTTTTTGTCACTGAGCCCAGGAAATTTCACATGTGCCTTGTAGTGCTGTGTTTGTACCTCTAATGTCTCTGGGTGTTGTTTCTAACTGCGATGTTTCTGTGTCACTGTGTTTTCTGCTTTTCCATTCCACCGTAAGACCTTAGCATTTGGTTTTAACTGCAGAACCCTTTGTTTCTTTTTATGTACAACAAAGATTCATTTTTAATGCTATCAGTTTAAGGCAAGTTATTTTTCTAAATCTCTTTTAGTATGTGGCACACCTTTTTTGCAATACAGTAGTGAAAACTTGACAAAACCGATTTGGTTCAGTCGTCCTGTTCCAGGAGTGTGAAACAAAGTTTGGCTCATTTTCATGTCCAACCTAGAACATTATTGTTATGCGTAAACAGATTATGTTATTCTTGTTATTTCCATAAGCATGTATCCCAAATGCAAAGCAGGCTATCTTCAGTGAAGTTGGTGTGTCTTGCTGTAGCTATCGTTTTGTTGGCATCAGAGTACGCAAACGGTTTGACCCGTCTAGTGCAGGCTGAAGCCAACATGCTGTACCATTATTTTAAGGCGAGTAATTTTACCTGGTTCATTACTCCTTGTGTGCAAGCTTCTAGTGTTGTGACATTTACGTTGTGGGTCCGATTGATCGCCATGATTGACTTCACCTAGACAAGTTGAAAATGCTTTCCTTCCATGTTGTGCTGAAGTCCGTTCACAATTGACATCACATAGTAATAAAAGTCCTATGCAAGATCAACTGTTGTCATTGATCATGTGCAAGCTATTGAGAAATGTCTTCTGTGCGTGTATGAGAGCGTTTGTTGTTTATACAGAGCTGCAAACCGTTACGCCTAGCATGCTACGCTTTAATCAAATAGCTACACTGTTACGTTTGTTTGCTTAACGCCCAGCCGACCACGAAGGGCCATATCAGGGCGGTGCAGCTTTGACATTTAACGTGCGCCACACACAAGACAGAAGTCGCAGCACAGGCTTCATGTCTCACCCAGTCACATTATTCTGACACCGGACCAACCAGTCCTAGCACTAACCCCATAATGCCCGACGCCAGGTGGAGCAGCCACTTGATGGCCAATTTTAAAGTCTTAGGTATGACCCTGCCGGGGTTCGAACCCACGACCTCCCATCACGAGGCGGACGCCTGAACACTTGGCCAACCGTGCCGGTCTACACTGTTACGTCAAGCTTAGAATTGCTACACTCAAACAAAGCATGCAACATTTTGCTTTCTTGAGAGTCCTGGTACGTGCTTCTGACCCTTGAACATGTAGCGGTCATAATTCGTGTCATAAAACATTGTCCACACTAAAATGTGGCACAGCAGACACCCTCTATTATTGGCTAGTTTTTTTTCTATTCTAAATTAACCGTTTTAAAATGTATATATTCTTGCACGAAATTGCCTATATGGGGATTTGCGGATACATTTTACGCAATGCTACGCTGAAAAAAAAAGAAGTAAATTGCTACTCAAAGTACCAGAAGGGTTAGCAGGTCTGTTTATAGCCAATTCTGCTGAGATTGTGTAGTAAGAATGTTGACAGTTTCATTCATTGACCCTGTGATCTGGTTGACTGCTGTGTGCAGTTGTTATGGTGAAGAATAGTGAATGCTAATTTTAACAAACCGATAAGTTTGCAATCATGTTGCAAAGTGAATGATGCGGCATTTCCTTCCACCAGGTCAGACAATTTCTTTCAACTTGCCACAAATCGTATAGTTCTTAGCCCACGGTGAAGGTTAAATCGGCTTCAATTTCTTTCAACTTGCTACAAATCGTATAGTTCTTAGTCCATGGTGAAGGTTAAATTGGCTTCAATTTCTTTCAACTTGCCACAAATCGTATAGTTCTTAGCCCATGGTGAGGGTTAAATCGGTTTCAAATCAAAACAAGTCGCGTAAGGCGAAAATACAATATTTAGTCAAGTAGCTGTCGAACTCACAGAATGAAACTGAACGCAATGCCATTTTTCAGCAAGACCGTATACTCGTAGCATCGTCAGTCCACCGCTCATGGCAAAGGCAGTGAAATTGACAAGAAGAGCGGGGTAGTAGTTGCGCTAAGAAGGATAGCACGCTTTTCTGTACCTCTCTTTGTTTTAACTTTCTGAGCGTGTTTTTAATCCAAACATATCATATCTATATGTTTTTGGAATCAGAAACCGACAAGGAATAAGATGAAAGTGTTTTTAAATTGATTTGGACAATTTAATTTTGATAATAATTTTTATATATTTAATTTTCAGAGCTTGTTTTTAATCCGAATATAACATATTTATATGTTTTTGGAATCAGCAAATGATGGAGAATAAGATAAACGTAAATTTGGATCGTTTTATAAATTTTTATTTTTTTTTACAATTTTCAGATTTTTAATGACCAAAATCATTAATTAATTTTTAAGCCACCAAGCTGAAATGCAATACCGAACCCCGGGCTTCGTCGAAGATTACTTGACCAAAATTTGAACCAATTTGGTTGAAAAATGAGGGCGTGACAGTGCCGCCTCAACTTTCACGAAAAGCCGGATATGACGTCATCAAAGACATTTATCAAAAAAAAGTTCGGGGATTTCATACCCAGGAACTCTCATGTCAAATTTCATAAAGATCGGTCCAGTAGTTTAGTCTGAATCGCTCTACACACACACACACACAGACAGACAGACAGACGCACATACACCACGACCCTCGTTTCGATTCCCCCTCGATGTTAAAATATTTAGTCAAAACTTGACTAAATATAAAAAGCACAGGAACCATGCACTCTCCAGACCAGGTTCCATATCACATGAAAGACAGCAAGGCTAAACACTGCTTCATTCACTCTTTCTTTTATTCCCAGTAACTTTTTTCACATGGTGGCTAATAGTCTTTAGACATTTTCCATCACTGGGGGTTCGTAACCTTCAGGCCTGTCGACCTTCTCGCCTGACTCTGATGTGAACTTTCCGCCGGTGGTGGTGCTACCGCCGCCGTCCCCGTGCAACTCCATCAGTTTGCCAACTGCAACAACAACAAATCTTGTTTAACATATTTCAGTGTAACAAAAAAGTCACGTCAACTTACTACCCAAGGCTTCAAGAACAATAGTGAACATACCATTTGCAGTAACAACAGGGAGAGTGTGGGCAATGCAGTGAACTGTGCTTTCATAACCAGTTTGTTTGCTTAACGCCCAGCCGACCACGAAGGGCCATATCAGGGCGGTGCTGCTTTGACATTTAACGTGCGCCACACACAAGACAGAAGTCGCAGCACAGGCTTCATGCCTCACCCAGTCACATTATTCTGACACCGGACCAACCAGTCCTAGCACTAACCCCATAATGCCAGATGCCAGGCGGAGCAGCCACTAGATTGCCAATTTTAAAGTCTTAGGTATGACCCGGCCGGGGTTCGAACCCACGACCTCCCGATCACGGGGCGGACGCCTTACCACCAGGCCAACCGTGCCGGTGCTTTCATAACCAGACAGTACTTAGCATTGCTTAATTTTTTTAATGACTGTCTTACAAACCAGGACCATTCCAATTTATGATATAAAACTGGGTTATTACGAAGTATGAAATAACAAAATATTTGAGGATATCAGTGTCATAAACTCGAAAATAGCCAACTCAGATCACTTTGATGTGCATCTCCTTCATTTTAAATCACACATTGCATCATTTTCCGCACCTCCTCACTTTTAAATAATAGCATTAACACATAGAACCCACCAAGGAACACAGAAATGACAGTAAAAGGAAGCAGCACTCACCGTCGAACTTGGGCTTCTTGAGAACTTTGACCTTGCGGACGTAGACATCGTGCAAGGGGTAGATGCCCTGGCAGGCCTTCTCGATGTCCTTGCCAATGGAGTCGGGGATCCTGCCACACAGAACCACACATTTTTAATCCACATTTGTAAGAAAAAATAGATTCTGAAATAGCCATGTGCACTATTCATGAAGAACAGTTGGTCAACATCAATATTTATGTACCCACTAGATTATATTCACACAAGAAACAAAAGTGTACAAAATAGGGATGAAATAAAAATAAACAAACAAGTCGCGTAAGGCGAAAATACAACATTTAGTCAAGCTGTCCAACTCACAGAATGAAACTGAACGCACTGCAATTTTTCAGCAAGATCGTATACTCGTAGCATCGTCAGTCCACCGCTTGTGGCAAAGGCAGTGAAATTGACAAGAAGAGCGGGGTAGTAGTTGCGCTGAGAAGAATAGCACGCTTTTCTGTACCTCTCTTCGTTTTAACTTTCTGAGCGTGTTTTAAATCCAAACATATCATATCTATATGTTTTTGGAATCAGAAACCGACAAGGTATAAGATGAAAGTGTTTTTAAATTGATTTCGAAAATTTAATTATGATCATAATTTTTATATTTTTAATTTTCAGAGCTTGTTTTTAATCCAAATATAACATATTTATATGTTTTTGGAATCAGGAAATGATAAAGAATAAGATGAACGTAAATTTGGATCGTTTTATAAAAAAATATTTTGTTTAAAATTTTCAGATTTTTAATGACCAAAGTCATTAATTTATTTTTAAGCCACCAAGCTGAAATGCAATACCGAAGTCCGGCCTTCATCGAAGATTGCTTGGCCAAAATTTCAATCAATTTGACTGAAAAATGAGGGTGTGACAGTGCCGCCTCAACTTTTACAAAAAGCCAGATATGACGTCATCAAAGACAGTTATCAAAAAAATGAAAAAAACGTCCGGGGATATCATTCCCAGGAACTCTCATGTAAAATTTCATAAAGATCGGTCCCGTAGTTTAGTCTGAATCGCTCTACACACACACACGCACAGACAGACAGACAGACAGACAGACACACATACACCATGACCCTCGTCTCGATTCCCCCTCTATGTTAAAACATTTAGTCAAAACTTGACTAAATGTAATAAAAACCACAACCACCAATGGATCTTCTTATACAAAGACAGTGAGTCTAAAACTCTTAACAGGTTCTGTGAGATCAAGAGAGGCAGACACAAATATCCTTTCAACGAAGGGGAAAAAACCTACGACACACAACTTACAGTTTGTTGACGATCTCCTTCATGTCGTTGGCTTGGACCTCGCGGCTGATGATGTCCACCATCTTCTTTCTGATGGCTTTCACCTGAAAACACAAAAACACAGTTTCACATTCGCGTCTGGTTTTTGACACACCAAGTGGGCAAAGCTTGATGAATGCAAGAGTGAATAGGTCTTTGGTATCACTGGTATAGCATTACTACATGCAAGTGTGGGCGTCACTGGTACATATGACGCCTATTTTCTAGCCCCAACTAAAAACATTCCTTCTCGTGTCATTTCATTCGAAATGTCCATGCCATAATAAAGGCATTCAACTCGGCCATTTCGCCCACTTTTTATATCAAAGATTTCTTTTACAGGAGTCTGACTACCACCCAAACAAGGGCATCCATAAAACCAACCTGACAAAAATGTAGAGTACCAATTAAACAAGAAGGGCAAAGCCCATACGACTCACATGCTTTACACATTTTTCCTACCAAAATACATGTGACCTTGACCCAAGGTCAAGGTCATCCAAGGTCATGCAACACAAAGCTGTTAATTCAAGACATAGGAAGTACAATGGTGCTTATTGGCTCTTTCTACCATGAGATATGGTCACTTTTAGTGGTTCACTACCTTATTTTGGTCACATTTCATAAGGGTCAAAGTGACCTTGATCATATGTGACCAAATGTGTCTCATGATGAAAGCATAACATGTGCCCCACATAATTTTTAAGTTTGAAACAGTTATCTTCCATAGTTCAGGGTCAAGGTCACTTCAAAATATGTATACAATCCAACTTTGAAGAGCTCCTGTGACCTTGACCTTGAAGCAAGGTAAACCAAACTGGTATCAAAAGATGGGGCTTACTTTGCCCTATATATCATATATAGGTGAGGTATTGAATCTCAAAAACTTCAGAGAAAATGTGAAAAATGTGAAAAATAGCTGTTTTTTAGGCAACATTTATGGCCCCTGCGACCTTGACGCAAGGTCAAGATGCTATGTATGTTTTTTGGGGCCTTGTCATCATACACCATCTTGCCAAATTTGGTACTGATAGACTGAATAGTGTCCAAGAAATATCCAACGTTAAAGTTTTCCGGACGGACGGACGTCCGGACGGACGACTCGGGTGAGTACATACTCACTTTTGCTTCGCATGTGAGTCAAAAAGCCATGATTGACACAACTTGGCAAATGTTAACATACGAGGAGAAATTCATATCAAATATCTTTGCAGAACAGGTTGTTTTGCTTCATTATCTTGCATATTTGTTGTGTTATTCCTTTCCTACTGACGCTTGTGTTCATCCCATGAGCGGTCAAAAAAGGGAGTTTTTTTCGCGTCAATTTAGAGAGGTGCCATAAAAAAACACACGCTGCATTTCAACTACGACTCGATGGATTGCTTCGAAACTTTCAGTGTCGTATGCCTACATACCCGACGTACCGGCATTTGCACCGACGTTATGCAATATTCTGGAAATTGTTTACAATCCTGTCACAGGTTTTAGCCTAGTTACAACCAAGCCATCCATGACTTCGCACGCATACAGACAAATGATTGTTAGAAGTACTGCCAAAGTTTCATTAGATTTAGAGTATGACCACTGGCAAAAATTTGCTAGCTTTTTAAGCACTTCCTTTTGCAACGTGAAGGCATTCCTCCTTTCTTTCTTTATTTGGTGTTTAACGTCGTTTTCAACCGTTCAAGGTTATATCACGACGGGGAAAGGGGGGGGGGGGGGGGGGATGGGATAGAGCCACTTGTTAATTGTTTCTTGTTCACAAAAGCACTAATCAAAACATTGCTCCAGGGGCTTGCAACATAGTACAATATATGACCTTACTGGGAGAATGCAAGTTTCCAGTACAAAGGACTTAACATTTCTTACATACTGCTTGACTAAAATCTTTACAAACATTGACTATATTCTATACAAGAAACACGTAAAAGGAGAAACAGAATCCGTTAGTCGCCTCTTACGACATGCTGGGGAGCATCGGGTAAATTCTTCCCCCTAACCCGCGGGGGGTGGCATTCCTCCTGTGCTGTAGTATTAGAACTGAAGCAAAATCTCATGGTATAACTTTGGAAGCTATCTGAGGGGCTTTTCCTTAGATACTATCCCTTTAATTGCAGGGGAAAAAAACCCAGTTCCAGGGTCAATTAGAAACTGAATTAAAATGTTTGTTTTGTTTAGGCCTAATACATTTGTATTATTTACAAGATAGGGTGGCTCATAATACATTTGTATTATTTACAAGATAGGGTGGCTCACAATACATTTGTATTATTTACAAAATAGGGTGGCTCATAATACAGTTGTATTATT
This sequence comes from Littorina saxatilis, assembly GCF_037325665.1. NCBI lineage: Eukaryota > Metazoa > Mollusca > Gastropoda > Littorinimorpha > Littorinidae > Littorina > Littorina saxatilis. Next base: position 33,484,654 of record NC_090250.1, on the reverse strand, counting down.
TACAAGATAGGTTGGCTCACCTGTGTGTGTTTGGCATAGCAGGTCTTCTTGCACTGGTTGTTCCTCTTCTTTGTGAAGCCAATGCAGAACATGCGCAGCAAGTACCCGTCCGTGGTCTTCACGTCAACATGGGCCTCGATCAATGTCTGAAAACAAGGACCACTTAGTGAAACTTGAGCTAGTTGTTTGGTATGGCCGGTTACTTTTAAATCACACCATTATCTTCCAAGGATAAGCCTGGGTAAATCCAGTATCCTGAACACTTTAACAATCCTCAGTCCCGAATCAACCCCATGGAAGTGACGTCGGATACTGAAAGCAAAATGACTGATCGTGATTCAAACGGTGGAACTTAACTCGACAGGGGGCTATATCAGGTTAATACCAAATCCTACCTGGCACTATTATTCATACCAAGGCAGATGAAAATGTTCGCACTGACATTAAATAGTAAACTGTCAAGAAGATAATAACAACATTCAGATAAAGTTCAGATACATTTGTCGTCACACTGAATGAACCTTAAGACGTGCAACATTAATTCAGTTTGTAGTTCACGGTTAGATCTGGGGTATGCCAAGATTATCACAAAATGAACAATAAACATGAAGAGGTGACAGTGGAACACTTGTTTAAATTACTGTGCAAGCTAGTCTCTCGCAATAGAAAAAAAACACGCACACAAAAACCCTGTTATCAGCTATACCCAGACTTATTTCAGCACCCAGTGGAAAGACAAAAAAAAACAATGCATAACTTAAGACAAGTCTAACGTAAATACACAGACATGACTGTACTTGTAAAGCAACACTAAAACTTTCCCTTCCACGTCCCCTTTACAACGCAAAAGCAGAAATCACAGAGAAACTGACCTGCCACTTCTTGACCATGGAGCACAGCTTGTCGCGGGTCAGGTCCATACCGTGGAAGTTTGTCAGCACGTTGCGACCCTGCACCTCTTCTGCGACCAACTTGAACTTGCGGAAGGTAACCTCATCGTTCTGAAGATCAGCCAGGGACACCTCGAACACTCGCCCCTTCAGGCCATCAGAGGCGATTTCTGAAAAAGTCAGCAAGCATTTAAGATTTGTAGTGAGCCCGTTATCGATAATGCATCGACCTGGTCAATAAGACTAAAACCATAACTTCCGTGTAAAGACATTATTACATGAGCAATACAGCCAGGGCCTAGCATTGGAAAAAGTGAGTTCAGCTTACAAAGGTGAGCTATATCCCCGCTTCGAGACATTATTTCAAGTCTAGAGCCACAAAACACCGGCACAAAACATGCTCGCGCGATGCCAGAGGAAGTGCGTGCTCAAGCAAACTGTCAAACCGATTGAGAATTGAACCGAACGGCGCACAAAACAAAAGCTGGGACTGTTTGGTTTTACCGTTTGGGAATAACAGGTTTTTGCATTTCGGCGTACACCAAATCGAGTTCCGCCGACTGGAGATGTTATTTCGGCGTAAAGTACGCCGAACGGCTTACAATGCTAGGCCCTGTACAGCACATATGCAGTGGAATGGTACTCCCAAAACGCCATCCAGGGCTTTGACACCATATCAGAATAAGCCATAACCAGTTGGCATTCATTCAGTGTGTGAATTCACTTCTCAAAACCAAGTCCTAACCGTATGAAACTTCTCCTGATTACCTACTTGAACCAGCACTTGGAGGGCAAATGTGCATCAGCGATTCTGACAGTGACAAGAAAAAAGAATGACCAGGTGTGCTTAGAAAGGAGCTAAACAATTAACTTTGTTTTGCCCCTCACGCATGGCTTGTGATGTCAGTCAGGAGAGGTGAACACATACATTGTAGCCTACTTTAAGTACTTCACAATATGGTGTATCGTCATGGAAAATAGCAGATTTTCTTCTCTGTTGAAAATTTCTTTTCTCTGCATTGACATCTAAACACACTTACTTGTTCCCTGGGTCCTGGTCACCAGTGTTTTGCCGATCTGGCGCACAGCGAACATGGAAGGGGCCTTGACATCGTACCAGTCCTTCTTGCTGAAGGGGTCCACTCTGAACAAACACAGTGACAGATCAATAAATGCACAGAATCATATATTAAGTACAGGACAAATCGATAACTGCATCTTCCGCTTACATGAACTGCAAACAATGAACTTGTCGAGCTACCCTTTCCATTTACACTTTAATACCGACGTTGTATTACATTTTCGCTCGATACTGTGAAGAGCACCAAGTATTGCTACGATCAAAAGTCTGTGTATTACAACATTGGTGAGCTAAAAACAAGACCAGTGATGTTGCACAGCCGAAACAGTCCTTCAGTATAACTGAATCCATTTCAATGTAAACGCAGAGATTACGGAATATATCATGAATGGAAAAACAAGGCCGAAGTGAGGGGCATGACTTGTTACTGAGCCTTTGCGAAGATCAGAAAGTACATCCAAATAATTCGCTGCCACTACCGGCCATCGGTAACAAATACCGAGCCATACAGCTCTTGAATATCTATACTTTTCATCCAATTTAATATATGTAACTTACATCTTCTTCTTGGCTCCCTTTTTGCCACCTTTAGTTAGTCTCTTATTTTTACCAACAGCCATGTTGAACTACTGGCAGGAAAAGGAAGTATTGTGTTGATGTGTTGAGTGTTTTGCATTATGGGAAACAAGCGAGACCACTCTCGATGAACAGTTCAGGGGTTCGTCGATAGCGCTTCGTCCGCCCATCCATACTTTTCGGTGTGAGACATGAAAAAACACGCGTCAGTGTCAAAACTGGATTTGTACGTATGCACATGTGGGGTGTATGTGTGTGTGCGTGTGTGTTTGAGAGAGAGAGAGAGAGAGCCCGGCCGCTCTTGTCGCTCAGCTCGTTTTATTTAATCCCGTCACTGAGTCACTTCTCCTTCTAGTTTTCACTGTATGAACTCGGAGGATGCTTTCTGTTCCAAATTACTCATTTAATGCCAATTAGTTGAGAGTCTCAAAACTTTAGTTCGTCAGTGTTTTAATTGAGAAGACGCTCAGCACGGGTGCGACTGCCCCGCGGCCGCTGAACTATCAGTGGTGCCGAGAGAAACTTGTAGAACCGGCGGATGTGAACTATATGTACGTTTAAAAAAAAAAAGGTCAGTGTTTCTGACCATTGGTGGTTTGTTTGCTTGTTTCATTTGTTGCGCGTTTGTTTGCTTGTTTCATTTGTTGCGCGTTTGTTTGCTTGTTTCATTTGTTGCGCGTTTGTTTGCTTGTTTCATTTGTTGCGCGTTTGTTTGCTTGTTTCATTTGTTGCGCGTTTGTTTGCTTGTTTCATTTGTTGCGCGTTTGTTTGCTTGGCTTGGTGTGAGTCTTCTGATTTGCAACTAAGTATTTAGTATTTGCTTCTTTCTTTTAATCTTTGTCTGCTAACCTCTTAACTGTGTTCAGTACGTGTCACTAATCACTAATTCTTTCGAAGCAGAGGTCAAAGTAACTCCATGCGAAGCAGACTTATGTTTTGCCATAACTTGACTGAAACACATTTTTTGTGTTTTATTTGTTTGCATGTTGATGATTTATGTACTGCATTTTGTTAACTAATGCTGCTTCTAGCCTCGGGACCAGTGATTCATGTTGGCTTGGTTCGCGGACGTATGAATTCAGTGATCAATGCCGAATCAGTGACTTTGGATCATCATAACTTATTTCATATGATATTTTGTAATTTATATTATATTGTAGTTAATAGAAACAGCAAAATTAAGGGAGGGTGTGTGTGAAAAATCTGGTTATAAAACACAAAACTCTTGGGAAACTCTTTTGAAAGCACACTCAGTTGTGTTGAAATTTGAAAGCGGTTCATCACAAATCTAGACTCGAAGACAAAAAGATTTGAGTCCAAAAGCTGTGCTAATGGTCCCGAAATGTGATTTTATACAGTTTATCGTGTGTGTGTTTGTGTGTGTCTGTTTATTTGTCTGTAGGCCTATGTCTGTCTGTCATTCGTTCCTCCTGTCCTCCAGGTCTGTCCTCTATGATAGCATAGACCTATATTATATAGGTCCCTGATGATAGTGTGTATGTGTGGGCTTCGCGGTACTGATTTCTGTCTGCCTAACCCTTCGTCTGCTGTTGGTTACAATGTTTGGGCCAGGTTTGCGTATTTTGTCGCTGCGGTTTTGTTTCTTTATTTTCTTTTCAGCTACAAGGCACTGGCTGCTACCGAAGTGCCTTTATTGACTCAATGCGGATTAGCCCTTAGGGTAGAAGTTTTGAAGCTGAAGTTATTCAAAGACCATCTGTCAGAGTCACAGAGAGAGGTCAAGGGTGAGGGGGGGGGGGGGGGGGAAGGCAGACTGAGAGAGACAGAGAGCGTGTATCAGTGTTGTATGGTGTCACTGCCGGATCCCAGACTGCCACACGCAGCATATCAATAATTATATCTTTACTTTATTTGGTGTTTAACGTCGTTTTCAACCGTTCAAGGTTATATCGCGACTGGGGAAGGGGGGGGGGGGTGGGGGGGCACTGGGATGTGAATATAAATGTTTATAAATATAATACAGAAGGAAGGAGTGTGTACAAAGTGCAATAATGGCGATATTGATGATGAATTCCACTATGTGTTTAACTGCAGCTTCTTCAACGAATTAAGACAAAAATGTATCCCACTCAAGTATCGCAAAAATCCAAATGTAATAAAATTTCAACTTTTATTTTCAACAACAAATAAAAAAAATATTGTTAAACCTGATTCACTTGATAAAAGGTATTTCAAAAGAATTTTAAACAGGTGTTGATAGGGGGAAAAAAGAAGAAACAAGTCGCGTAAGGCGAAATTACTACATTTAGTCAAGTTGTGGAACTCACAGAATGAAACTGAACGTAGTCCGCCGCTAGTGCAGTGAAAGTAACGAGCCTCAGTGTTTGGCGCGGTAGCGGTTGCGCTGTGCTTCATAGCACGCTTTACTGTACCTCTCTTCGTTTTAACTTTCTGAGCGTGTTTTTAATCCAAACATATCATATCTATATGTTTTTTGAATCAGGAACCGACAAGGAATAAGATGAAAGTGTTTTTAAATTGATTTCGAAAATTTAATTTTGATCATAATTTTTATATTTTTAATTTTCAGAGCTTGTTTTTAATCCAAATATAACATATTTATATGTTTTTGGAATCAGAAAATGATAAAGAATAAGATGAACGTAAATTTGGATCGATTTATAACAATTTTATTTTTACAATTTTCAGATTTTTAATGACCAAAGTCATTAATTAATTTTTAAGCCACCAAGCTGAAATGCAATACCGAAGTCCGGCCTTCGTCGAAGATTGCATGGCCAAAATTTCAATCAATTTGATTGAAAAATGAGGGTGTGACAGTGCCGCCTCAACTTTTACAAAAAGCCGGATATGACGTCATCAAAGACATTTATCGAAAAAAAGGAAACAAATTTCCGGGGATATCATTCCCAGGAACTCTCATGTCAAATTTCATAAAGATCGGTCCAGTAGTTTAGTCTGAATCGCTCTACACACACACACGCACAGACAGACAGACAGACACACACACATACACCACGACCCTCGTCTCGATTCCACCTCTATGTTAAAACATTTAGTCAAAACTTGACCAAATGTAAAACAAGTCGCGTAAGGCGAAATTACTACATTTAGTCAAGCTGTGGAACTCACAAAATGAAACTGAACGTAGTCCGCCACTAGTGCAAAAGGCAGTGAAAGTCAAAACTTGACTAAATGTAAAAAGATTCTTCGACAAGGAACTTATATAGCCGACTTTGGCACCACTGATAACCTGTCTCAGTCAAACGCTCATCACAGTCATGTTAGACCCACACCTCACAGTTTACACTCCACGATCAAAAACATATCATGATCAAAGTGATGATGCAAGTTATTTATTTGAAAGTCTCTTTATTTACTGACATACCAAAATTGTTTTTACAATACAAGTGTCAGCCTTCTTCCACATGCACGTATTCATGCTCCAATACACGTAAATTAAAAAGAGCGGGTCACAGGGTCAGCAGCCCTTGGAAAAGAGTAATTTTAAAGGTACTGAACTTGTCAAATCCAGGTGCACGGAGCCCCTGGGGCTTTTAGTCATACCTCAGGCAGCTATCCGTTAGAAGAACTACCAAGTTTCATTGACTTGCACCCAAAGAGTCAAGAACTGCGATTTTTTTACGAATTATACTGTTCAAAAAAAGAAACGCATAGTTGCTACTTGCCAAATTTGTTTTATTTTTCGAAAAAAATAACAGAAAATCCAATATTTAGATTATTTGTTTGAAATTTGGTATGGACACAGTTGAATGCACACACAGTTCATTTGCATCTTCAAATCAATCAGTCAATCAATACGATTGGGTGCCGAGGCTGTCAAGTCAGTAGGGGGTGTGACTGCCTTGAGCAGCAACAACTGCCCGGCACCTTCTGGGCATGGACTGGATCAGATGCCGGATATCTTGCTGTGGGATGGTGTCCCACTCCTCCTGAAGTGCCTGCAATAGATCGCGGTGATTTGCCGGCGCTTCTTCTCGCCTGCGCACACGTCTGTCCAATTCATCCCAGAGGTGTTCTATCGGGTTCATGTCTGGCGACATGGATGGCCAGGGAAGCACCTGGACATGGTGGTCGGTGAGGAACTGGGTGGTGAGTCGTGCTGTGTGCGGGCGAGCGTTGTCCTGCTGGAATATGGCATCCTGGTCAGCCAGAAGAGGAAGGGCGTGTGGGCGCAGAATTTCCTCCACGTATCGCTGGGCAGTTATGCGCCCTTGGACGTGCACCAGGGTGCTCCTTCCAGCGGTATTGATCGCCCCCCACACCATGACGCCTCCACCACCATGAACGGGTGCCTCATCCACACAGTTGGGCGCGTAACGTTCGTTTACTCTCCGGTAGACCCTCCTCCGACCATCATGTCGCTGGAGCAGGAAGTAGGACTCGTCGCTGAACCACACGTGTCTCCAGTGATTCCGGACGGTCCAGCGAAGGTGCTGGTTGCCCCACTGCACTCGGTTCTGGCGATGGCGGCGGGTGAGGACAGCTCCTCTGTGAGGTCTGCGAGCTCTCAAACCAGCTTCATGCAGGCGGTTCCGCACGGTCTGGTCCGATAATCGGTGTGGCCCGGGGAGAGCCTGGACAGAAGATGAGGCCGACAGGAAACGATTCCGGAGGTGGCGGAGCCGTATGAAGCGGTCGTGAGCAGCAGTTGTCGCCCTTGGTCTTCCCGCTCGTGGCAAGTTAGCAACGGAGCCAGTGGCTTGAAACCTGACCCACAGTCTACTGATGGTGCTCTGGGACACGTGGAAGTGCCTGGCGATTGCACTTTGACTTTGGCCTGCTTGTAAACGACCCAATGCAATTTGGCGGTCTTCTCTGCTCAATCGGGCCATCTTTCGTCGCTGAATTGTCGTCTGATTTCTTTGTGGCGAACAATCCGCTTTTATGGGTTTTGGAAGACATGGTGAGAGCTCAATATTCCCCTAGTTTCACGAGATTACACTGAAGCATGACGAGTGGTCATGCCAAATGAGCAATTTTGACATTGTAGCCACTGATAACGCATGCGTCACGTGCAGAGCTCACTTGTGGCAATGGACGAAAGGTCGACGACCAGATAAACATTTTCTGCAGTTTGGTGGATATCCTTGTAGCCATATAACTAAATTAACCAAATATTACAAGCTATGCGTTTCTTTTTTTGAACAGTATAATTTCGTACTCGGACCCGGCTGGTCTTGGCCTATTTTTGGATCTACATTTAGATCAGGTAGATCACCACATCATGCACAAAAAGACACGTCACCAGCAAACTATGTCAGACGTCATCATGAGTTTGTGTAAAACAAAATGGAGGCCGGAATCACTCAGTTGAATCGAACTCCGACCAAACACCACGTAACAAGAAAAATGTTCATTCAAAATGAACAGCGTCGATGCAATGTCCACCAAAGATTTATTTTGGGAAGTGTTAAAAGGTTAGGGTCAAAAGTCAATGAATTGCATGTTGTGCTGGATATATAAATTGTTTATTTCAGTCAATGCTTGCTATGAATTGATCAAACAGCCACAAGAAAAAACAAGTCGCGTAAGGCGAAATTACTACATTTAGTCAAGCTGTGGAACTCACAGAATGAAACTGAACGTAGTCCGCCGCTAGTGCAAAAGGCAGTGAAAGTGACGAGCCTGTTTGGCGCGGTAACGGTTGCGCTGTGCTTCATAGCACGCTTTACTGTACCTCTCTTCGTTTTAACTTTCTGAGCGTGTTTTTAATCCAAACATATCATATCTATTATGTTTTTGGAATCAGGAACCGACAAGGAATAAGATGAAATAGTTTTTAAACGATTTCGGAAATTTAATTTTGATCATAATTTTTATATTTTTAATTTTCAGAGCTTGTTTTTAATCCAAATATAACATATTTATATGTTTTTGGAATCAGAAAAGGATGAAGAATAAGATGAATGTAAATTTGGATCGTTTTATAATTTATTTATTTTTTTACAATTTTCAGATTTTTAATGACCAAAGTCATTAATTAATTTTTAAGCCACCAAACTGAAATGCAATACCGAAGTCCGGCCTTCGTCGAAGATTGCTTGGCCAAAATTTCAATCAATTTGATTGAAAAATGAGGGTGTGACAGTGCAGTCTCAACTTGTACAAAAAAGCCGGATATGACGTCATAAAAGACGTTTATAAAAAATAAAAATAAAACGTCCTGGAATATCATTCCCAGGAAGTCTCATGTCAAATTTCATAAAGATCGGTCCAGTAGTTTAGTCTGAATCGTTCTACACACACACACACACAGACAGACACAGACAGACACAGACAGACACAGACACACACACACACACACACACACACACACACACACACACACGCGCGCACATACACCAAGACCCTCGTCTCGATTCCCCCCTCTATGTTAAGACATTTAGTAAAAACTTTTTAATTAAAAAATAGAGCTTGTTTGAAACAGGTAGAAAGGAAGAGTTGATATTGCAATATCTGTACGTGGGAATGTGGTGAAAAAGAGTGCTAAAAGTAGTAAGTCGGCCTCAGATCCATTTCAAATATTTATTGCAGAAAAACAAAATACAAATTAAAAACAAAACCACAGAACCATTACCAGGTGTCATAGGAATGTTTGAAAACAATAGTTTTAATTTTACACTGTAAATACAGGAATCAGAATTAAACACCTCAAATTGGCACATGCATAATGAATCACCTGGAATTGCAACAGGGAGATACTGAAGTAATTGGAAACAAACACTTGAAATTGACAGAGAAACAATTGAAAATATATTACTGACATGAGCGAACAATATTTTAATGGAAGTGCATTTTTAGCACGAAGCATCCGCAGGAGGATGCACTAACAATTACATAGTGCCACAAAATGTGTACGGACATTTCACAACCGTGCATTATTAGCACAGAACACATACATGGGGGCGCACAAAACATTGTACCATGATGATGATCGGGATTGTTGAAGATCTTTTCTTGTGCAAGGCGCCCCTGTATGACCGCAACTGATCCAACCGGCCGCATCTGAACAAACGACGTCGAAACGGCGCGAAACACGTCCTCTCGGTTGGTCTCGGATTGACTCGGCTTTTCTCGGTCTTTTTTTGTGTGTGTCTTTTTTTCTTTTCCTTATGGTCGGAGTGGTATATTTATGTACATCTTAGATTAAAAAAACCCACCCGAAAGCTGTGTTTAATCGTTTCGCGTAAATTGTACATTTTTTTTCAGCTTTGAAATTGTTTTGGCTTGGAGAGTCAGCGCGCTTTGCCTTGGAGACTAATTCTCCACAGGCACGTTCTTCCCAACCACAGATACCAGCGTCGTCCGCGACGCTGGAATAACTAGGTTAATTTATGCACTCGCGTGAACAAGAAACTGTCGAGCTTCACAGATGTCGTCGTTGGGTAGTTTTGGGGTTGTTTTACTACCATAGGAGGATTTTTGAACTGTAAATGCACTCAGCTGCAACAAAAACGCAAAACGAAGGCTGTGAGCTGCACTGTGCCTTTAAGAGAGCACTGCCGGAGCAAACATAATTTTTTTTACAATAAAATTCACGACAGTTTAGATCCTGCTGAAATTGAATATGGTGCGCCAAATTGATATTACTATCGTTAACTGTTATATAGGGTTTTGAAACTATCGTTAACTGTTATACAGAGTTTTGAAACTATCGTTAACTGTTATGTAGAGTTTCGAAACTATCGTTATCTGTTATATAGAGTTTCAGAAACTCTATATAACAGCTAACGATAGTTTTATCAAAACGGCGCGTCGGTATCGTTCCCAAAACGGGAAAACCCTGAAGTGCCATTGCAAAACTGTCTTTTTGCTACGAAATGTACATTTTAACTAGAAACACAATTTTAAAAAAGTACAAAATTAGTTATTGACCGTTCTTCTGTTGTCGTCTTCTCAAATCATTGTTGAGTTTGTTTAATATTAGCTTTATCATATCATTTGTACTTTCGGCCGTACCGTTTTCCACGTGTGCGGTTTGAAGACGGGTAGGCCTACTGAATATTCGCGGAAAAGACCATGACAGACGCACTACACAAAACAGTGGTTTTTTTTTTCAAAACAAACACAAAACAACGTGTCACAGTTTCCCGAGTGACATCCCCCACGACGCGTTTTGGAAAACACTGCATGCTTTCGCATCGTGTTTTGGGTAGGTCCCTGCCCGCACACAGCGCGGTAGCTAGAACGGGTCAAGCTGACACTGACCAATATTTCTGTGAAAACAGGAAGCGTGCTAGCTGTTACGAAGATTTGATTCCTTGATTAAACGAAGCAGTGAAATGATGGACTTATCAGACGACAGTTAGTTGAATATGATCTACTAAATGTTGTAGGAAGTAGTGCAAATTCGCTCGAACGAAACATTCAGCAGCCATTTTGCCGGCCTCATCGAAACATCCGACCACGCCATCGCTATTTTTAGAAACTCTATATAACAGTTAACGATAGTAATATCACTTGCGCGCACCATGCCGCCGTTTTGCGAAACCCTCGTTATCTGTTATTCATAGTTTTAGCAATAGCGCGCACAAACGCGCTATTGATATAACTCTAAATAACAGTTAACGATAGTTTCGAAACTCTATTTAACAGTTAACGATAGTTTCGAAACTCTATATAACAGATAACGATAGTTTCGAAACTCTATATAACAGTTAACGATAGTAATATCAATTTGGCGCACCATAAAAACATCGTATAAGTCACGATTTTAAGGCGATGTGAGGCATTCAAATCACCAAAATTTAACTTGGAGAATACATGGAATAACTTAGTTTTCTGGGTAGTTATTGAAGTGACTTATGAAAAGAAATGAAAAATATGTGAATACTAGAGGACATAGACTTCCGTTGCTATGGAATCTGGCTTAAACAGCGCCATATTGGATTTCTAGGAAACGGTTTTACAGCAACATCATACACCAGAAATGCTTAAGATTTGGCACAAATATTCATAAGACTTATCTACAATCATATAGAACGATTGTTTTAGAAAAGACTACAGTTGAATTTATATTAGTTTTTGAAATAAGGATTAATGAATATGCGGTTAGAAATTCATTAATCCTTATTACAAAAATTAATATAAATTCAATTATCAACTGTAGTCTTTAGTAAAAATATCGTTCTATATTGTTTCCATAGCAACGGCGATCTGTGTCCATTAATATTTAAAAAAGTTTCATTCATTGTTATAAGTCACTTTAATAACTACCAAGAAAACTAGGTTATTCCATGTATTCTCTAAGTTTAATTTTAGTGCCACATATCGCCTTAAGGCAACAAGCTGAGACAACCGACTGCAACAGCAAGACACTGTACACAGGGAAACGAAGACGGTGAGACGAACAGGCAGGCAGGCATACAGAGAGACAGACAGTGACCCACACACGTTTGTTTGTTTGCTTAACGCCCAGCCGACCACGAAGGGCCATATCAGGGCGGTGCTGCTTTTGACATATAACGTGCGCCTCACACAAGACAGAAGTCGCAGCACAGGCTTCATGTCTCACCCAGTCACATTATTCTGACACCGGACCAACCAGTCCTAGCACTAACCCCATAATGCCAGACGCCAGGCGGAGCAGCCACTAGATTGCCAATTTTAAAGTCTTAGGTATGACCCGGCCGGGGTTCGAACCCACGACCTCCCAATCACGGGGCGGACGCCTTACCACTAGGCCAACCGTGCCGGTACCCCACACACGTACATACACACGTACCGACACATGCACACACACATACAAATTCACAAACACACAATTACTCCGCCTAAACACACACACACACACACACACACACACACACACACACACACACACACACACACACACACATCATTGGGCACACCTTTGCAACAGTTTAATCAAAATTATTAATTCTAAGATATGTTCGACATTTGCCATCACAACAATAGCGTTATTTATTATTGTAGATCAGTTATACGTTCTTGTTGTGACTCTTGGTTTAAACAGTGTTCTATCTATATATATATACGACTAGAGTCTGTGTGTCTGTGTGTCTGTGTATCTGTCTGTGTATCTGTGCGCGATGCACGGCCAAAGTTCTCGATGGATCTGCTTCAAATTTGGTGGGCATATTCAGGTAGACCCGGGACACGACACAACCTGGTCGATATTTCAACACGTGCTCTCAGCGCGCAGCGCGGAACCGATTTTGGTTCCACCTCAGCTATTTTGGTTCCACCTCAGCTTACCCGGGCCCCCATACCGACACACCATAGCCGCTACACCACATCACAACGCCAAAGTTCTCGGTGGATCTTTTTCAAATTTGGACACCGTATTCAGCTACACCCCGGACACAATATCATCGATGAGATATTTCAACACGTGCTCTCAGCGCGCAGCGCTGAACTCATTTTCGTTTTTGTGTTCATTTCACCATTATAAGTAACTCTTCCTTATCTTCTCCAGTGTTTGGCGTTTATCTCCCTTCCTTCGTGTGGCTTTCCCGTTCAGTTGTAAGTTACTACACTGCGCTGTCCACTGCGCTGAGCGTCTTCGGCGTTCTGTTACTGTTACTATTTTTAGAAGGTCAACGCAGTGTACAGAACGTAAATTGGACCCGTAAATTATCCTCACTGTAAAAGTGCAAAGGTCGAATCAATTTATAGCCACGCGAAAAATACACTGTCATCTATCTCTCTATAGATACGGCTTCTCTGTGTTTTTGTGTGTGTGTGTGTCAGTGTGTGTGTCTCTATGTAAGCAACACCTGTGCATTGTTCAGTTCTGTTTGTGATGTGGTCTGGCGGCTTTTGTGTAATTTTATGTACTGGCCTTCCTTTCAGAAGCCATAACTTGCTCAGTCCTGTTTGAGTGGAGTTCGCCTCCAAAGGTGATTAACACGGTTACATTCCTCGACAAGGATGGGACTCGATATGGTCAGGAATGGCATTATGGCCACTGAATCATTTTCGTGCTGTTCCCATTCCACGAATCTGGGAGGGACCTAAGCTTGGCGGGTCCATTGTTCGGACCCGGCGAAGCCGGCGTACGGCTCTAAGTACTTCTTTCCGGCGAAGCCGGCTACCCGGCGAAGCGGGTATTCATTCTAGTTCAACAATACATAGATACATTATATAATGAGCATGTTTAGAATCAACAACAAGATATAAGCTGTAACTGTTCAAGCACATAAAATCTATATCCACAATGCATATATATATAAGCTACACACACACACACACACACACACACACACAGACGCACCCACGCACATATATTCACACACATACACACACACGCACAAAAGCACGCGCGTGCACACACACACACACACACACACACACACACACACACACACACACACACACACACACCACCCAATAAACAAGCTACCTATCACACAGATACACTATATAACGCAAACAATCAAAATAGTATTTACATTTATGCTTATGTCCACAGTTTAACAGTAATTGTATCGTTTGATTTTTTCTCGACAACAAGCTTATTTAAAACAACAACAACACTACGTTCATAACACAGGTTCAATGTTCACAAAATAAACACACAACAGGGCCGGATCCAGGGGGGGGGGGGGGGGGGGTCGAGGGGTTCTGTTGCCTGGAAAAACTCATGCCAAATATTCCCAGAATGCGCCAGATTGCAAATACTTTAATCTTGATTTCAAATTTTTTCGGGGGGGGGGGGGGGGCATGCCCCCGGACCCCCCTCAACTAATGTACCACTACCACAATTCGGAAACCCCTTCCTCACCCAACTTAGATCCGGCCCTGCACAATAATACAGTGTTGGCTTTGTTAGTTCATCAAATATAAGAATATTTCTTTTCTGACAATTTGCAGAGCACAACACTGAATTATTTTCTGGATTTTCACGGTTATTCATTTCGCACAGTGGAAAATGTTCCCAGTTTTTCTGACAATGTCCATACCACAACACTATACCACTGGTTCGATTTTTTTTTATACATTTTCCCCACAGCGAAAATATGTCGGTTTTTTGGTTGCAATTTGTTAAAGAAAAGTGTCATTTTACAAACTTTTGAGAATGTCTTAATTGAATCAAAGTTCACGTTTTCACATTCTCCCTGTTGCAGAATTGTTTGACATTCACCACCATATGACACACATCTCTCCACAGAGACGTCACATCCAGAATGACGACAGCGAGCAGAAACGCCCCTGCCACCGTCACGCCTACCCACCCCATCCCCTGGGCGGAGGGTCGGGGGTCGGGGGCGCTGGTCTTGCGCCGGACACTGGCAGAGAGGTTGTGCGTGGGGAGGGTCAGCTCGGCTTTTATCTTTTTTTCCTCCACCACAGATTCTTCCACCGTGGAAGGCGCCGTGGAGCTCCGACAGCTGCAGTCCAGGGGGCAGCTTTCGTTTTTGTACACACTCTCTGTGGGAATACAATATTAGACAGCTTAGTGATGTTCACATGGCAGACTTTGTACCAACTTTTCCCCAACTTTCAAACGATTTAAGTCGGCGCCAAGTCAATGTGCCAACGCTCAAACTAGTTTTAAGCGGCGATTCTCGCCAGACTTGAAGGCCAGTGCAGCTCTCGGAGCTACATCCTTACGCGATAAGAGCAGAATGGTTAGAGCTAATCAATCAGTAAGCGCGATAAGAAAAGTCTGCGCAAAATCTTCGCCAAGTCACGGCCGAGTCGAGCAGTGCTCAAGTGAGTTTTGGAGTCGCTGCTAAATCTAGCCTAAATCGTACCTAAATCGCTGGGGCCGTTCACATGGCAGACTTTTCGACTTGGCCTCGACGACTCTCAGACGACAAAAGTTGGGGAAAAGTTGGTTGCTGCCATGTGAACGGCACTTTATAGTGTGGTGAACAGCTTTCGTTTTTGTACACACTCTCTGTGGGAACACACAATAAGATAATTATAGTGTGAAGGGCACAACAGCAGTTTCATAAAGTTATAGTTATGGTGTGGTGGACAGCTTTCGTTCTGGTACACACTCTCTGTGGGAACACACAATAAGATAATTATAGTGTGAAGGGCACAACAGCAGTTTCATAAAGTTATAGTTATGGTGTGGTGGACAGCTTTCGTTCTGGTACACACTCTCTGTGGGAACACACAATAAGATAATTATAGTGTGAAGGGCACAACAGCAGTTTCATAAAGTTATAGTTATGGTGTGGTGGACAGCTTTCGTTCTGGTACACACTCTCTGTGGGAACACACAATACGATAATTATAGTGTGAAGGGCACAACAGCAGTTTCATAAAGTTATAGTTATGGTGTGGTGGACAGCTTTCGTTCTGGTACACACTCGATCTCTGTGGGAACACACAAGATAATTATAGTGTGAAGGGCACAACAGCAGTTTCATAAAGTTATAGTTATGGTGTGGTGGACAGCTTTCGTTCTGGTACACACTCGATCTCTGTGGGAACACACAAGATAATTATAGTGTGAAGGGCACAACAGCAGTTTCATAAAGTTATAGTTATGGTGTGGTAGACAGCTTTCGTTCTGGTACACACTCTCTCAGTGTGGGAACACAACATTAGACAAAGGACGATTTTCTGAAATAAGTCCGACGGGTTTGTATAGGTTTTTGAAGAGTGACCTTTTCTTGCAAAACCTCATACAAACATTGGGGGGCCAATCACTAGTGGCAGTTATAATATGTTGCCGTGTCGAGCTTTCGTTATCGTACACGGGTGATGCATGCTCGGTATCTTCGTGTTTCTGTAACTTTAACATGGATAAGAGGATCTGTTCCGTATGGAACGCCAAATACGCAATGTCCCCGCGGAAACTTCCGGCCGGAATTCCGCGCGGATTTTTGAGCTTTTCTCGTCGTTGATTGGTCAGAAATTCCGCCCGAACTTTTAATGTCCTCGCGCAATTCCGGCCGGAATTCAGCCCGTACTTTCGAGCTATACTCGTCTTTGATTGGTTAAAATGTCCGTGCGCAATTCCGCCCGGACTTTTATCGGGAACGCTCGTATGGGTTCGGCACTTTCCGCCCTGAGTTCAGTTTTAGATCGAGAAATTTAAAAAAGTTGAAACGGAAGAGAATCGGATCGAGGTTAAAATGTCCTCGCGCAATTCCGCCCGGACTTTTATCGCAAACGTTGGGCACTCGTTTTGCACGGACTTTTAGATAGAGACATCAAAACAGTGGGATTAGAAGAGAGTCGGATCAAAGAATCAACATTAATCGCGCGCGCGCGTGTGGGAGTGTGAACACAGCTATTTCATGGAAGCGGTTCTTGCAAACAGTACACACTTCAGAAAAGAGCTCATGAGTTGTTTCCCTTGATTCAAATAAAGGATTTTGACTGACTTTAGCACTGACCTTTTGAGCATCGGTTTGATTTGTCCACTATCCTTGTTTTCTGTGAGCGTGTATCAAAATCGCGTGCACACACACACACACCAGGCCCGGACTACCGGGGGGGGGGGGGGGGGGGTTATGGGGGTTGCGCAACCCCCCCCAGCCTAAACATGTACCTCACTTATTTAAAACATTTTTTATTATTGTTTATTTTATGCCGTTTCATGCAAGGAGCGACCATTTTCCTATCTCAGAATATGACCTACCCATCAGCCTCAGGGGGCGAAGGGCTCTGCCCCTTGACCCCGCCAGGGGGAACATCCCCCTAGACCACCACTGGCACCGCCTCTCCTCTTAGCCTAGTCCGGCCCTGCACTCACACACACACACACTTATAAACACACATACACACACACATAAACACACACACATACACACACACTCACACACACGCACGCACACACACGCATATCTGAAACGCTGCCTCATCCCCCACCTCACCCTCTCCCCAATTTGGAAAAAGAAAGAAATATAATTTGTAACAGTATTTTCTGACGCCCGAGCAGATATTCTCGGAACAGTGTTGTTCTTTGTGACCTTGGTCTTAACGGAAAAATCTAGCAGTCTGATGAGTAACGAATGGCGCATGAAATGAGTCATTTGTGTCGTTTTACATCTCTTTCCAGTTCTACTTTGAAAGGATGCCGCACATGTATAACAACTGTCCTTCTTTTGCGCTCTTTTAAGTCAAAAAAGGTCTGACAAGGCCTTTTTGTCGAATGACAAATATACATACCTTTACTTGAATAAAATCCCATACCAGCCAAAAATAAACCAGAAAATACATCTCTGACAACAAAAACAACAACAACAAGGAAGCAGGACAGTTGCTGATTTCAGTAGGTATCTAAAGAAGTAGATGCCCATATAGCGAGCAAAATTGCGTACAGATCTGTCTAAAATCTGTATTTTTCTGTTTAATTTCACATTCTGCCTGTAAGAAATTGTCTTTTTCAAGCACATATGAAAATGGGTCTTGGCAATGATCGCATTCACATCTTGCACCATAAACAGCGCAACATCCATTGCTATTTGTAATCCTGCGTTTTGAAGAATTTGAGTGATCGCCCTTGATTTCAAAGCAATTACATATGAGTGTCCGGTAAATTCCCTTTCCATGTTTTTAGTGAGTAGAGAATAGCTCGAAAGTCCGGGCGGAATACCGGGCGGAATTCCGGCCGGAATTGCGCGAGGACAATAAAAGTTCGGCCGGAATTTTTGACCAATCAACGACGAGAAAAGCTCAAAAGTCCGCGCGGACGGAATTCCGCGGGGACATTGCGTATCTGGCGTTCCATAGTTCCGTGGGTTCTTGGTCTTGTGCTTGCGTGTACACACGAAGAGAGATAAGGCACTAGAAGATGTGCACATTATATACGTTGACCTGAGAAAAATCTCAACCCTTCACCAACCATGTGTAGCCGGGATTCGAACACCGAACCTCATACATCGAATGCCGACGTATTAACCACTAGACTATTGCGCCTGTCATGGCATGGCATGGCATTGAACAACGCGTCGTTATGGTAGAAACATCTGCGAAAGGAAAAAGAACCTAAACCAAGGGAATAAAAGAACAAGACAAAAAGGAAGACAGAAAAAAGAAAAGACAGGCAGGCAGGGTGGCAAGGCAGACAGAAAAGTGCAGTTCACAGCCCAACCGGAAACTAGCAAGATCACAAACTGCTAGGCGACCATAGCCCTTGATTTGTATTTGACGGTTAACCGATCTAATCTTTCAAATAAAGATTTCTTTCGATTGTATTGATTGTTAAAATGTGGCTTGAATTCAGAGCACCAGTGCCCCTTCTCGAGAAGGGGAAGATGTTTAGATGGCAATACAGACAAACATACGACACGACTGTACGAGAGAAGCTTAAAGGTTCATTCTTTCCCGTGTAGACTATCTAGTAAATCTGAATCGGTCTGTCCAGCCGGCTTTTCAATACAATAAGAACATCCCGCCTCTTGGACACATACCACCACAAGGCTGATTCCTTAGCGCGGTGTGGTGGTTTGAGTGCCTCGATGACCCGGAGAGCTATGCCAGCGGGAGTGTAAACTCCTGGTAGGGCCACCCAAGCTGGACAGGTCAAAGTGTAGAGGTCAGACTAATTCAGCCACCTCTCCCCGAGGCTAATGGGGTATGAGAAGGATCACTCAGACAAAAAAAAAAACAAGGACAGGGGACGTTCTGCAGCCATGGACAGCAAGTCTCCTACGACAAGGAAAAGTCGGAGAAGAAACCACTGCTGAAGACGGATGCGCTGGGCCAAAGTGCGCGTAACGACAGTGCAACGCATTTCACTCCCATGATGGACAACGACGATTCAACACGTGATGGTGCTCTACCTGTGGAGTCCCCCCGGGCTGGTAGAGTGCCGGGCCCTATGCCTCAAAGGGGCCCAACCCAAGCTACCGGAGGTCACCCCGTCCCGCCGCGAGGAGCCAGCTACGGATTGATGTAGCCTGTATCCAAGCCAGATCTGGGCGGAGGCGACCACGGTGCAAGGGAAGCTCTATGGCAGTCTGGATGACCTACAGCGCACGGCAACATTTGCGCGGAGAACCGGCGTTTCCATCTGAGTGATCGACAAGAAGAAGAAGAAGAAGAACACATACCAAAAATATAGGCCTACAGCCTGACTGCTTCAAGTGCAGAGTTGAACATTTTCTTCGAAGTAATGTTAATCTACGAAATGTGTGTATTCGCCACACAAAAAAACACAACTCTGCACAGAAAGCTCGCAAGTTGTAGAGTTTTGGTATGTGTATGAGTAGCAGCATGCTCTTATTCAATGGGAAAGCCTGTACAGATCTGCGGTCGTGTATTTGCTCTTTTACACGGGAAAAAGTGTTGGAGCCAAAATGAATTAAAATAAAAACATGTCGCGTGAAGCGATATCAACACATTCAGCCAATATTTCGGCCTGAAACAAAACGATAAACACTGAAAACCAGTCAATACCCGGCGAGACTACATGTCATGTAGTAAGGCTTGGCTAGCCGAAGACCGAGACTGGGAGTCACGCTCGTCTCCGCGAAGACCTGCCAACGTTGTACCTAAATAACCTGTTTTTCTTCATTCTGAGCACGTTTTCAAAATAAACATGACATATCTGTACATTTTTGGATTCAGGAATAGACAGAGAATACAATGCGATTATTTTAAAATCTGTTTGTGAAAATGTGATTTTAATGCCGAATTAAATAAAAACTAATTAAGTTTACGTTTAAGCTTCCAAGCTGAAATGCACTCCCATAGTCCGGACTGAGTTGTAAAATGAAGTCGTCACAGTGCCGCCTCAACTGTATGACTTCATTAGAGACATTTATGAAATAAAAAAGGAAAAACAATTCTTGGGATATTATCTGGAAGAATTTGAATGAAAAGTTTCACGAAGATCTGCAGAATAATTTTCACACACACACACACACACACACACACACACACCACAACCATCGTCTCGATTCCAAGTCGATCCGAAAACATTTAGTCAAAACTTGACTGTACGCGTATTACCTGTTTTATGCACATGAACTTGGGACCAGCTTCTTTACCACTGTGACATCTACCCCATATATCGTTCAAACTCCACCTTTTGAAAGTCATTATAAGCCGATCGAATAAATGGGCGATTTGAGCCATTCACTGATCCAAGGGTGAAAATAGCCCCTTTTCATTTCAAAGACATTTGCCGGGATTGGTTCTTTCCTGAGGCGGCATGGGAGAGGCGTCTCATGGAACAACAGGGCGTGACTAACGCCGTGATGTACTTCCGGTTTGGCAGTGAAGAGGTTTCTGATCGATATTGGTGAGAAAAGTATTGATAAAGTGCATAAAATGTGCTTCATTCGATCAGTGCAGGCGGCCAAAAAAACGTAAGAGGACTCTTCACGACGCACATTGTGCGCAGTCAATACGACTGCGGACCGTATACTCTTTGAGAGTATGCGTGGATGTCTTTGTGATACCCTTGCATATTCATCAAGTGGTAAGTGTCTCTCAACGAAGAACAGAACTTGAGAAGGTAAGTGTTCACGGCACTGAGAAACACTTATTTTCCCTGACGTCAATCTTTTCTCTGCAGATTTGTAGAGAAAATCTGCACATGTGCACGTACTATCCGTGAGCAAACCGCGGTGCCAACCAACTTCCCCCCTCCCCCCCCCCCCCCCGCCCCCTCCCTTCTTCGCCCCCACCGTCTCTGTCTTAGTTTAATTCAGTATGTCCAGGTTTGTCGCGTAAGGTAGCCTCATGTTCAAAATAGCCATTCGAACTGCGCCGGGTGGCATCAAAGCTTTGGCCCTGGGTCAGGTATTTAAAAACATGGGTAGATACCGTAACTTCCTTGCGCGCCAACTGGCCTGTTGTCCGTGGAGGCAGGTGAGCTACACAACTAGCAACCCTCGACCAATACGCCGCTTTCAGCTTTAAAATAATTATGTTAGGTCATTTAGAATGAGCTACACTGTGACTTAATTGTATTAAACGAGCAAGCAAACAACCAACCAACCAATAAAGCAACCATCATGCTCCGCGATGGGCTCACTGACATGTTAATGAGCTTTAGCAAACCGCAATGCCAAATAACCAACCAAATAAGTTATCCTGAGCAGACCCAACAAACGCTCACGCACATGATAATGCTGAGCGTGAGCACACCGTGGTGCCAACCAACCAACAAAACTGATCATCATGGGAAGGTCCAACATAGGCCTAGGCTCACGCACGTGTTAATGAGCTAGGGCAAACCGCGGTGCCAACCAACCAACAAAATCATCATTGGAAGGTCCGACATTGGCTCACGCACATGTGCACGTAGCACGTAATGATTGTGAGCAAACCGCGGTGCCAACCAACCAACCAACCAACCAACCAGCCAACCAGCCCAGCAAACAAACAGTCGCGGCCACCTACGGTAGAGGCAGGTGCGGAACCATTGCGAAATGTTGTAGTCGGTCGCGTTGACAATGTTGTACAGCACGTCTGGCATAGAGGGAGCAAGCAGCAACACGCAGCGCTCTGATTTGTCCAGCAGGTCTTCAAAATACTGGGCAAACCAGCAGCCGACGGGCAGCGCCGTGTCGAAATGAATATTGTCGCACGCAAGCCTGCAATTCTTCCTCGTCCTGGCGTCGTTTCCGGGCTTGTAAGACACCGGTGTGGAATTTGCCGTGGACTCGTCGACGGCGTCTGGCAAAGAGTCTGTAGAAACAAAGATAGGCAGATAGCGGAAAGTTAGACAGACAGACACAGACAGACACACACACTCACACACACACACACACACACACACACACACACACGCACAACCGTACACACACACACGCGCACGCACGCACACAAGTACACACACACACACACACACACAACACACGTAAGGGCAGAACAGACCGTCTGACAGGCTGTGACACACAGACAGGCATACGCACTCACTTGCACAATTACGACCACACACACACACACACACATACCTAAAGTGTGGATGGTTACCTAAGAGGCGGCACTGGGTGTAGTGCCTTTCTAGTGCACTTGCACTACAACAGCACTGGGTGCAGTACTCGCTCCGGCATCGAAGAATTTTGCACTAAAAAATGCACAAAATTTGACCTATTTCGTCGCCTATAGAGGACGGAAAGAATGTCATTTTGAACATTGTTATGACATTCTTTCCGTCAAAAAAGTCAATTTAACGGTGTTAAATGAAGCGACCATCCACACAATTAGGTTGCCATCCAGAGTTTAGGTTGCCATCCACGTGTGGATGGTTGCCTTATGGTGATTTAGGCAACCAAACCTGTGGAAACGGGGGTACACACACACACACACACACACACACACACACACACACACACACCGACGGGCACTAACCATAGATGGGATAGTTGTAGGCAGCAATGTCAACGTCAAAAGGATCCTTCGTAGTATTGTACGGTCTCAGACGGCACCCCTCTCCTTCATAGACACATCGGGAAAAAACAAAAAAACAAAGAAATTATCTTCTTCTTCTTCTTCTGCGTTCGTGGGCTGAAACTCCCACGTACACTCGTGTTTTTGCACGAATGTAATTTTACGTGTATGACCGTTTTTACCCCGCCATTTATAGGCACCCATACGCCGATTTCGGAGGAAGCATGCTGGGTATTTTTGTGTTTCTGTAACCCACCGAACTCTGACATGGATTACAGGATCTTTTCCGTGCGCACTTGGTCTTGTGCTTGCGTGTACACACGAAGGGGGATAAGCCACTCGCAGGTCTGTACATAAGTTGACCTGGGAGATCAGAAAAATCTCCACACTTAACCCACCAGGCGGCCGCGGCCGGGATTCGAACCCTCGACCTTCCGATTAAGAGGCCGACGTCTTACCACCCCGCCACAGCGCCCGTCAAAAGAAATTATCATTAGCAGGTTCGAGATGGGATGACGCACATGGTAATGATCAAAGCGCAATTCCTTGCGTTTCGCGCGCTATGAGAGTCACAATACTGAGCTTCATCGGCTTTGCATCGAGCAACAACAGGCTCTATTCCACGTGCTGTGTGAGCGAAATTAAATGTCCCGTATTTGTGCTGCTGAAGTGGTTGTACGCATAGGGCCTGACCTATATGCCACCAAACAGAAACAACGAAACCTGGACTCACCTCATACAATTAGCTTGACATAATGAATTCAGATGGGACGTTTCGACTTAATATAAGTATGAAATACACGACGGCCCTGTTTGTTAAGAGGAATCCTGTTTGCATTGTTTTAGTTTTGGTCACTTACTTCTCCTTCTTCTTCTTCTTCTTCCGTAGAGGACTGGGTTCTTGCGAACGTCTCAGAGTCCTTACTATCAGTCGTTCGTTATTGAATTTCTTATTAACTCTTTCATTATTGATCTGTAGTCAAATCGACATGGCCCCGACTGAAAGGAGCTGCCCAGAACCGGGTGCGTTGGCGAGGAGTTGTTGCGGCCCTATGCTCCACAGGGAGTCTACAGGAATAAGTCAAGTAAGTCAAGTCAAATCGATAACTTTCAATAACAGGGAAAAGGGGTTCAGGATTTGCAAAGAGATTGCAACTGCCAATGAGCTTCTCTGCCGACAAAAGAGAATGTCAGGGCTATTGGTTTTGTCAAATTGTATTGATGTTATTTATGAACCGGGAAAAGTCTACCTTCATGATGTCTTTCGAATGGACACAGGCCCATTTTTATCACTGTGCCCGATACACATTTGATAAGGTTGAAAGAGACAAACACGAGATACAATAATATACTTATGTATTTACGAGGATAATGGTTTGAGCATAGGTCCCTGGTTTGAGCAAATATAGAACTTGCTTTTTACAACAAATCGCCCTAACCCTAAAGAGGAACGTAGGCCTACGTTACGCATGGTTACTAAAATGTACGCAGAAGCAAACAAAAAAAATGTCTCAAACAATGAAAAGTTTGCATTAATCTTTAAGTACGAGCAAACAAAGACAAGGAGCGAGGGGAATTACAAGCAAACACAATTAGCAAACATTTAAGCAGAAACAAAAGAGCGGAAGCAATCAGCTTGTACTGGAGCATCGCCGCGTTTCAATAGAAAGCAATCAGAGGAGTAAACATCACTGATCTGAGAAATTTGCCACACTGAAATGATAAGACCACGCAGGGCTAAATGCTATAGGCGGTGAGATAGCTCAATCGGTAGCGGCGCTGGCTGTTCGACCCCCCACGTTCGACGAGGAATTTATTTTCCAGAGTCAACTTTTCACAGACTCTCCTCGGTGTGCGAACATCCCCGTGTGAACGCATGCGCACGATACAGATCCCAAGTCCACAGCGAAAGTCTCAGGGCTTGGAAACAATAAAACATGCAGGAAAAGGGGGGAAATTGGTAGCGCCGTACTGTATGGCAGCTATAGCTTTCCCGAGTTAGAAAGCAGCCCTAATGTCCATGAGGGTAACCTCACAGGACGACTGATATTATACCAATACCAATTTATTCAAAAGTAATGACACATATCTTTCCAAGACCTGTAGCAGAATTGATTTGCTGAACAATATTTGACAATATTGCTATTTCATATGTTACGTGGATTTCCATTGGTCAATTGGGCAAAACTGAGCTCAGTGCAAAAGTGATATCGACGACATTTCCGTCGATATCAGTTTTGATATCGACGACCTCTTTATTGCTTCCCCACTTCAAAAACAAAAACACCTAAATTTAAAAACAAACAAATATATATGAAAATGTAATTATCCCAGAATTTAGTTGAGCAAGTGACTAAAGACTTTTTGAAAGGAAAGACATTTTAAAATACTGAAAAGTACAAGAAAAGAGTGAACAAAAAGAAATAATAATCAGAGGGAGGGATATGGAACAGCCAAAACTGAGACAAATACTTTTGTAATTTCTTTACAGTAAATACAAAATGTCCAGAGAATTAGCAATATATCTAACATTGACAGACTGTGTGATGATATCTTCTGCTTTTGGTCTGTTTCGACAGTCTCAACAGACCATAGCAGAAGATATCATCACACAGTCCGTCAATATTGGGTAATGAACTACACAGAGGTCAAAAATCAAAAGCTAAAAGGCACACTTCTTCTCGTGTAAACAGTTGCTCCCTTCATGCAATAACACGGGATACGGCCATCCCTCCACATGGACACATACCAACAGTCAACACACTGACTACTTGCCTGTGTGATTATTTTTGTAATCAATTAATTATATCTTTTAAAAAAAAAGTGGCTTTTACAGAATTAATTAATGAAAAATGTGACCCTCCACCACGAAATGAGTCGCATGTCACCTCGCGCGGTTCTGCGTTAGGCTTAATATAAGTCCGGGGAGTGTCTGGTAACAGTGTGAGGGTCACCTTAGTCACAGGCTTATAACTCAAACAGTTTTCGCTCTTTTCTGAAACGGTTTTCACCACTGGATAGAGCATACAAAACTCTTTGGGAAAATGTAAAAATATGAAAATCATGTGTAACCGAGTGCTGAAACACTGCGATCACCTCGGGAGGCGAAGTGCAATCAAACAGGATTGAAAATGTTAGGGCTAATTTCTTAGCCCTATAAAAACTGTTATGCAAACCCGAAGGTTTCCATGAACATACAGACAATCGGAAACCACCAGACCCCATCACAAACAGAATTCCATAACTCACCGGTGTTGACTTTAAAGGCCAACAACTCGGGTGCAGAGTCTGCTGTGAAAAGAGCGGTAGCCTCCCCTGTCACAATCGCCCCCGTTTGAATTAACTTCGTCCCGAAGTTCCGAACCGGGGGACCACTGTCCATCCCAGGTTCGCCGAATGGGAACAGCACGAAAATGTTCAGTGGTCATATCATGCCATTACCTGAACATATCATGCCGAGTCCCATCCCTGCTCGCAAGCGCCAGATGTAACCGAGTGCCGAAACACTACGATCACCTCGGGAGGCGAAGTGCAATCAAACAGGATTGAAAATGTTAGGGCTAATTTCTTAGCCCTATAAAAACTGTTATGCAAACCCGAAGGTTTCCATGAACATACAGACAATCGGAAACCACCAGACCCCATCACAAACAGAATTCCACAACTCACCGGTGTTGACTTTAAAGGCCAACAACTCGGGTGCAGAGTCTGCTGTGAAAGGAGCGGTAGCCTCCCCTGTCACACATGTGTCGCCAAGTGCTAAACTGGCTACTAATTCGTTATAATGTTTTTATGTCATTCCTGTCTTGTGTAAGTTTTGCCCATCGCTTTATGTTTTGTGTAATGTCATTATCTGTTCTAAGTTAAATTTTGATATGCTCCGACACCTGGAGGTCGTAAACTCGCTCAGTCGGCTGTGTCCACTAGGGAACATAATATGTTTTCCTTTGACGTCAAGCCGCCCTCGCAGAGAGAGACGCCGGGGTACCTTGGGCCCCAGGTGGTCGTTATGCAATGTGCCGCCAGCCTGTCTGGGTATCGTTGGACTCGGCGTTTTGTCAAGTGGGTGTCATTTCTTTTGACAGGGTAGATCATAGAAGATGCCAGGTGGCTTGGAGTTTTAGTCTCTAACCCCCCCCCCCCCTTTCCTTGTCTTTACTGACCAATGTCAATGAGAAGTGATGTCAGTTTTGTTAGCTAACTCTTGATTGGTGGCTTTTGACGCCACCCATCCCCATGTACATGATAGCATTTGAGATTTTGGGAGAGAACTGAGAACT
The DNA here is from genome assembly GCF_037325665.1 of Littorina saxatilis. Classification (NCBI taxonomy): domain Eukaryota; kingdom Metazoa; phylum Mollusca; class Gastropoda; order Littorinimorpha; family Littorinidae; genus Littorina; species Littorina saxatilis. The sequence goes on along the minus strand of NC_090250.1, from coordinate 33,457,547 downwards.
ATCTCGGAGAGAGAGGACGTACTTGTTTTTGTACTTTGTTATCATGGAGACATACTGATGTAAATTGTATTGTACTATAATTGGTGTAGACTCCCGGCCTTTGGGCTGGGAGCTGGGTTGGTGAGGAGAAGAGAAGAATAGAAAATAAAGAGAAATGTGAATCGACAGACATGGTTTTCCAGAGTTTCATGTTGCATCAAGTGATTCGTCGGTCTGTGCCAGTGAACTCTTGTCTATCATTCTCTACATGTGAGTGAAAGTCCATTACGAGAGCAAGTGATGTTCGTTCAGCGCAAGACACTAAAGAGGCACCCACATGGTGTACTCCTGAACTTCGGGGTTTACTTCTACTAGGTGACTACATTCACCCAACTACTACATCAAGGGTCAACAATCAATATTATCCACATCCTTCCACCCCATCACACATGCAAAGGTGACATGCGACTCATTCCGTGGTGGAGGGTCACACATGCAAAGGTGACATGCGACTCATTCCGTGGTGGAGGGTCACACATGCAAAGGTGACATGCGACTCATTCCGTGGTGGAGGGTCACACATGCAAAGGTGACATGCGACTCATTCCGTGGTGGAGGGTCACACATGCAAAGGTGACATGCGACTCATTCCGTGGTGGAGGGTCACGCATGCAAAGGTGACATGCGACTCATTCCGTGGTGGAGGGTCACACATGTCCCCTGTGCACAGATCGAGAGCACACAGCCTGTTCATTTTTGGTATTCAACCAAGTGGAGGATGGTATTATCATATGTAAGCCTGTCCAGACAGATCTGCGATGGCGAGCCGAACTGTTGACACGAGAAGGCGTGTGCCTTTAATCTTGTTCTTCCGTCTAGCTTTCGTTTTCTTTTCTTTATTTGGTGTTTAACGTCGTTTTCAACCACGAAGGTTATATCGCGACGGGGAAAGATGGGATAGAGCCTCTTGTTAACTGTTTCTTGTTCACAAAAGCACTAATCAAACAATTGCTCCAGGGGCTTGCAACGTAGTACAATATATTACCTTACTGGGAGAATGCAAGTTTCCAGTACAAAGGACTTAACATTTCTTACATACTGCTTGACTAAAATCTTTACAAACATTGACTATATTCTATACAAGAAACACTTAACAAGGGTAAAAGGAGAAACAGAATCCGTTAGTCGCCTCTTACGACATGCTGGGGAGCATGGGGTAAATTCTTCCCCCTAAAATATAACTCGCGGGGGGTTAGCTTTCGTTCATCCGAGGCGCATTTTCCATAATTATTCTCTCAAGAGTGCACTAAAATCTTACCTCTAAAGATTAGCTTATGCGTGTAATTATATTATTTTTCGTGAGGGTACGTTTTTCTCATCAGTGTTGATTTCTCGTGAAAGGGAACGATAAATGTAGCATGATCTTTTTTGTTGTCACCTTTTCGGGTACCAGCTAGAAGAGGTGGCGATCGATAGAGAGAGAGAGAGAGAGAGAGAGAGAGAGGGGAGAGAGAGGGGAGAGGGGGAAAGAGAGATAGAGAGAGACGGGGGGAAGAGAGATAGAGAGAGAAGGGGGGGGGGGGGGGGGGCAGAAAAAAGAGAGAGAGAGAAAGAAGGGGGAGAGAGAGAGATATAGAGGGGGAGGGACGTAAGACGTAAGACATTTTATTGATTAAACACACAAGGTTCATTTCAACGGGGTGTGGGGAGGGGGGGGGGGTCAGTAATACATGCCGTGTGTTTGTTTTTATGGACAATCAACCGGTTTTATCTCTTTCTCCCTAACATATACTCACACGAACGCACGCACGCTCTCTCTCTCTCACTCTCTCTCTTAAACCTAAAGACATATCCAGCGCATGAATTAACAATATGGGTAGGTGCAACGACAAACAAGTTTACAGTGCTAACATACATTATCGGCTTTCAATCATGCTCTATCGTTCCACGGCACAAACTCTCTCTCTCTCTCTTTCTCTTTCTCTTTCTCTTTCTCCTCTCTCTCTCTCTCTCTCTCTCTCTCTCTCTCTCTCTCTCCCTCATTCATGTGTACCCCCCCATTGAAAGGGGCTGTAGGCCCATATTCAATTAAACTGTGTCAGTGTCAGTGTCTGTCAGTGTCTCTCTCTCCCTCTCTCCCTCTCTCTCTTTCTAACATACAAACATTTCCAGCGCAAAAATCAACAATTTGAATAGGTACAACAACAACACAAGTGTACAACACCAGCATACATTATTTGCAATCAAACCTGCTCTAACATTCCACGGCACAAACTATGTATAACACATCGCTGTCTCGTTCACCTGTTCCACATTGGGTAACTAGTCCAAAAAACTTTTCCTTTTTTTGAAAAACACGATATAAGAATCTGGCCACATGCACCACTGAATCCCCTTTATCTACAGACATAACACGTATAATACTGTTCGCATCTTCACTCTGGTTTTTTTCTCTTAATATTTTGACATCAAGTCTATAATCACAATATCCTTTGCATACAAACAATACATGTTTCTCGTCTTCCACGTCCTCTCTGCATACAGGGCAAATCAAAAGGCCCGGTACAACGTCAGTTCGATAGAGGCATTTGTGAGTGTTTATGGGTGAAATACCAAATCGAAATTGTATGTATGCATCTCGAAAACAGCGGAGCTGAATATGGTCTATGTACACTTCAGCGCGAATTTCTTGTTTAAAGAGCGAATAAAATTCAAATCGCTCCGAGTTCATGATGCTGTCGTGCCAGTCTTGCTGGAAGCAATCAACCAGTCGTTGTCTGAATACTGCTATAAATCGATTCAAATCGCCTACACCTTGTTGCAGCCAGACATCTCCAAAGCCGTACATGCATAACTCTTCTTTCAAATAATGAGACCATGTTTTCTTGCCATAACCCTGTAAATGTTTCATCATGTCATATGCTTTCCTTGGGAGTCTTTCGCTTGGCAAATGTAACACTCTCAGCCAATACTTAATACAGCGAACCGACGAAGTGACATAAAGTGGGTAGCGGCCTAAGTCACCATATACCATCTTGTTTGGTGTTTGTCGTCCTACACACAAAAACTTCTTGCATGCAAACAAATGGGCTTTCTCAAGAGCTTCAAACCTTTGGAATCCCCATAGCTCAGATCCATACATTAAGATCGGGAGGACCTGTGCGTCAATTATTTTTAAAAATACGCTTCTAGGTATGTTGCTTAGCCTCCACAAACATCTTAGGATTTGGCCAGTCCTTATCTTTGCCTTTGAGGCCAGATCGCTGACCATTTGCGTCAATGACAATTTTGTGGTGAAATTTAGCCCCAAGTACTTGTAACTGTTCACAACCTCTATGTCCTCGTTTCCGTACTTCCAGGCTTCATTTGCTGCCAAAAATCCTCCTTTTCTAAAAACGATTACCTTTGTCTTATTCAGGTTGACTGTCATGGAAAACTTATCCGTAAACTGTTTTAACACATCAATCTGTTTCTGTAACCCGGCTGCGCTATAGGATATCAAGAGTACATCGTCGGCAAACAGCAATATGAGAATCTGCATCACGTCAGGTGTT